>NC_091295.1:22860045-22915045 GCF_038502225.1 Cherax quadricarinatus | reverse complement strand
TGTCTTCATTTGGAGTGATTTCGGTGTGCAGGTTTGGGATCAGTCCCTTCAGGATTTTCCAGGTGTAGATAATAATATACCTTTTTTTTCCTGTGTACCAAGCAATATATACTGTTGAAAGGACTCCAAACATTCTCTACCTGGAGGGTGTTCCGGGGGTCAACGTCCTCACAACCCGGTCCATGACCAGGCTGATACGGGCTGTATAAGTTCTCTGTACGTATTATGCTCAGTAATTTCGCCTGTCTTGAATGGGGCAGTTAGCATACAGCAGTAATCCAGCCTGGACAGAACACATGAACAAGTAACTCGAAGAGAGTGATCACTGATTCAGCATCCTTTATCTTGAAAGTTCTAATTATCCTATCATTTTCCTTGCGACAGCAATAGCAACACTGTCGTATCTTTGAATAGAAGATCTTCTGACATTATCACTTCCAAGAACTTTCACTCTACAGAATAATTTGAGTTTGTTCTGAATTCGATTTCAATTCTCATTTCCTTCATTCTTCCTAAACCTTAGCACTGTATTGTTGTCAGAGACCCTCTTTAAGATTTTATTTATATCCTCTTGAAGATTCATTCTGTCTTTGAATAAAGGCGACTAAATATGGAGACAGGAGAAGCAGTGGATATAAAGATAATGCATCAGTCAAAAAGCCTTGAAGTAGTAATTTTGGGGTGGTCAGTCCCTCCGCCATAAGAACTGTTTTGTCCCAAAATAGTAAACAGATCTTGACTCGCGAAATCGTAATGACAAGATTGCAAACAAACCATGGTTGGTAAACAAATCAAAATCCAGCATTAGTGAAGTAAAAAAGAACTCGGTACTGTTGCTTATGCTCACTGCAAACAAATAAAACACTTGCCGCAGTTTTCCATCGTCATATGCGGACGATAATAAAATAAGCACCTCAGCTGAAGTCAGAAAAATTGCAAGAATGTATAAGCAAAGGTTTTCAGTGGGCAGTGATGAACATGACGCTCATTGCTTGGATATTGAAAGAATGAGGAACTCAAAAGGGACTCTGAATACAAAACTCAAGAGGATTATCGAGTAGAAAGGAACATGTGAAAGACTGGGAGTAATTATGTCAGATGACCTTACTATTAAATAACACAGTACGTCAAATGTTGCTACAGCCAAGAAAATGATGAGGAGAATAATGAGAACTCAATACAAGACAATAATGTCAGTGTTGAGGCTATTAAAATAGCTTTTGCTCTCTCGTTTGGAGTATTGTTCAGCGTTGACGGCTCCTTTCAGAGCAGGGAAGATATCAGTGATCATTTACGGCCATCATAGAGCCAATAAAACATTTAAATTACTGGGAATGCCACGAAGTAATAAATAAGGACTCGCTGGAGGTAAAGACAGAAGAGAGACATCCATGATAATATATATGTGGAAAGTGCTACAGAGTCTAGTCCCAAATCTAAATACTGCCATACAAACATACTGGAGTGAGAGATATAGGAGAAAATGTACAACTAACTCAGAAGTCGGGGCGCTGAAGGCACAATAAGAAACGTGTCAACATCCGTTGTCCCACACACGTAAACGGGATAATTGTAGATATCTTCAAGAGAAAACTGGATAAGTACCTCCTTCAAGTGTTGGATCAACCAGACTGTGATGAATATGTGGGCCAGCAGGCCGCGAGCATCAACAACCTGGTAGACCAGGCAAACAAACCAGCAAACCTGGCTCAGGATCGGGCTCCCGGAGCAAAAAACTCTCGAAACTCATCAAAGGGATATCGAAGAGATCCTTTTCCAAATGACAAAGAGTAACAGCCAAAAATAAATATGCTGGCATTCATGTTACCACAAATATAATAAAGCAGAACTAGACAAATACATGACAATGGCTTTATTACCTTAAGAATAAAACCCACTAGAGTGGTGGAAAGAAAATATAATAGTTCCTCCATCTGTGGCAAACTTAACTAGTAAATACCTGAGTATACCCTCCACTTCACTAGAGAGTTAAATATTGTTCAGAACTGAAGGATCATCAATTCTTCTAACAGGAACATTGTTGAGGGTTGAAGGAACAACTCTCCTCACAGGAAAGTTGTTGAGGGTTGAAGGAACAACTCTCCTCACCGCAACGTTCTTCAGGATTGAAGAAACATCAACTCTTCTCACAGGAACGTTGTTCTGGGTTAAAGGAACAACTCTTCTCAGAGGAACCTTCTTCAGGATTGAAGGAACATCAGCTCTTCTCACAGGAACGTTGTTCAGGATTGAAGGAGCATCAGTTCTCCTAACAAGAACGTTGATCAGTTTTAAAGGAACATCAACTCCACACAGGAACGTTGTTCAGGATTGAAGGAACATCAACTCTCCTCACAGGAACACACTAACTTCAGAAAATGGGATGATGCTGACGTTCTTGAAGGTCAGTTTGAAAAGTTTAACTGTTAGAGTAACGTATATATATATATATATATATATATATATATATATATATATATATATATATATATATATATATATATATATATATATATATATATATATATATATATATATATATATATATATATATATATATATATATATATATAAGTTATATATACAGGTTGGTAGACAGCAACCACCCAGGGAGGTACTATCGTTCTACCAAGTGAGTGTGAAACGAAAGCCTGTAATTGTTTTACATGATGGTATGATTGCTGGTATCTTTTGTCTGTCTCATAAATATGCAAGATTACAGGTACGTCTTGCTACTTCTACTTACACTTAGGTCACACTACACATACATGTACATGTTTATTTATACACACTCATCTGAGTTTTCTTTGATTTTATCTTAATAGTTCTTGGTCTTATTACTTTTCCTTTTATATCCATGGGGAAGTGGAATAATATATATATATATATATATATATATATATATATATATATATATATATATATATATATATATATATATATATATATATATATATATATAACAGCACTCAGGCTCAAACTTCAATTACCTGAGGTTGAATTACAGCTCCTAGTTTCCGTGAATTAAAAAACTACCGCTATAATATCCCAACCATTTGTTATTTGAAATAAATCATTATACAAATCTGACGTTGATTTTTTTATAGCCAACATATAAAAAAACGGGATGATGAAGATTTAGTCTGCGTAGTTTCGAATAAATTAACATAGAAATTGGTAAATAAATTATCAAAAACATTATCATATAAATCACATAAATTATCATATGTACTGATCTGAAAAAATATCATTAAAAATGTCCGTAGCGAAAAAACAAAAAATAAGGGCAAATGTACACGAAACTATGAATTTACAGTATTAACGTAATCACTCAGTACTTTACGTATAATAATTATGAAGTAAGTTTGCAAATATTCTGAGGGGTATATTTTCCTTGATGTATACCCAATGAGAGCAGGAGTGCATATTGTATATACCCAGGGGTGCATATCCAAGTGTATATATATATATCGAGTGATTATTTCAACCCCAATTTTAAGTAATACATTATTGACTGTATACAATAACTACAAGTTGATCAATAAGACACATGGGCAACACTTGGGTATCTTTATTGCAAATGCCTCGTATTCATTTAAATATTAATGATGACTGGTGGTGGGTAGATGACTTGCACTTCGATGACCAACTTGTCAATAATAAATCACTTCTCAAATCTTATGACTGCATACTCTAATAGGCCGTTCCTCAATAACTGTCCCTCAGTAATTGGTTAATAAAGGTTTAAAGCCTATCGATTATACAATAGTCATTAGTGATTTATGTAACCTGTTTACCACCAATGGGGACTAAAGTAACTTCTCAGAGTATATACACCGAGAGGCATATACCGCTTAGTGTATATATATGTTACATAGAAATATTATCATTGCCTTTTTATTATTATTATTATTATTATTATTATTATTATTATTATTATTATTAGTATTATTATTATTATTATTATTATTATTATTATCATTATTATTATTATTATTATTATTATTATTATTATTATTATTATTATTATTATTATTATTATTATTATTAGTATTATTATTATTATTATTATTATTATTATTATTATTATTATTATTATTATTATTATTATTATTATCATTATTATTATTATTATTATTATTATTATTATTATTATTATTATTATTATTATCTTCATGTGGAAGAGTAGAGCTTCAAGGGTTGTACAGAGCCTGGGGGGGAATGTGAAGTAATCAGGTTTAAACCAATGAGAGGGAGAGCTGCTCCAGTACCCCGACTCAAGATCCTTTATTCAGTATAAAGGCACCCCTCTAAGAAGGGTTCAAAATATGAAAAAATCTTAATAACTGAGTAGGGGAAAGTGAATAGATAAAGAGTAAAGTGGGGGAGGTAGAGGAAGGGAGGAAATGTGTAATATAATAGAATGAATGAGAGACGTAAGACAGAAGAGAAAATGAGATTGGCAAAATTATGTCAGCTATTAAGATGGGATGACACAGTAGAGGAAAATGAAAAAAAATAAATGAGATATGAGTCTAAACGAACATCAGTTAAACGAAAGTAAACTAGACAAAAGCAAAGAAACTAAAAAAAAATGTAAATTAGACAAAGTATACGAATGTAAGGAAATAAACGCTAAGAGGTAAACTTAACAACTAAATAAAATGAAAACTGAACACAGTGAGAAAATGTAAGCAAATAAAAGCACATTAACAATGACAAACGAACTAAAGAAATGTAAATTAAGCAAGCAAGCCTAATAAAACAAAAGGGAAATGAAACGAGTGTAACCCTAGGCTAGTAGATCCATGAGTGTCCCTAGTACGGCTCTACTACCAGGCATGGAGGGTGCAGTAGTCTCACCAGTAAGGCTACACCAGGTTAGGATGGGCAGTAGTATCTCAAGCGAGGCTTCACTAGGCTAGGATAGTGCAGTAGTTTCTTCAGTAGGGCTTCACCAGACTAGGATGGTGCAGTAATCTCCCTAGTAATGCTTCACCCGGCTAGAATGATGTAGTCTCCCAAGTGTGGCTACACTACCAGGCTAGGATGCTGCAGAAGTCTCCCCAGTACCGCTATACTAAAAGGCTGGGATGATACAGTAGTCTCCCCAGTAAGGCTAAACCAGTGTAGGATGATGCAGTAGTCTCCCCAGTGAAGTTTCACAAGGCTAGGAAGGTGCAGTAGTCTCCCCAGAACGCTACACCAGACTAGGATAATGCAGTGGTCTCCCTAGTAAGGTTACACTACCAGGCTAGGAGGGTTCAAAAGCCTCCCCAGTAAGGCTACACCAGGCTAGGATAATGCAGTAAACTCCCCAGTAAGGCTACACCAGACTAAGATGGTACAATAGTCTCCCCAATAAGGCTATACCAGGCTAGGATGGTGCAATAGTCTCCCCAGTAAGGCTATATCAGGCTAGGATAATGCAGTAGTCTCCCCAGTAAGGCTACACCAGGCTAGGATAATGCAGTAGTCTCTCCAGTAAGGTTACACCAGACTAAAATGGTATAGTAGTCTCCCCAGTAAGACTATACCAGGGGATGGTGCAGTAGTCTCCCCAGTAAAGCTACACCAGGCTAGGATAATGCAGTAGTCTCCCCAGTAAGGCTACACCAGGCTAGGATAATGCAGTAGTCTCTCCAGTAAGGTTACACCAGACTAAAATGGTATAGTAGTCTCCCCAGTAAGGCTATACCAGGGGATGGTGCAGTAGTCTCCCCAGTAAAGCTACACCAGGCTAGGATAATGCAGTAGTCTCCCCAGTAACGCTATACCAGGCTAGGATGGTGTAGTAATCTCCCCAGTAATGCTACACCAGGCTAGGATAATGCAGTAGTCTCCCCAGTAAGGCTACACCAGGCTAGGATAATGCAGTAGTCTCCCTAGTAAGGCTACACCAGACTAGGATAATGCAGTAGTCTCTCCAGTAAGGCTATACCAGACTAAAATGGTACAGTAGTCTCCCCAGTAAGGCTATACCAGGCTACGATAATGCAGTAGTCTCTCCAGTAAGGCTATACCGGACTAAAATGGTACAGTAGTCTCCCCAGTAAGGCTATACCAGGCTGGGATGGTGCAGTAGTCTTCCCAGTAAGGGTATACCAGGCTGGGATGGTGCAGTAGTCTCCCCAGTAAGGCTATACCAGGCTACGATAATGCAGTAGTCTCTCCAGTAAGGCTATACCGGACTAAAATGGTACAGTAGTCTCCCTAGTAAGGCTATACCAGGCTGGGATGGTACAGTAGTCTCCCCAGTAAGGCTATACCAGGCTGGGATGGTGCAGTAGTCTTCCCAGTAAGGCTACACCAGGCTAGGATGGTACAGATCTCAGAACCTCCTCTATGTTGTACCACGGGAAGCTCACCATACAAGATATACTGTTTTTTTTTTTCCGCCGGCTAAGTATTGTTGGTAGGTAGATTTTTTTTTTTTTTTTTTTTTTTTTGCTTTGAAATGAAGTTTGTACTGTGTATGTTATTTTGCTGCTGTTGTTATTTTGTTGGTTATGTTTGTGTTGTTTTGTTGTTGTTTTCTTGTTATTGTTGTTTGATTTTGTTATTATTGTTGTTGTTGTTGCTTTGCTTATGTTTTTGTTGTTGCTTTTGTTATTATTGTTATTTTGTTTTGGTGTTTTTTTTTGTTTTGTTAATGTTTTGTTGTTGTTTTGTTTGGTTGTGTTGTTGTTACATGAGACGATGCTTGTGTGTAGACTTGGCATTGTGCCTAAGGCCTAGGATTTTTCTTAGGCTATACCTATTTGCATTTGAATTATAAAAAAAACTATAAAAATCTCTTCTTGAAGTTGTTTTAATAAAACAAATGCAGGAAAGTGACTTGAAAAGATGAAATTTTCGAAATCTGTTCATTGCAAGTTTATTAATAACATCTTCAAGTGAAATTTATCGCTAAAACTCGTTCTCAGGAAATACCATGTATACTACTACTACTACTACTACTACTACTACTACTACTACTACTACTACTACTACTACTACTACTACTGGTCTATTACTACTACTACTACTACTACTACTGGTCTATTACTACTACTACTACTACTACTACTACTACTACTACTACTACTGGTCTATTGCTACTACTACTACTACTAGTCTACTACTACTACTACTCTAGCTTCTACTACTACTACTGGTCTATTACTACTACTACTACTCTAGCTTCTACTATTACTACTACGACTACTACTACTACTCTAGCTTCTACTACTACTACTGCTACTACTACTACTACTGTTACTTCTACTGCTGCTACTTCTACTATTTCTACTACTACTACTACTACTGTTACTTCTACTGCTACTACTACTACTATTACTGTTACTTCTACTATTATTACTACTACTACTATTATTACTGTCACTGCTGCTACTACTACTATCACTGTTGCTTTTACTGCAACTACTACTGCTGTTACTTCTACTGCTACTACTACTACTACTATTAGTACTACTGCTAATTCTACTGCTGTTACTGTTACTACCACTACTGGTACTACAACTACAATTACTACTACTACTGCTACTACTACTACCACTACTACTACTACTACTACTACTACTACTACTACTACTACTACTACTACTAATAATAATAATAATAATAATAATAATAATAATAATAATAATAATAATAATAATAATAATAATAATAATAATAATAAAATAATGATAATCAATTTAAGCTCTAAACCTGTAAGGGTCACCCAGCTCATTCTTAACAGAGAGCCGTGCAAGACAAGACACAACCCATCCTAGCAAATTTCATGTGGATTTATCACATTCTGTTTGCAACAAATTTCTAGACTAGGGTTATTTAAGTCTGATTACGTTAGGTTAGGTTACGTGTTGCTGGGTTAGTCTACGTGTTGCTGGGTTAGTCTACGTGTTGCTGGGTTAGTTTACGTGTTGCTGGGTTAGTTTACGTGTTGCTGGGTTAGTTTGCGTGTTGCTTGGTTAGTTTACTTGTTCCTGGATTAGTTTACTTGTTGTTGGGTTAGTTTACGCTTCGTCAATAAAAAATAACCAATTTCTGCATACCACAACCTCAATAGAGGAAATATAGGATAAAATCGAAACGAAGTTGAGGACCTACCGATACCAGTAGAAGTCAAAGTCAACTAATCATTGTATTAAGTCTTGTTTAACAGTCACCCCTCTGACTCTCATACCATTTTCCTTCCTTGGATTACTTTGAATAAATTTCATGCGCAAAGAAATGGGTCATATTCTGCTAAAAGGTCAAAGCATGTCAGTATCACCAGGGAATGGCAGTCTTCTCTCTCTCTCTACCACGAGCTTTACTACAGCAAACAATTCTTCTCAAAACTTCAAACAGTATATACAAGATTTTCTCTTCATCTTTTGCAGTTTTGTATCAATTCTGTTAAATTTCTGGTGTTCCAGCATCATGGAGAATACTTTGACGTGATCCTTTGACTCTTCATGAGCAGTAATACCGGTGTTTGCAATTTTCCAGTCATCAAAGACAGTAAATAAGCCAGTCTCTCTCTGGACACCATCTCCATTTGACAATTTCCCGAAGAAAAATTCTTTCTTTTCATACCTTTTCCACTTACCCAACTTTCTCCCTGACACTGAAAGGTTAGGATCATCACTATTCTGAGCGGCAGAATGTCAACAAAATAGAATTTCAAATCTTCAATGGCTACAGAGTAATGGATAACTTGCAGTCTTAGGCCTGCTAATTAAGTCAGTTTTTTTTTCGACAGCATCAAGGGCTTCCAAAGGGACAGTGGCTTTGAAACCATCAGCGTTTTCACAAGGCGCACAGTTTTCCGTATCTAATGTTATCATTAATGGAGATGAGTTCATTGGAGTCTGACCATCATCATTTTTTCCTGGCTTCCCCCGATCCTTGTTCATGAATTTTAGACTCGACCCTTTAATCCCCTTCAATACTTCCTCCATTTTTTTTCCTTGGTTCGTGCTTGCCCCAAGTCCTGCTCATTCATCCTTTTTTATTCATCTTGCATACTGGAAGACTGGCGAGGGTTCGATCCCAATAATCCGAATACTAAAAATTATTAATATTATTATTATTATTGTTATTATTATTATTAAATGCAATTTTGATCACTCATCTATCAACAGAAATCGATACCAATAATATTCCATACACAAAAGAGCCTACGAAAGCAAGACTTTAATCCAGCCTTTGAGGTTCTTATAATGTTATGCACCATCCCACAACAACTGGTTAACACACAACTACCTACTTGCTGCTAGTTGAACAAGGGCAAACAGTGTAAGTAAACATGTCTGACGTTTCCAATCGTGCCACAATCGAACCTGGGCCTCTTAGTTGTGAGTCCAAGACTCTACCATTTGAGCTTCGAACAACCTTTGAGGATTTATGGAGTAGAGACTTGAGGATGTGAAGCTGAGACTTGAGGTTATAGAGCTGAGACTTGAGGGTGTAAAGCAGAGATTTGAGGGTATAGAGCTGAGACTTGAGGGTATAAAGCTGAGACTTGAGGGTGTAAAGCAGAGACTTGAGGGTATAGAGCTGAGACTTAAGGGTGTAGAGCAGATATTTTAAGGTGTTACAAAAGCTAACGTTCCTCATGGCTATTCATTGTACCTCATTTGCTCATCACTCATTTTCATTATTCCTCATTGCTCCTCGCTATTCGTCATTATTCCTCATTGCTCCTCACTGTTTCTCTTTACTTCTCATTATTCCTCCCTATTCCCCATTACTCTTCATTGTCTCTCGTCTACCAGCTACGGTAAATATCACCGTCGCAATAAACAAGAGTTTCAGTTACAGAAAATTACCTTATATTAATCAACAGTCTCTAAGGCTGTAAGCCACTGAAAGCAATATTATTTAGATTCTCACTTGTTTTTGAAAGTTTTAACGAAAAACTACAAGTCATAGAGAGATCTGTGAATCAAAATGTCTAAATGAATTTCATTTCGGGTTAAAATGAAGAGTATCTTGTTTGTACATAGCATAGCAGGGAGTCTAGCCTGTCTGACAGCTGACCATCAGGTAGTTACAAGACATAGCAGAAGATACATCCAAGCACTCAGGGACTTGGCTAACAACGATGATATCGTCATTACAACTGCTGACAAAGGAGGAGCTGTGGTGTTACTCGACACTGTCGGCTACAACAATACAGTTTTAAATCTTCTCAACGATGCCAACACATACCAGCCTGTATCAGAATCAGTGCTACTTCAAAGTACCCAGACTTTTCTTCAAAAGGCTCGTAGCATCTTACGAAAATCAGAACAAGGCAAAAAACTACTTAAACTTTTACCAGGTCAACCGAAACCAGCACGCCTGTATGGCCTTCCTAAGACACACAAGCCTGGCATCCCACTACGTCCTATCACTTCGGGCATAGGAAGTGCACCACACAGACTAACCGGCCACCTCGCCAAATACCTTTCAGCGCTTCTGGGCACCAACAGTCAAGCCCACCTCAAACACTCAGGTGACCTTCTCTCCCGAATTTCCAACCTGAATGTTAAAAACAAAAGCATGGCTTCCTTCGATGTCACAGCCCTCTTTACCAACGTTCCTACTGACGCTGCAATAAACATTCTGAGAGAGAGGCTCACTGAAAACCTCAACCTCCCTTTACCTCTTCTAGATTTCATCAGTCTAGTGGATCTTTGTGTTAATTTGAACTTCTTCAAGTATCAGGACAACTGTTACAAACAGTACTTTGGGATGGCAATGGGCAGCCCGCTCAGTGCTGTGCTTGCCAACTTCTTCATAAAAAACCTAGAGACAGAGAAATTCAGCAGCCTCATTCCCAACACCGTTACCTGGCTAAGATACGTTGATGATATATTGGTTTTCTATCCGAGACGTCTCAATATCCAGGCCCTTCTCAACAAGATCAATGCAGCCGAACCATCAATAAAGTTTACACTTGAACTCGAGAACGATGGCAAACTTCCTTTCCTTGACGTTCTCCTCTGCAGATCTCCCGACAGTGACAAACTTCTCTTCAAAATGTATAGAAAATCTACCAACAAGGACGATCTTATACACTTTTATTCACACCAAGACACCCGCACTAAAAGAGGAGTCCTCATTGGCTTCTTCTTGAGAGCTCTTCGCATCTCCACCCCTTGTTTTCTCGAAGAAGAATGCATTTACATAACACAAGTCTTTACACGTCCTCAGTTTCCATCTTTCTTCATCCGAGATTGCAGACTCAAGGCACAAGCTATCCTCAACAAACCGCCCATGGAACAGCCCTCTAAGCAATTCATAGGGCTTCCATATGGTGATGTTGCCATGAATACTCGCCGGGCACTAACTGTGAGTAACATCAATGTTTCCACCATAAACACATTATCTATCAAAGACCTCACTACGAAACACAGTCCCACACCTCTAACTTCTACAGCAGGCGTCTACACCATCCCCTGTGGATTCTGTCCCAAGAAATATGTAGGCGAGACAGACAGAGATCTTGCGGTCCGCCTGAACGAGCATCGAAGTGCCTGTAACAGAGACAATTTAAGGTACGCCTGGAATGAGGCACAACTCGTTCTCACTGAACCAGACATCAGATGCCGACGATGCCTAGATGCCTCACTAATCGCCGTCACCGACACAATAGAACGCAACACTGGAAACCACAAAATTTCAAAAACATTAGCATACATGATACTTAAGCAGGCTAAGCACCACCTACCCAGCAACACAGGAGTCACATGATCTCATCGTCTACCCGTCCTCATCCCAACATGGCATTCTTCAGGTCACCGTGCGTCATTCACACCCCACTCTCCGCCTATATATAATGTCTTTCTACCTCTGTATGTTAGAAGTGATCAAGGTCCCAGGACCGAAACGTTTTCTAATAAATATGTCATAGTGTTTGCTTACGTGTCTTTCTAAACCAGCTCAAGACATAGCAGGGAGTCTCGCTTGTCTGACCACTGACTACCAGGTAGCTACAAGATTTTTTGTAAGTCTGTTGTGTCTCTATGCCCTACTTTGTATTCACCTAGTTGTACTCATTTGTGGATGCAGGGGCAGGTTCACAGCTCCTGGCCCCACCTCTTCGCTGGTCGCTACTAGGTCCACTCTCTCCCTGATCCTTGAGTTTTATCGTCCCTCTTCTTAGAGCTAAGTATGGATCCTGCCTCCACTGCATCACTCTCCAGGTTATTCCACTTTCTGATAACTCTGTGACAGAAATAATACTTCCTAACATTGTAACCACGAACGAGTGGTACTGAATCAGTAAAACACTGCGACTAGCCGTTCGTGGTTACAATATTATAAAATACTGCTCGTGAAGGCTAGTACACCAAACGGGTAGTAGAACGAAATTAGCTTAGAGGCACCCACTTCACCGTATGTCTTTGGATCGAGGTAAAACACCTAGCTCTGCTGGGCGCTTCATTCTTGTAGGATTGCGTGGTCCAGTGGGTTAGAGCGTCATGTATGATTTTCGCTAACCATGAGGCGGGCCAAAACGGCATGGATTCGAATCCTCAGTTAGTCGGTGTTGTTATTGAGATATATATATATATATATATATATATATATATATATATATATATATGTATATATATATATATATATGTATAAATATATGTCGTGCCGAATATGTAAAACTGGTCAATTAGCAAGAACTCATTTAAAATTAAGTCCTTTCCAAAATTTTCTCTTGTACGTTTAAAGATATATTTTTTTCATTAATGTTAATGTAAATTTTTTTAATTTTTCACCAAAAGAAACTTAGAAAACTTACCTAACCTTATTATAAAAAGAGCAATTTATTTTTGCCTAACCCAACTAAATATATTTTAGATTTGTTTACAGTAATTTAATACTAGACAAACACAATGAAATATATTTTTTTCATTAGGTTCAGAATGATTTTGGCGAAATTATTGCATACACAAATTTTCACTTGTCCTATATGGTAAGATGAGCGTTGCTATTTAAGCCAAGATCGCAAGTTCTGCCTATTCGGCACGACATATATATATATATATATATATATATATATATATATATATATATATATATATATATATATATATATATATATATATATATATATATATATATATATATATATATATATATATATATGTATATA
This sequence comes from Cherax quadricarinatus, assembly GCF_038502225.1. Taxonomy (NCBI): domain Eukaryota; kingdom Metazoa; phylum Arthropoda; class Malacostraca; order Decapoda; family Parastacidae; genus Cherax; species Cherax quadricarinatus. The sequence goes on along the minus strand of NC_091295.1, from coordinate 22,901,916 downwards.
TATATATATATATATATATATATATATATATATATATATATATATATATATATATATATATATATATATATATATACTGGAGGTAAGTAGAAGAATTTCGCGAAGAGAGACCTTATCTACTTGTCTTGCCTCAGTTGTGACATGACTGCATTCCACGATGGCCCGAAAAGTTTTATCGCTATTTTATCATGGAAATTTCAAAGTAACTTTCTCACCTCTTTTCTCCCAGAGTCTCTCATGAAAGACACCACGTAGCCTCGACGAGCTTCCTCGGGTTGCAGGTAGAAGGCGATCTAGCGCACAGTAGACGACCGAAGTCTCTCATGCTTGTAGTGACCGAGATACCACTCTCTAATATTACCCTGTAATTGTTCCTTGCAGAGGAATGGAGCAAATAAAGTTGGATTGGTCTCAAAAGGTTGGCAGTGTGGCCTTCTTTTTTTTCCCCGCCGTCAGTCCTCATTAACTTTCAAATCTTTTAAAATCTTAAGTAGGTGCATTAAAATCTTAAGTAGAAAGCACTTAAGTCAAGTCAGTCTCCATGTAAGCCAGTGAAAATTACGAGAATGATGTATCTTTTCTTGAATACTGCTCTCAACACTTTCGTCTATAGTATTTCGTGAAATAATGCTTCCTTCTATAATTCTTCCTTTTATAATTCTTCCGTCTATAATGCTTCCGTCTATTTTACTTCTATAATACCTCCTCCTTTGTTACTTCCTCCTTCAGTACTTGTGTCTATGATGCTTCCCTTCATAATTCTTCTCTCTTTTATATTCCTTATTTCATATTTCCTTCAGTAATACATTTTCCTGATACTTCCCACCAAGATACTATCCTTTCCTGAGATAATTTTCTTTGCGATTGTGTCTGCGACACTTTCCTCTGAGATACTTTCCGCTGAGGTAATTCCCACTGCGATATTTCCCCTCCGCGATACTGTCCTCTACGGTACTTTTCCCGGGGATTCACAGAGCGCAGAAGGGGTAATTGAGATTGTATGATCATGCAGAAAGAATGAAGGAAGATAGGAGGATTAGGAGGATGAATAAATATGGAGTGAATAGAAAAATATGGAAGACTTAAGGAAAAGTTCTGAAGGAGGTTTTGAAAGGTAGGTATTTTAGCATCGAGCAGACATGCATGTGCGTGTTTGATCAGAGTGGATGGACACGTGTGGGACTGCGGAGTTGATGTCCAGACTGGAGTTCTGGAGGCGACACATATAGTACGGAAGTTCACTGATGATGTCTGATCATTTTTGCAAAGACAGCCAGTGTGTGAGTGATGGTGAATGACTTTATTTCTTTGGGTCACCCCTACTTAGTGGGAAAAACCACACATGTGTTTAAGAAAATCGCTGTCGGACAGAGTAGGCGTCCGTCATAACATGGGCCACTCGTGTTACCTCATGACACAGGTAAAAACAAAATGTTGAAACTGGAGTTATAAAACAAACCGAGAAGCAGTGAAAGGTGCTAGAAATCCATTGGTGTTTCATTCCATCTTGTCACTTACGAACGCGTATACCAAAAAAGCATCAGCCTTTGACAACCCGGTTTGTTCAGTAATCATTCCGATGTTATTTGTCCAAGACAATGTTAACATGTTTCATGCAAGCAACGACACAATAGCAAGCGAAGACATAAGAAAATACAAGCAACGTAAGAGACAATGGCGTCCGTCATAAGCACAAATAAACAAACAGAAATATTCATCTTGAAGAAGGACATTTGAGTCATTCTTCATCAGAGAGAGCGTCCAATAGTCTGAGTGAATGTAGTCATGATGCAGCAGAGAGGCGGCCTGGGAGGGGATCTGCACACCATCACATCTAAATAAGACTGAACCTCGTAATTCAGACTTCTGTTTTCTTCGTTGTAAACTGTAATAAATCTCTCATGAATACTTCAGTTCCATTGTCTAGGAATTTCCATAAACTCTGGAAGGATTATATCAACATTCACCAGAATTAGTTGTATCAGTGACTATGAAATTAGCAATCCAACTAATCCTCATTTTAACGCATTATTTTCTCCATTCTGGTGCATAAGAGGTGAAGTATTGCCACCTGGCAGACTTCATGCTCACACGAATGACTTTAATAGCAAGAGTGCCCTTGTGAATTGCTGTAAGACAGCAGTACCGTCGTTCCAAAAAGTTCACTTGAAGGATGGTGACGCCGAGTACAGCACATGAAAATGATTCCACTTCATGAATATTAAGCAAATGTCTTGCTAAAATGGCTCAGGAGGATAATGCAATGCAGTTCCATACGACTGCATCATAGAGTGAAGCCCAGTAAGCAGCTTCAGTGGAGAGGGGACACGAAGTGAGACGACTGTGTCATCATTTAACTTCCAGGGCGTAAATCTACATTTTTTTAACACATTGCTTGGTGAACCTGATGGACTCTGTTTCCTGGCAGTCTTAGATGGACTGTAAAAAACACTGACTTTTGTACGTGCTTGTTGAGTGTTCTTTTATTCAAATACGAAGCAACCAATCATTTAAATAGGAGGAAATATGCGTGTGTTAATATAAAACCTTTAATGTACGAACTCGGGAATAGGTAACGCTTCTGTATGCTTTACTAGCAGTCACAGCATTAATAATATATTTTATGATTTAGAGGCTGAAAAAAACTGTTTTGCAAGCTTGAGTAGGAGAGTATCAAAGCATTCTGCCCATATTTCATTATGATGAAAGTTGTCTTTGTGCCACAAAGTGTTGGGTATATCAGTTACGACACATGTTCTCGAAAGTTACTCCTACCTAGAAAAAACTATCATACATTTATTTACAATGAATTCCTTGTCAAACCACACAGTCTCTAGCATAAATTTTCGTTGAAAAAAAGATATATTCTTTGTGTTAAGTTTCACAAAGTGATCGAAGCAGCTACACACAGCCACAGATAACGTGTCACATTAACACAAGGAAAAGCCTAGTCACTGTCAGAACGTATTTAACAGATTTAATAAATACAAGGCAAAGAATAACCAACCAGACAAGGGATTCCGAATTGGCAGACCTTATTTGCAGACATTCTCAAAACTGACCCCGAGTCAGGCAACACTGAAGAGGGATTAATTCACAACTAACTCAAGTCTGGATCTGATAATAAACCAGGAAGAACCAAAATGCCTTGGAGAGTTTCCTCCGCTAGTTGTACATTATTTTTGAAAGATATTGTAACACATACTAGGTGTGGTGTTGAAACTAGGTGTTGGTGTAGAAACTAGATGTTGGTGTAGATACTAGGTGTTGGCGTAGATACTAGGTGTTGGTGTGGATACCAGGCTTGGGTGTAGATACTAGGTGTTGGTGTGGATGCTAGGTGTAAGTAGAAATACTAGGTGTTGGGGTAGATACTAGGTATGAGTATAGATACTAGATGTGGGTGTAGATACTAGATGTTGGTGTTGATACTAGGTTTTGGTGTGGATACTAGGTGTGGGTGTGGATACTAGGTACTGGTGTGGATACTAGGTGTTGGTATAGATACTAGGTGTTGGTGTGGATACCAGGCTTGGGTGTAGATACTACGTGTGGGTGTAGATGCTAGGTATGAGTTTAGATACTAGGTGTGGGTGTAGATACTAGATGTTGGTGTGGATACTAGGTGTGGATGTAGATACCAGATGTTGGTGTGGATACTAGGTGTGGATGTAGATACCAGATGTTGGTGGAGATACTAGGTGTGGGTGTAGATACCAGATGTTGGTGGAGATACTAGGTGTGGGTGTAGATACTAGGTGTGGGTGTACTTGCTAGATATGGGTGTAGATACTAGGTACTGGTGTTGATACTAGGTGTGGGTGTAGATTCTAAGTGTGGGTGTAGAATCTACACTCACACGGAAACTCTCTAATTATTTGGATCAAGAACCCTTCCCTGGCATCAAGACACCCATTTCAAGACAAAAAAACATCAAAGTGTAATCACTGTGTTGATGTTTGAGTTTTTATTTCACGTGGGAGTGAAAGAAATGAAGATCCTGATACGAAAGCAGGAGCCTGGCACAGAGTTAGGGAAAACAGGAATGAATTACGGAATTTCTGACTTAGGTAGAGTGCGACACAGAACTCAACAAGAGAACTGCATGATACATAATGATCAGCGTGCTGGGAAGAGGTCACCAGATTTGTGCCACCTATAAAAAAAAATCAACATATATATAGAGTCTGTGGGTTAACTAATGATGAACGTAAGCAAAGATCATGGTGAAGAGATCACGGAAATCAGGGTATCAACATTCTCATTATAACCATAACTAAGCACTAAACTCTTAAGGGTTCTACAGCCCCGTGCATCAAGACACGAGAGAAATGAGATCTGTAGAGGAAGGTCAAGGGGAATTATATTTGAGAATGATTTCAGTTTTTTTATATACTCTTGAGCAGAGGCTTTCACACTGGTATCCACGTACCCTAAGAGGTTTAAAACGGAAATTGAAATTTTAGAAAAATTGCAAGTGAAAAAAAATGAAAAATTAAAATTATGTAAAAACAGGAAGGTTTGAAGGTTAGCAACGCGACATCGCCAAACTTAAGTTTCGAGAAAATTAGTTTCAAAATTTGATTCTTTTTCGGAGAGTGAGAGTGAGAGAGAGAGCAAGTAACGCAGCTGCCTCAGAGACGACGACGCTCATTGGTTCACACGGGGGCATGGACGAGAACGCGCATCCCATTGGCTATTCGGAAAGATTCCATTCCTCTATCACATTTTATCACTATGTTTCATAGTGTTGCAAGATGAGTGGTTATTGCAACAATTGAAATAACAGAATATTATAATGTAATAAAGGTAAAAAATAGTTTATTTAGTGTATATAATAATCATGACCTTATTTTAACGACTCAATAATTGTAACTTGACACTAAGGAATTATCCTCATTGTCAGCTCTTCTGACCTACAGTTCAAAGATATATATATATATATATATATATATATATATATATATATATATATATATATATATATATATATATATATATATATATATATATATATATATATATAAATGTCGTGCCGAATATGTAAAACTGGTCAATTAGCAAGAACTCATTTAAAATTAAGTCCTTTCTAAAATTTTCTCTTATACGTCTAAACATATATTTTTTTCATTAATGATAATGTAAAAAAATTTAATTTTGCACCAAAAGAATCTTAGAAAACTTACCTAACCTTATTATAACAAGAACAATTTATTTTAGCCTAACCTAATTAAATATATTTTAGATTTGTTTACAATAATTTAATACTAAACAAACACAGTGAAATATATTTTTTTCGTTAGGTTCAGAATGATTTTGGCGAAATTATTGCATACACAAATTTTCACTTGTCCTGTATGGCAAGATGAGCGTTGCTATTTAAGCCAAGATCGCAAGCTCTGCCTATTCGGCACGACATATATATATATATATATATATATATATATATATATATATATATATATATATATATATATATATATATATATATATATATATATATATATATATATATATATATATATATATATATATATATATTATCACACTGGCCGATTCCCACCAAGGCAGGGTGGCCCGAAAAAGAAAAACTTTCACCATCATTCACTCCATCACTGTCTTGCCAGAGGGGTGCTTTACACTACAGTTTTTAAACTGCAACATTAACACCCCTCCTTCAGAGTGCAGGCACTGTACTTCCCATCTCCAGGACTCAAGTCCGGCCTGCCGGTTTCCCTAAACCCCTTCATAAATGTTACTTTGCTCACACTCCAACAGCACGTCGAGTATTAAAAACCATTTGTCTCCATTCACTCCTATCAAACACGCTCACGCATGCCTGCTGGAAGTCCAAGCCCCTCGCACACAAAACCTCCTTTACCCCCTCACTCCAACCTTTCCTAGGCCGACCCCTACCCCGCCTTCCTTCCACTACAGACTGATACACTCTTGAAGTTATTCTGTTTCGCTCCATTCTCTCCACATGTCCGAACCACCTCAACAACCCTTCCTCAGCCCTCTGGACAACAGTTTTGGTAATCCCGCACCTCCTCCTAACTTCCAAACTACGAATTCTCTGCATTATATTCACACCACACAGCTTTCAGACATGACATATCCACTGCCTCCAGCCTTCTCCTCGCTGCAACATTCATCACACATACTTCACACCCATATAAGAGCGTTGGTAAAACTATACTCTCATACATTCCCCTCTTTGCCTCCAAGGACAAAGTTCTTTGTCTCCACAGACTCCTAAGTGCACCACTCACCCTTTTCCCCTCATCAATTCTATGATTCACCTCATCTTTCATAGAGCCATCCGCTGACACGTCCACTCCCAAATATCTGAATACATTCACCTCCTCCATACTCTCTCCCTCCAATCTGATATCCAATCTTTCATCACCTAATCTTTTTGTTATCCTCATAACCTTACTCTTTCCTGTATTCACTTTAAATTTTCTTCTTTTGCACACCCTACCAAATTCATCCACCAATCTCTGCAATTTCTCTTCAGAATCTCCCAAGAGCACAGTGTCATCAGCAAAGAGCAACTGTGACAACTCCCACTTTATGTGTGACTCTTTATCTTTTAATTAACTCCACGCCTCTTGCCAAGACCCTCGCATTTACTTCTCTTACAACCCCATCTATAAATATATTAAACAACCACGGTGACATCACACATCCCTGTCTAAGGCCCACTTTTACTGGGAAATAATTTCCCTCTTTCCTACATACTCTAACTTGAGCCTCACTATCCTCGTAAAAACTCTTCACTGCTTTCAGTAACCTACCTCCTACACCATACACCTGCAACATCTGCCACATTGCCCCCCTATCCACCCTGTCATACGCCTTTTCCAAATCCATAAATGCCACAAAGACCTCTTTAGCCTTATCTAAATACTGTTCATTTATATGTTTCACTGTAAACACCTGGTCCACACACCCCTACCTTTCCTAAAGCCTTCTTGTTCATCTGCTATCCTATTCTCCGTCTTACTCTTAATTCTTTCAATAATAACTCTACCATACACTTTGCCAGGTATACTCAACAGACTTCTTTCTTTCAACACACCGGCCGTATCCCACCGAGGCGGGGTGGCCCAAAAGGAAAAACGAAAGTTTCTCCTTTTACATTTAGTAATATATACAGGAGAAGAGGTTACTAGCCCCTTGCTCCCGGCATTTTAGTCGCCTCTTACAACACGCATGGCTTACGGAGGAAGAATTCTGTTCCACTTCCCCATGGAGATAAGAGGAAATAAACAAGAATAAGAACTAGAAAGAAAATAGAAGAAAACCCAGAGGGGTGTGTATATATGTGCTTGTACATGTATGTGTAGTGGGACCTAAGTGTAAGTAGAAGTAGCAAGACGTACCTGAAAACTTGCATGTTCATGAGACAGAAAAAAGGACACCAGCAATCCTACCATCATGTAAAACAATTACAGGCTTTCGTTTTACACTCACTTGGCAGGACGGTAGTACCTCCCTGGGCGGTTGCTGTCTACCAACCTACTACCTAGGTCTCAACAGACTTATCCCCCTATAATTTTTGCACTCTCTTTTATCCCCTTTGCCTTTATACAAAGGAACTATGCATGCTCTCTGCCAATCCCTAGGTACCTTACCCTCTTCCATACATTTATTAAATAATTGCACCAACCACTCCAAAACTATATCCCCACCTGCTTTTAATATTTCTATCTTTATCCCATCAATCCCGGCTGTCTTACCCCCTTTCATTTTACCTACTGCCTCACGAACTTCCCCCACACTCACAACTGGCTCTTCCTCACTCCTACAAGATGTTATTCCTCCTTGCCCTATACACGAAATCACAGCTTCCCTATCTTCATCAACATTTAACAATTCCTCAAAATATTCCCTCCATCTTCCCAATACCTCTAACTCTCCATTTAATAACTCTCCTCTCCTATTTTTAACTGACAAATCCATTTGTTCTCTAGGCTTTCTTAATTAACTTGTTAATCTCACTCCAAAACTTTTTCTTATTTTCAACAAAATTTGTTGATAACATATCACCCACTCTCTCATTTGCTCTCTTTTTACATTGCTTCACCACTCTCTTAACCTCTCTCTTTTTCTCCATATACTCTTCCCTCCTTGCATCACTTCTACTTTGTAAAAACTTCTCATATGCTAACTTTTTCTCCCTTACTACTCTCTTTACATCATCATTCCACCAATCGCTCCTATTCCCTCCCGCACCCACTTTCCTGTAACCACAAACTTCTGCTGAACACTCTAACACTACATTTTTAAACCTACCCCATACCTCTTCGACCCCATTGCCTATGCTCTCATTAGCCCATCTATCCTCCAATAGCTGTTTATATCTTACCCTAACTGCCTCCTCTTTTAGTTTATAAACCTTCACCTCTCTCTTCCCTGATGCTTCTATTCTCCTTGTATCCCATCTACCTTTTACTCTCAGTGTAGCTACAACTAGAAAGTGATCTGATATATCTGTGGCCCCTTTATAAACATGTACATCCTGAAGTCTACTCAACAGTCTTTTATCTACCAATACATAATCCAACAAACTACTGTCATTTCGCCCTACATCATATCTTGAATACTTATTTATCCTCTTTTTCTTAAAATATGTATTACCTATAACCAAACCCCTTTCTATACAAAGTTCAATCAAAGGACTCCCATTTTCATTTACACCTGGTACCCCAAACTTACCTACCACACCCTCTCTAAAAGTTTCTCCTACTTTAGCATTCAGGTCCCCTACCACAATTACTCTCTCACTTGGTTCAAAGGCTCCTATACATTCACTTAACATCTCCCAAAATCTCTCTCTCTCCTCTGCATTCCTCTCTTCTCCAGGTGCATACACGCTTATTATGACCCACTTCTCGCATCCAACCTTTACTTTAATCCACATAATTCTTGAATTTACACATTCACATTCTCTTTTCTCCTTCCATAACTGATCATTCAACATTGCTGCTACCCCTTCTTTTGCTCTAACTCTCTCAGATACTCCAGATTTAATCCCATTTATTTCCATTTATATATATATATATATCTATATATATATATATATATATATATCTATATATATATATATATATATATATATATATATATATACATGTATTCTTCTTTCAACACACCGGCCGTATCCCACCGAGGCGGGGTGGCCCAAAAGGAAAGTAATATATACAAGAGAAGAGGTTACTAGCCTCTTGCTTTCGGCATTTTAGTCGCCTCTTACAACATATATATATATATATATATATATATATATATATATATATATATATATATATATATATATATATATATATATATATATATATATATATATATATATATATATATATATATATATATATATATATATATATATATATATATATATATATATATATATATATATATATATATATATATATATCTTTGTAACTCTGTGATGGCTACTTATGTTGCTAAAAAAAAGCGGAACAGTACATTGATGGATATATCAACAATGGATTCAAGGAATCTTCACTCATGACAACATGAAGCCTCAGTGTGTGCTGTGCAACACTATGCTGTGTAACACTGTGCTGTGTAACACTGTGCTGTGTAACACTGTGTAACACTGTGGTGTGTATCACTGTGGTGTGTAACACTGTGCTGTGTAACACTGTATAACACTGTGCTGTGTAACACTGTGTAACACTGTGTAACACTGTGCTGTGTAGCACTGTGTAACACTGTGCTGTGTAACACTGTGCTGTGTAACACTGTGTAACACTATGTAACACTGTGTAACACTGTGCTGGGAAACACTGTGCTGGGAAACAATGTGTAAAACTGTGCTGTGTAACACTGTGTAACACTGTGGTGCGTAACACTGTGTAACACTGTGTTGTGTAACATTGTGTAACACTGTGTAACACTGTGCTGTTTAACACTGTGTAACACTGTGCTGTGTAACACTGTGTAACACTATGTAACACTGTGTAACACTGTGTAACACTGTGTAGCACTGTGTAACACTGTGTAACACTGTGCTGTGTAACACTCTGTAACACTGTGCTGTGTAACAGTGTAACACTGTGTAACACTGTGTAACACTATGTAACACTGTGTAACACTGTGTAACACTATGTAACACTGTGTAACACTGTGCTGTGTAAAACTGTGTAACACTGTATAACTCTGTAACATTGTGTAACACTGTGTAACACTGTGTAACACTGTATAACACTGTGTAACACTGTGTAACAGTCTATCACTGTCTAACACTCTCTAACACTGTGTAACACTGTGCTGTGTAACACTGTGTAACACTGTGCTGTGTAACACTGTGCAACAATGTGCTGTGTAACACTGTGTAACGCTGTGCTGTGTAACACTGTGCTAGGAAACACTGTGCTGGGAAACACTGTGCTGGGAAACACTGTGCTGGGAAACACTGTGCTAGGAAACACTGTGCTGGGAAACACTGTGCTAGGAAACACTGTGCTGGGAAACACTGTGCTGGGAAACACTGTGCTGGGAAACACTGTGCTGGGAAACACTGTGCTGGGAAACACTGTGCTAGGAAACACTGTGCTGGGAAACACTGTGCTGGGAAACACTGTGCTGGGAAACACTGTGCTGGGAAACACTGTGCTGGGAAACACTGTGCTGGGAAACACTGTGCTAGGAAACACTGTGCTGGGAAACACTGTGCTGGGAAACACTGTGCTGGGAAACACTGTGCTAGGAAACACTGTGCTGGGAAACACTGTGCTGGGAAACACTGTGCTGGGAAACACTGTGCTGGGAAACACTGTGCTAGGAAACAATGTGCTGGGAAACACTGTGCTGGGAAACACTGTGCTAGGAAACACTGTGCTGGGAAACACTGTGTAACACTGTGCTGTATAACACTGTGTAACACTGTGGTGTGTAACACTGTGTAACACTGTGCTGTGTAACATTGTGTAACACTGTGTAACACTGTGCTGTGTAACACTGTGTAACACTGTGTAGCACTGTGTAACACTGTGTAAAACTGTGCTGTGTAACACTGTGTAACACTGTGCTGTGTAACAGTGTAACACTGTGTAACACCGAGTAACACTATGTAACACTGTGTAACACTGTGCTGTGTAACACTGTGTAACACTGTATAACACTGTAACATTGTGTAACACTGTGTAACACTGTGTAACACTGTATAACACTGTGTAACACTGTGTAACACTGTGCTGTGTAACACTGTGCTGTGTAACACTGTGCTGTGTAACACTGTGTAACACTGTGCTGTGTAACACTGTGTAACACTGTGCTGTGTAACACTGTGTAACACTGTGCTGTGTAACACTGTGTAACACTGTGCTGGAAAACGACTCTGAAACCAAGAAAACTGAAGCATCATCTGATGACGATTCATCTCCGGTATCTAAAGAAACCTCTCGATTTCAAGACACATGAACAATGTGAGAAAACGAAGAAAACGAAGAAAATAAATAACAGTGGTGCTTTCCAGCAAGAATCCTGAAGTGTAGTTCAGGAATCTTGTGGTGTTTTCCGCGAAATAGCGAGGCAGAAGAAATCACACACAATCAGTGAAACTTTAATTAAACCGTGAGCTTTAAATATCGTATGTGAACTCTCGGAGAGTAACATGAAAAAAATAAGTACAATTGTTTGTCGAGCGACTCATTGAGAAGGTGAATTAGTAAGATGTCGGAAGACATAATGGAACAGATGACACAAGAGATCCAATGGTGTTCGTCTAGACTGTCATCACTCCAGCTGGATAAGTCAACGAATACAAAATTTTATTCCTAGTTGCTTTGTTTTTTGAAGTCTTTTTTTTTTTACCTCAGGCGACATCAAAATGACAGTCTGTTTAGTACACCACGACAGTCGTAAATGTGATAAAAAGGCTGTCCTGTTTCTTCGCATATGGTTGTATCACCAGTGAAAACAGTTTTGGAGTCTGTACAGATGAGACTCTGGCGATGATAGGATTGAAATCGGGGTTGCAAAAACGTATCGAAGACTTAGCACCGAATGCTGAGGAAATTCACTGTATCATTCATCATTTTGCAGCATCGTAAACTTTCCCTAATCCGCTTTGCAGTGGTTAGATTCTTCAACTTCGAGAAAGCAGGAGCTCAGAACCCTCGTCTATTCAAGTTGTTTGTAAATACATGGATTCAGAAAAGAAAGCTCTCCTCTTTTACTCCAAATTGAGTTGGATTTTAAGGTGAAATGTTGTAAATTCACTGAAGAATCACGATATCATGTGATTCTTCAGTGATGTGTTGTGGAAACCACGTGTAGCATTCTTAACAGATATATTTTAAAAATTGGGTCAACTGAACCTCAAGCTGCAAGGCGAAGCTCAAACAATGTTTCACTTCATGGACTGTCTTCGTGCATTTCTTGACAAGGTAGAGAATTGGCAATGGAAATCCAGAGCAGAAAAAGTTACTAAGTCGGGAAAATCCCAGCAGTTCTCGATGAGAAAGAAGACAATCCGTTTGGTCTAGCCTCCCAAAACCATCATCAATCAGCACCTGATATTCTTGGGAAGTGAGCTTAAAATATTCTTCCCAGAATTTAAGGAAGAAATTAAATTACCGAGAACTCCTTTCCCTGAAACTCTTAAAATCTTGTCACCAATTAAAATATTAAATATTTTTGCATTCCCAAAAGTGACAAAATGTGTATCTTTTGAAAGTTATTTTATTGAGTGCAGTATAAGAAATAAGAGAGCCCACGCTGGTTTCAAGAGTTCTTCAAGAAGGGGGGGGGGAGAAATGGAGTGAAAAATAAATGAAACCTACTGTCCTAGTACCTCTGTCGAGTCAAAGGAATTAAACAGTTACCTGAGAAAAAGAAATAAAATAGTGGCGTGTATAACTATCTTTATTAAGAAATAAAATAATAAAATTGCTTAGAACTATGTTTACTCAACGTAAAATAGTTCTTAATCTTCCCAAACACCCACCAGAGACAGTGTAAATATATTAAAAAAAAATAAGAACCCCCAGTGGGTTGTCTGAGGTATTTCACACACATGTTAAATTATGAATGGCAATTGTACTTCAAAGGCCACAAAAATGTATTTATCTCATCTACTAGAAAAATAATAGGATGGATAATGAGAACCTTCAAAACTAGCGACGCGAAGCCCATGATGAGATCATTGGTAACCTGTGGTCGTACCTGTCCTAAGCTCTCTGTGAGTTAGCGTGGGGTGTTACCAAGCACCAAGGCTTGTAGTGTTTTAGAATCTCAGGTTCAAGTGTTGAAGAAGGAGGTTCTACTTCAGGAGTAAAATAGGAGGCTGAAGCTTTGCCTAGATGAGTTTGGGAGTGAGTGTGAGAAGGATTTAGCTGGTAAGGAGGAACTGGTCACCAGCAGTGAGAGTGGCAGCCGCTTTAAGTGGCAAGTGGTTCACAGTTCAGGAAGAAGGTAAAGAGGGTTAACAGAGAAGACGTGAAGGTAGAGAATCGATTCTCTGTTCTCCAAGACGAGTGTACTTCAGTGGTTAGTGAGGTTGAAGGTACCACTGATTCCCCTGCTAATCAGGGTAAGAATATTTTAATTGTAGAAGATTCTCAGGTAAGATATATGGACTGTGCTTTTTGTAACAGAGATAGAAAGGTCAGACAGAGGGTGTGCCTTCCAGGAGCTCGTGTTGGTGACATAGTCAGTCAGGTAATGGGAACAAGCCCATTATCTCTCTTAGTGCTGGGGGTAATGACACTGGGAAGGGCACGAGACAGGAGCTGCTGGATAAGTAAATGTCAGCCATAGAAGTAGTCAGGTCTAAGGGAGGGATCCCAGTTATATATAGCATCTTGCCTAGAAAGGGAGTGGGCAATGAATGAAAGTCTAGGACAATTGGTATAAATTGCTGGCTAGACAGGTAGGAAAGGAACTTGCAATCCCATTCATTGATAACTGGGAAATATTCTATGGCAAATGTGATATGTATGCAAGGGATGGGGTTCATCTCTCTGGGACTGGAGTGGTTGCATTAGCCAATTCGATTGAGGGGGTAATTGATGACTTGTCAAGGAATTTAAACTGATAGATTATAGAGGTATGGGTGTTTGTGGGAAACAATCAGGCTGCAGTATTAGGGTTGAAAACAGGAGATATTACCGGGATACCTCAGGGGTATGTTTAAAAGACAATATTCAAAATAAAGTTACTAGTAAAGGCAAATCAATTGATCAACATACAAAGAGAGATAGTAGAGGGCAACGAGTGACTAGCTCTCTTAAGGTTTACTATACAAATAGTAGGAGTCTAAGAAATAAGATAGATGAGCTAATATTACTTGCAAGTGTAGGTAATATAGATATTATCGGTATAAGAGAGACTTGGTTCAACCTGAAAGATAGATAAATGCTTTCTGAATGCAACAAACAGGGTTATAAACTATGACACACTGATAGGTTCAACAGGAAGGGTGGTGGAGTGGCGATGTACTTCAGGGAAAATTTAAATAGTTGTCTTAGACATAAGATTAGAAACATCGAACACAGGGACATGACAAATTAATTTTGGTTGCGATTTATAGGCCCCCAAACTTTGATAGGGAGTGCAGTAAGCTGTTATGGGACGAAATTTATAAGGCATCTAGATATGAAAATTTTGTGATAATGGGAGATTTTAACTTTAGACAAATTGATTGGAACAGTATGACAGGAAATCTTGAGTCTAGTGACTTTCTTGATATGGTTCAGGATTGCTTTTTAGAACAGGTTGTAGCAGAGCCAACTAGAGGAAACAATCTGCTTGACTTGGTTCTAGCCAACAAAGATTCACTAATTAATAATCTTGAGGTTAATGATGAGCTTGGGGAAAGTGATCACAAAACACTTAGTTTCAATATATCATGGAATTACTCAGATAAAAGCAATCAAATCTCTGTCCCAGATTTTCGCATGGGACTGAAAAATTACTTGGGTGGGCTAAATTGGGATGTCCTGACTATGGGTCTGGTAGGTGATCTTGGTTGCCAATATGACGTTTTTCAGAGCATAGTTCTAGTTGCCCAGACAACTTTTGTTCCAAGTAGGGAAATTAGATCTAAGAAAAATGATCCCAAATGGATGAACAATAGATTAAAACATCTCATTGATCAAAAGAGAGGCATATATAGGCATATCAAAACAGGGGGTGGGCAGTTAAGAAATCAATATATTCAATTAAAGAGAGAAATAAAGAAAGGAATAAAAAAAAGCAAAAACGGATTATGAGGCTAAGGTCGCAAGGGATTCAAAGGCTAGCCCAAAAGGGTTCTTTCAGGTATACAGAAGTAAGAGTAGGGACAAGATTGGCCCACTTAAGACTAACTCTGGTTAGATCACTGACAGTGTGAGGGAAAAGTTCAATAGATAGGAGTAGCGAGGGAGTATATATTAACAATAGTTTCATTGCCGGCTACTTGTTAAGGTAGGGTAAGTCAAGCTCCCGCTATTCCTGCCTTTTTTCCCCCTCCCCGAAAGTGATAGTTTCATTGCCGGCTACTTGTTAAGGTAGGGTAAGTCAAGCTCCCGCTATTCCTGCCTTTTTTCCCCCACCCCGAAAGTGATAGTTTGACTGCCGGCTGCTTGTTAAGGTAGGGTCAATCTAGCTCCCGCTATCCTTTCCCCTCCTTCTTCCCCCTTCCCCCGAAAGGTGACGTGTGGGGCTCCAGTCCAAACAGTAATCACTAGACTCACAGCTCCCAGCCTTGTATTCTAGTGGATTTATTGGTTGAAAGCTTCACTTTTGACCAATAATAAACTTAGTCCTTTCAGTCTTGCTCTAGGTTGACTCTTGTAATAATCACCACATCTTTTAGGTATTGTACTTATCATGGAGAGTGATTTCTTTAGCAGTGGGTAACCTGTCTATCTTTTCAGCTTGGATGACAGAGAGGGTCACCTGTCAATCAACGAGAAGAACTGATGGAGATGGACTAACGTCCTGAGACTTCCCCTTTTTGGATTTAATTACCTGTGCACCTGTATGAAATTGCAGGATGTAACCCCTCATCATTGCAGCGGTAAAGAACCTGCTTTCCTGTCATCGGGATAGAATACTCAAGGCTGTACTGTGAAGAACAAACTGGTGGGTTGTAACCAACACCTGCAACCCCACCCCCCATCATCAGCAACTGCTACGGTTACAACACTCAGTGTCACCAACACCAGACACCCCTATATATATATTAGCATTGAATTCAGTTATCATTTATATTTTTCACTTTCATTTTCTTTAATGTAGGGTTAATATTTCATATTTAAGTGTTTTATATTTTCTATATAATAAAGTGTTTATGTTTGTCTGTTATTATTTCTTTTTCTATTCACTAATTTTCCTGAGGAGGAGCCAGCCTTGGTAATACTGTCTGAAGTTGTTACAGGTCTGAGTAAGCCTTCACAGACAGTGATAGGATATGTGTGAAATTCTCAATACCTACTTCCTCTCAGTTTTCACCAAGGAAAATACTAGCGATATTCCTGAAATAATAGATTATGTAGTACAGGATGATAATAAACTATGCACGATTGTGGTAACTAGTGAAACAGTCCTCAGACAAATAGAGAAACTAAAACCTAACAAATCCCAAGGTCCTGATGAACTGTTTGCAAGGGTGTTAAAGGAATTTAAAGAAGAACTTAGCATACCTTTGGCTAATCTTTTTAACGTATCACTACAAACTGGCATAGTGCCTGATAAGTGGAAAATGGCAAATGTAATACCTATTTACAAGGCAGGTGACAGGTCCTTGGCTTTGAACTATAGACCATTAAGCCTTACCTCCATAGTGGGAAAATTTATGGAATCAATAATTGCCGAAGCAATTCATAGCCATCTTGAAAGGCACAGAATGATTAATGAATCTCAACACAGTTTTACAAAGGGCATTCATGCCTTACGAATTCATTAACTTTTTTCACTAAGGTGTTTGAGGAGGTAGATCATGGTAATGAATATGATATTGTGTATATGGACTTCAGTAAGGCTTTCGATAGAGTTCCACACCAGAGGCTGTTGAGGAAACTTAAGGCACACGGAATTGGAGAAATTTTTTCATGGGTAGAGGCATGGCTGACAAATAGGCAGCAGAGAGTTTGCATAAATAGGGAGAAATCAGAATGGGGGCACGTCAGAAGCAGTGTTCCTCAGGGGTCAGTGTTGGGCCCGTGTTGTTCACAATTTCCATAAACGACGTAGATGAGGGAATAAATAGCGACATAAGCAAATTTGCTGATGACACCAAAATAGGCAGTCCAATTCATTCTAATGAGGACACTAGAGCACTCCAGGGTGATTTGAAGACTGATGCAATGGTCGGAGAAGTGACAGATGCAGTTTAATATTGACAAATGCAAAGTTCTAAATGTTGGACAGGTAAATAACCATGCCACATATAAACTAAATAATGTAGATCTTAATACTACTGACTGCGAAAAGGATTTAGGAGTTCTGGTTAGCATTAATCTAAAACCAAGGCAACGGTGCATTAGTGTTTGCAATAAAGCTAACAGAATTCTTGGCTTCATATCTAGAATTATAAATAATAGAAATCCTCAGGTTGTTCTTCAACTCTATATATCCTTGGTTAGGCCTCATTTAGATTATGCTGCTTAGTTCTGGTCACCGTATTACAGAATGGATATAAATGCACTGGAAAACGTACAAAGGAGGATGTCAAAGATGATCCCATGTATCAGAAATCTTCCCTATGAGGATAGACTGAGGGCCCTGAATCTGCACTCTCTCGAAAGGCGTAGAATTAGGGGTCATATGATCGAGGTGTATAAATGGAAAACAGGAATAAATAAAGGGGATATAAATACCGTGCTGAAAATTTCCGGCCAAGACAGGACTCGTAGCAATGGTTTCAAGTTGAAAATATTCAGATTCAGGAAGGATATAGGAAAGCACTGGTTTGGTAATAGAGTTGTGGATGAGTGGAACAAACTCCCCAGTACAGTTATAGAGGCTAAAACGTTGTGTAGTTTTAAAAATAGGTTAGATAAATACATGAGTGGGTGTGGATGGGTGTGAGTTAGACCTGACTAACTTGTGCTAGTAGGTCTGATGCCGTGCTCCTTCCTTAAGTGGAAGTAGCCTGACTAGGTGAGTCATTGGGCTAATCCAGGGGGGGACATGGGCTTGCTTCGCGTGGGTCAGTGGGCCTGCTGCGGTGTTCCTTCTTTCTTGTGTTATGTTCTTATGAGTGGGTGTGGGTGGGTGTGAAATGGACCTGAGTAGCTACTAGGTCGGACGCAGTGCTCCTCCCTTAAGTGATGTGTCTGACCTCACTAGGTCAAGGCATTGGCTTAAGCCGGTGGGGAGAATTGGAGCTGCCTCGCATAGACCAGTAGACTTTTTGCAGTGTTCCTTATTTCTTATGATCTTATGTTCTTATGAGGGCAAATATTCTATTAGTGGGATGTATCTGTGAAGGACTTGCCTAGTATGGGCCAACAGGCCTGCTGCAGTGTTCCTCCTTTCTTATGTTCTAATGTTCAGATCGCTTGTTCTCTCTAGGCTGTACGCTAACTGCCCCCTTCAATGCACGTGAAATTGCTGACCTGGAGAGTGTACAAAGAACTTTCACGGCATATATGATTACGATAAAGCACCTAAATTACTGGGAACGGTTGAAGTCCCTTGATTTGTAATCCCTGGAACGCAAGCGGGGGGTTGACATGGACCTGCTACGCATGGGCCAGTAGGCCTGCTGCAGTGTTCCTTCTTTCTTATGTTCTTATGTTCTTATAATATACACTTGGATTAGTACCAAACTCGCACACGAAAATCGCTCCCTGTGAAAGCAAAAGACTTGGCAGGAGATGCAATATTCCCCCAATGAAAAGCAGGGGCGCCACGAGTACATTAAGAGACAACACAGTAAGTGTCAGGGGCCCAAGACTGTTCAACTACGTCCCAGCATACGTAAGGGGGATTACCAATAGATCCCTGGTTGCCTTCAAGAAGGCGCTGGACAGGCATCTAAAGTCAGTACCTGATTGTTAGGTAAGACACATATGCAACAGTTAGGTATCTTTATTTCGAAACGTTTCGCCTACACAGTAGGCTTCTTCAGTCGAGTACAGAAAAACATTAAAATGGTATAAAATACCGACAGGTTGTTAGGTAAGACACATATGCAACAGTTAGATATCTTTATTATGAAACGTTTCGCCTACACAGTAGGCTTCTTCAGTCAAGTACAGAAAAGTTGATAGAAGCAGAAGATACTTGAAGACGATGTAATCAGTCCATCACCCTTAAAATTTTGAGGTGGTCAGTCCCTCAGTCTGGAGAAGAGCATTGTTCCATAGTATGAAACAATATGGAGATGAAGTGACAGGATGGAGCTATTTATAGCGCCAAGAGGTGAGACGTAGGCCACTAGGAGAGGTCAGGTCCATTTTAATATTCAATCTGTCAGACACTGCAACACAAGGGTATCTTGGTACAGACCTGCAATCAACTTCGAAAACTTCCACTAGTGAGAGCGGCTGGATTTGAGAGGGACCTGACCTCTCAGCATCTGAGTTCTTACCTCTCCTAGTGGCCTACGTCTCACCTCTTGGCGCTATAAATAGCTCCATCCTGTCACTTCATCTCCATATTGTTTCATACTATGGAACAATGCTCTTCTCCAGACTGAGGGACTGACCACCTCAAAACTTTAAGGGTGATGGACTGATTACATCGTCTTCAAGTATCTTCTGCTTCTATCAACTTTTCTGTACTTGACTGAAGAAGCCTACTGTGTAGGCGAAACGTTTCATAATAAAGATACCTAACTGTTGCATATGTGTCTTACCTAACAACCTGTCGGTATTTTATACCATTTTAATGTTCAATCTGTCAGACACTGCAACACAAGGGTATCTTGGTACAGACCTGCAATCAACTTCGAAAACTTCCACTAGTGAGAGCGGCTGGATTTGAGAGGGACCTGACCTCTCAGCATCTGAGTTCTTACCTCTCCTAGTGGCCTACGTCTCACCTCTTGGCGCTATAAATAGCTCCATCCTGTCACTTCATCTCCATATTGTTTCATACTATGGAACAATGCTCTTCTCCAGACTGAGGGACTGACCACCTCAAAACTTTAAGGGTGATGGACTGATTACATCGTCTTCAAGTATCTTCTGCTTCTATCAACTTTTCTGTACTTGACTGAAGAAGCCTACTGTGTAGGCGAAACGTTTCATAATAAAGATACCTAACTGTTGCATATGTGTCTTACCTAACAACGAGTACAGAAAAGTTGATAGAAGCAGAAGAGACTTGAAGACGATGTAATCAGTCCATCACCCTTAAAGTTTTGAGGTGGTCAGTCCCTCAGTCTGGAGAAGAGCATTGTTCCGTAGTCTGAAACAATATGGAGTTGAAGTGACAGGATGGAGCCTTATATAGCGCCAGGAGGTGAGACGTAGGTCACTTTGGGAGGTCAGGTCCCTCTCAAATCCAGCCGTTCTCACTAGTAGAGGTTGTCGAAGTTGATTTCAGGTCTGTACCAAGATACCCTTGTGTTGCAGTGTCTGACAGATTGAACATTAAAATGGTATAAAATACCGACAGGTTGTTAGGTAAGACACATATGCAACAGTTAGGTATCTTTATTTCGAAACGTTTCGCCTACACAGTAGGCTTCTTCAGTCGAGTACAGAAAAGTTGATAGAAGCAGAAGAGACTTGAAGACGATGTAATCAGTCCATCACCCTTAAAGTTTTGAGGTGGTCAGTCCCTCAGTCTGGAGAAGAGCATTGTTCCGTAGTCTGAAACAATATGGAGTTGAAGTGACAGGATGGAGCCTCATATAGCGCCAAGAGGTGAGACGTAGGTCACTTTAGGGTATCTTGGTACAGACCTGAAATCAACTTCGACAACCTCTTCTAGTGAGAACAGCTGGATTTGAGAGGGACCTGACCTCCTAAAGTGACGTACGTCTCACCTCCTGGCGCTATATAAGGCTCCATCCTGTCACTTCAACTCCATATTGTTTTATACTATGGAACAATGCTCTTCTCCAGACTGAGGGACTGACCACCTCAAAACTTTAAGGGTGATGGACTGATTACATCGTCTTCAAGTCTCTTCTGCTTCTATCAACTTTTCTGTACTCGACTGAAGAAGCCTACTGTGTAGGCGAAACGTTTCGAAATAAAGATACCTAACTGTTGCATATGTGTCTTACCTAACAACCTGTCGGTATTTTATACCATTTTAATGTTCATTCAGTACCTGATCAGCCAGGCTGTGGCTCTTATGTCAATTTGCGTGCGGCCAGCAGTAACAGCCTGGTTGATCAGACCATGATCCACCACGAGGCCTAGTCCCAGACCGGGCCGCGGGGGCGTTGACCTCCGAAAGCCTCTCCAGGTATACTCCAGGTATATTTATACCTGAACCTAAGTAAACTTACAAACTACGGTAAATATTATTAACTCATTTGAGAGTCACACTCCCAAGCACTCTGCTTCCTTACGAGGATATTAAATATTTTTTTTAATGGGAGTGATGACAAGTGTTTGTGCTCTAGTTACAACAGCCAATACTCTGATCTCTCCAGTGCACTGTGAAGCTTTATTTCTATGATTTATCCTAGTATAGTGCACTATGAAGCTTTATTTCTATGATCCTGACTGGTCCAATGCACTGTGAAGCTATATTTCCATGATTCTGGCTCTTCCAGTGCACTTTGAAGCTTAGTTTTGATGATTCTGACTTGTCCAGTACACTCTGCAGCATTATTTTGATGATTCTGATTTGTCCAGTACACTGTGAAGCTTAGTTTTGATGATTCTGACTTATCCAGCATACTGTGAAGCTAGATTTTAATGAATCTGACTTGTCCAGTACACTGTGAAGCTTGGTTTAATGATTCTGACTTGTCCAGTACACCGTGCAGCATGGTTTTGATGATTCTGACTTGCCCAGTAGTCTATGAAGCTAGATTTTAATGAATCTGACTGGTCCAGTTTACTCTGAAGCTTGGTTTTGATGAATTTGATTGGTTCGGTACACTGTGAAGCTTGGTTTTGATGATTCTCACTTGTCCAGTACACAGTGAAGCTGGATTTCCATGACTGTCCAGTGTATTGTGAAGCTTGGCATTCATGATTTTCACTTCTCCGCTACAAAGCTTGGTTTCCATGACAGTGACCTCTCCATTACTCTGCCAAGCTTGGACTGTTGAGTCTTACCACTTCGTGGCACTACGAAGAGAGGCCAACAGAGATCTGTTTTTACTTGATAAAAAATAACTATAAAATTTAGTTTGATACAGGAAGTCCGAGGGAATGAGCAGCACCAAAATATTTCTTGAAGTACACTGAAGGTTGTTGAGTCACTGACAAGATGTAATAATTCCTCGTAATGGTACCTTGCAAGCAGGCAGCATCACCACTGAAAGGCTTTTCCGAGAAACTTTTAGTAGAATTCTGACAGATGGAGAAAGCGGAGCCATGAATTCGCCGTGCATTAGAACGACGACGTAACTCACTACCCTAAAGTTCTGAAGACACTATCTTCTCCGAGTAAAGTCCTTTGCTTTTACTATCATACATGCATAAATGTGGACGAATGGCTTATACATTTCCCGAAATGCTCTGCATGACTCTGGCCTTTCAACATGCTCTCAAGTGTCACCCATTTCTGTACAAACAATGTAACATGTGGAAATAAAGTTGTGTTTGTATATGTATTATAATGCAAAAAAAAAAATATTGAATGATTGCTCTAGGCCTCTTGTGTTACAATCAGCACATCACCAGGAGTTTGCAATGTAGCAGAAATGAGTAGAAAGTCCAAGCAGATTAGTACAGGGGAACGTTCTAGCTCGAATGATGTGAGCTAGAATGTTTCCCTGAACTAATCTGCCTGTACTTCCTACTCATTTCTCCAGCATTGCAAGCTCTTGATGCATGATTCCACCACGAAAGGCCTAGAGCTATCATTCAACTGCCCCTTGAGTTGTTTTGTATATTGCATCGCTTGTAGGCGTCATACAGCACTTGGGAAACAGGAGGCAATCAGATTCGATCCAAGGAGAAGGAAATTAGCTCTAATTTGTTGGATCAAGAGATCTTCAACAGCATCAGGAAGATTTGTACAAACACATACAACTCAAGAGTCCAACACGCGCTGTCTTAGACAGCCTGTCGCCGAAGCTCAGCCAGAATTGTTGGAAGACTTGAACACAGCAAGTCGAGAAAAAAAAGAGTCAGCAGTTTTGTATTCTAAGATCTCCTAACATCCTATATACTCTCCAAACAAAAATAACAGCTGCCTATTTTGGTTATCCCAGATTCAGTGACGACGGGGGACAAGAACTCTGCTCAGTAACTATCTGTGAGGGTGAGATGACAGCTCTTTAAAATATTGCAATGAATTGCAGTTCGTGACTATTGTAACATTTCACTGTTTACATTGTATGGAATGTTGGATGATCTAATTATTGCGAGTTCTATTATAATAAGTCTCGCTGGAAAACCGAGCTTCTGGGTTTTACTCAAACCGTACATGTAAGGGAGTGTCACGGATCTAGCCGATTATTGTTTAACTAATTCATTATCTCTCAGTAAGGTTTTAAGTTGTTTATTAAACTCACTATTAATCTGGTCCAATGGGTTAATTTTTCTGTTGTAATCTACCCTATCCATAATAACTATCAGTGCTTGCGGGATTTTCCTCATGCTATCATGCTACCTTTCTGGCTGTGGGTTCTGTTATGCCTGGGAGCATTTCCTGTACTCTCTCTCTCTCTCTCTCTCTCTCTCTCTCTCTCTCTCTCTCTCTCTCTCTCTCTCTCTCTCTCTCTCTCTCTCTGTCTCTCTGTCTCTCTGTCTCTCTCTCTCTCTCTCTCTCTCTCTCTCTCTCTCTCTCTCTCTCTCTCTCTCTCTCTCTCTCTCTCTCTCTCTGTCTCTCTGTCTCTCTCTCTCTCTCTCTCTCTCTCTCTCTCTCTCTCTCTCTCTCTCTCTCTCTCTCTCTCTCTCTCTCTCTCTCTCTCTCTCTCTCTGTCTCTCTGTCTCTCTGTCTCTCTGTCTCTCTCTGTCTCTCTGTCTCTCTGTCTGTCTGTCTGTCTCTCTCTCTCTCTCTCTCTCTCTCTCTCTCTCTCTCTCACTCCAGTGAAGACGTCCTCTGGGATCGTATTTGCTCGGACATTCTCTTCTTTTCTGCCACTTTGCAAGCTCCTGATGATATATTGATTGCAACACGAAAGGCCTAGAGCTATCATTCTACTCCTCCCGTGGTTGTTTTGCATTCTGTATTGCTTGGTTTGCGATATTTGCATTATGTAAGTATATATGTATATATGTATATATATATATATATATATATATATATATATATATATATATATATATATATATATATATATATATATATATATATATATATATGCCGAATATGTAAAACTGGTCAATTAGCAAGAACTCATTTAAAATAAAGTCCTTTTCTAAAATTTTCTCTTATACGTTTAAAGATATATTTTTTCATTAATGTCAATGTAAAAATTTATAATTTTTCATCAAAAGAATCTTAGAAAACTTACCTAACCTTATTATAACAAGCGCAAGTTAATTTAGCCTAATCCAACTAAATATATTTTAGATAAGTTTACAGTAATTTAATAACAATCAAACACAATAAAATATATTTTTCTCGTTAGGTTCATAATATTTTTTGCGAAATTATCGTATTCACAAATTTTCGCTTGCCATATTCGGCAAAAAGAGCGTTGCTACATGTCGTATTTAAATAGCAACGCTCTTCTACATTTTTCTGTTTGCTTCCATGAATAAAGTTTTATGCCCATAATGCCTCACTGCACCACCTAGCTTTTCCCTTTCGCCAGTTCTATGGTTCACTTCATCTTTCATAGAATAATCTGACGAAAAGTGCGCTTCCATATATGTGAACACATATACTTCCTCCATTCCCTCTTCTGCCAATCTAATATCCAGTCGCTCTCTGCATATATATTTTAATGCTCTCATCAGCTTGATCTTTCCAATGTGTACTTATAATTTTCGTCTTTTACATACCCTCTCAAATTCGTGTACCAAGACTTGCAATTTTTCTTCTGAATCTTCCAAGAAAACCTTATCATCGGCAGAAAGCAACTTACCTTAGCGTTCACTTATCTTACAGCCAGATCTATAAATGTATTTAACAGCCATGGTCACCTCACGCTTCCCTGTCTAAGGCATACTTTAACTAGAAAATAATCTCCCTCCTACATACCCTAACTTGCGCCTCCCTATCAGCGTAAAAGCTCTTTACCTCTTCCAGTAACCTACCACCTATTCAATACATTTGTAACATCTGCCATATTGCATTATCGAAATTCAAAAATGTAATGAAAAGTTCGTTACATTTATCGAAGTATTGTTCACTTAGGTGCTTCACTGTAAACACTTGGTCTACACATCCCCTACCCTTGATGAACCCTCTTTGTTCCTCTGCATTCCTACTCTCTGTATTACCTCTAATTTTTCAATATTAACTCTTCAACACACTTTACCTTGTATACTCAGCAAACTCATTCCAATGTAATTCTTACACTCTTTTATTCATTTTTCTCTCATACAAAAGAAGTCAGCTGCAATTTTGTTTAGAGATTTTTTTTCACAAACAGCAGTCTGTAGGATCAAATCCAGCTCTTGATTCTCTAATCCTCGTCATATTGAGCATTGTTCAATTGTGATTCAATTTTTAATTTGGGAGAGCAGGAATGCAGAGCCTAAAGTATTGACAATAGTTGCCAAATAAATTCATGAAAATAAATTCTGATAGTAGGATGGGACACTGAAATGAATGTTTGATAGCCAACAGACACTGCAAAAACGAACTTGCTTTCTCTACTAGGCGAAGAGCTCTGTTCGAAAACCGAGACGAACTTCTCGGAAACAAAGGCGAAATCTCTTCGAAAACGGAGATGATGAACTTGATTCGACGACTCAAAAAACTACAAATAACTACTCAAAAAGCTGCAAATAACTCTGCTTGAAATCTGACACGAAGAATTTCGTTCGTAAACTGAGACAATAAACTTTGTTCATTAAATGAGGCAACGAACTGTTCGTAAACTGAGATGAAGCTCTGCTCTTAAAATGAAATAAACAATTATTCCTAAATTTAAACAATGAACTGTGTTGGTAAACAGATGGGATCCCTCCTTAGTTCTGCATATTGTACTGTCGTTATGTTCTGTTCACCCACACCTTTTGTAACATGCCTTGGGATCATTCTCTCCTCTCCGCTCTCTGCATATCAACATTCTCATTTAACTGTGTCAATTTTTTAACCACCTCTTTCTTTTAACAATTCCTATTTTTCTCAAATGCTATTTCTTTAATTTAGGTTAAAAAAATTTAGTGTTGCCTATTATAATCTTATGGTATATAGAAAAACACTCAATTGTATTAATCTTATTAGGCCGGCATGGTATAGTAATGGCCGGCTAGTTTTATGGCAGGTTTATCATGGGTTCTAACTCTCCTTTCGGTGATTAATTCAAGTTAGGTTAGATAAAAATATAAAAGCGTACGTTTAACAATAAATACGCAAATGTGAAAACTGGGCCGCTAGACGTCTGGTAACGACGTGACAGAGGAAAAATGGGGAAATGTTGAATTCTCAATGTTCATCCTTCCTGTTGTGAGACAGACTTTGATTCAACATCCATGTACTATTTGAGAAAGGTATTAAATTTAAGGAAGGGAAAGGTAGCCCCAATTCCTTGGATTACCAGCCCTTCACTAATATTATATCCCTTTCCAAGAAGGACGTAATGCTTGAAGCTCAGATTCGTCTATATTGCTTTTGGATATATATATATATATATATATATATATATATATATATATATATATATATATATATATATATATATATATATATATATATATATATATATATATATATATATATATATATATATATATATATATATATATATATATATATATATATATATAATATATATATATATATATATATATATATATATATATATATGCATATATATATATGTCGTGCCGAATAGGCAGAACTTGCGATCTTGGCTTAAATAGCAAAGCTCATCTTGCCATATAGGACAAGTGAAAATTTGTGTATGCAATAATTTCTCCAAAATCATTCTGAACCTAACGAAAAAAATATATTTCACTGTGTTTGTTTAGTATTAAGTTAGTGTAAACAAATCTAAAATATATTTAGTTGGGTTAGGCTAAAATAAATTGCGCTTGTTATAATAAGGTTAGGTAAGTTTTCTAAGTTCCTTTTGGT
The DNA here is from genome assembly GCF_038502225.1 of Cherax quadricarinatus. Lineage (NCBI taxonomy): Eukaryota > Metazoa > Arthropoda > Malacostraca > Decapoda > Parastacidae > Cherax > Cherax quadricarinatus. Next base: position 22,874,610 of record NC_091295.1, on the reverse strand, counting down.
GCAAAGTTATAATTTTTTACATCAACATTAATGAAAACAATATATCTTTAAACGTATAAGAGAAAATTTTAGAAAGGACTTAATTTTAAATGAGTTCTTGCTAATTGACCAGTTTTACATATTCGGCACGACATATATATATATATATATATATATATATATATATATATATATATATATATATATATATATATATATATATATATATATATATATATATATATATATATATATATATATATATGTAAGTATTTATTTCAACCTTAAGAGTAAATGAAAACCTCGAGAAAGAGATTTAATGTTTCTTTCAGCATTGTACTAACATTTACCTAAATGCAGACTGTTTATGTGCGTACTTTTTTCGATAGCCTTTGCGTTTTTGATCTAACATTTATTTTCGAAACATTTGCGCAACACTTATCATCGTGGCATTTATTTGCGTAACTAACGAAATGTTTTCCCATGATACAACCAATGGGATATAAGTTTGAGGTTATGAAGGAGAGAGAGAGAGAGAGAGAGCCACGGGCTCAGAGTAGCTCTAACTCTAATCAATACGATATTACACAGTGTGGCGCAGCGGAACAATGGCCTTCACAGTACACTCCATCGAATCTATTTACGTTCAAAATAATTACTTAATCGACTCGGGTGAAAAATTCATGAGGTGGCAGTGTGACTCTGACACACACCTTGCTAGGGAGGATCCTCTGCTGCCAGGGGAAGGTTCTTGATCCTGGGAATTAGATCTATCCTCCACTATTTTTGGATAAAATTCGATAAGAAATCGAATTTGAAAATAATGTTAATGGCAGCTCATCACGTTATGAATGTTTGATGATGTTATATTTCATGTTACAAGTGCTTCATGATATGAATGTTTTACGATGTTATGAATGTTGCACATAAATAACAAAAAGGCACAATACCGTGACTGGGACAATACACAAATAACCCGCACATAAAAGAGAGAAGCTTACGACGACGTTTCGGTCCGACTTGGACCATTGACAAAGTCACACTGCGGGTTATTTGTGTAATGTTGCACATGTGAACTTCCTTAAGGAACTTGGAAGTTACATGTAAACCAAAAGTGTTGCAAACGAAAACTTCCATAAGGAAAATGAACACCCCTAAGGAACTTGTAAGACACGGGTACACTGGGAGCTCCGTGCTCTGGAACTTGTAAGACACGGGTACACTGGGAGCTCCGTGCTCTGGAACTTGTAAGACCCGGGTACACTGGGAGCTCCGTGCTCTGGAACTTGTAAGACACGGGTACACTGGGAGCTCCGTGCTCTGGAACTTGTAAGACACGGGTGCACTGGGAGCTCCGTGCTCTGGAACTTGTAAGACACGGGTGCACTGGGAGCTCCGTGCTCTGGAACTTGTAAGACACGGGTACACTGGGAGCTCCGTGCTCTGGAACTTGTAAGACACGGGTACACTGGGAGCTCCGTGCTCTGGAACTTGCAAGACACGGGTACACTGGGAGCTTCGTGCTCTGGAACTTGTAAGACACGGGTGCACTGGGAGCTCCGTGCTCTGGAACTTGTAAGACACGGGTACACTGGGAGCTCCGTGCTCTGGAACTTGTAAGACACGGGTACACTGGGAGCTCCGTGCTCTGGAACTTGCAAGACACGGGTACACTGGGAGCTTCGTGCTCTGGAACTTGTAAGACACGGGTGCACTGGGAGCTCCGTGCTCTGGAACTTGTAAGACACGGGTACACTGGGAGCTCCGTGCTCTGGAACTTGTAAGACACGGGTACACTGGGAGCTCCGTGCTCTGGAACTTGTAAGACACGGGTACACTGGGAGCTCCGTGCTCTGGAACTTGCAAGACACGGGTACACTGGGAGCTTCGTGCTCTGGAACTTGTAAGACACGGGTGCACTGGGAGCTCCGTGCTCTGGAACTTGTAAGACACGGGTACACTGGGAGCTCCGTGCTCTGGAACTTGTAAGACACGGGTACACTGGGAGCTCCGTGCTCTGGAACTTGCAAGACACGGGTACACTGGGAGCTTCGTGCTCTGGAACTTGTAAGACACGGGTGCACTGGGAGCTCCGTGCTCTGGAACTTGTAAGACACGGGTACACTGGGAGCTCCGTGCTCTGGAACTTGTAAGACACGGGTGCACTGGGAGCTCCGTGCTCTGGAACTTGTAAGACACGGGTACACTGGGAGCTCCGTGCTCTGGAACTTGTAAGACACGGGTACACTGGGAGCTCCGTGCTCTGGAACTTGTAAGACACGGGTACACTGGGAGCTCCGTGCTCTGGAACTTGTAAGACACGGGTGCACTGGGAGCTCCGTGCTCTGGAACTTGTAAGACACGGGTACACTGGGAGCTCCGTGCTCTGGAACTTGTAAGACACGGGTACACTGGGAGCTCCGTGCTCTGGAACTTGTAAGACACGGGTACACTGGGAGCTCCGTGCTCTGGAACTTGTAAGACCCGGGTACACTGGGAGCTCCGTGCTCTGGAACTTGTAAGACACGGGTACACTGGGAGCTCCGTGCCCTGGAACTTGTAAGACACGGGTGCACTGGGAGCTCCGTGCTCTGGAACTTGTAAGACACGGGTACACTGGGAGCTCCGTGCTCTGGAACTTGTAAGACACGGGTACACTGGGAGCTCCGTGCTCTGGAACTTGCAAGACACGGGTACACTGGGAGCTTCGTGCTCTGGAACTTGTAAGACACGGGTGCACTGGGAGCTCCGTGCTCTGGAACTTGTAAGACACGGGTACACTGGGAGCTCCGTGCTCTGGAACTTGTAAGACACGGGTGCACTGGGAGCTATGTGCTCTGGAACTTGTAAGACACGGGTACACTGGGAGCTCCGTGCTCTGGAACTTGTAAGACACGGGTACACTGGGAGCTCCGTGCTCTGGAACTTGTAAGACACGGGTACACTGGGAGCTCCGTGCTCTGGAACTTGTAAGACACGGGTACACTGGGAGCTCCGTGCTCTGGAACTTGTAAGACACGGGTACACTGGGAGCTCCGTGCTCTGGAACTTGTAAGACACGGGTACACTGGGAGCTCCGTGCTCTGGAACTTGTAAGACACGGGTACACAGGGAGCTCCATGCTCTGGAACTTGTAAGACACGGGTACACTGGGAGCTCCGTGCTCTGGAACTTGTAAGACACGGGTACACAGGGAGCTCCGTACTCTGGAAATTGTAAGACACGGGTACACTGGGAGCTCCGTGCTCTGGAACTTGTAAGACACGGGTACACTGGGAGCTCCATGCTCTGGAACTTGTAAGACACGGGTACACTGGGAGCTCCGTGCTCTGGAACTTGTAAGACACGGGTACACTGGGAGCTCCGTGCTCTGGAACTTGTAAGACACGGGTACACTGGGAGCTCCGTGCTCTGGAACTTGTAAGACACAGGTACACTGGGAGCTCCGTTCTCTGGAACTTGTAAGACAAGGGTACACTGGGATCTCCGTGCTCTGGAACTTGTAAGACACGGGTACACTGGGAGCTCCGTACTCTGGAACTTGTAAGACACGGGTACACTGGGAGCTCCGTGCTCTGGAACTTGTAAGACACGGGTACACTTGTACCTCCGTGCTCTGGAACTTCTAAGACACGGGCACACTGGGAGCGCCGTGCTCTGGAACTTATAAGACACGGGTACACTTGTAGCTCCGTGCTCTGGAACTTGTAAGACACAGGTACACTGGGAGCTCCGTTCTCTGGAACTTGTAAGACACGGGTACACTGGGAGCTCCGTGCTCTGGAACTTGTAAGACACGGGTACACTGGGAGCTCCGTGATCTGGAAATTGTAAGACACGGGTACACTGGGAGCTCCGTGCTCTGGAACTTGTAAAACATGGGTACACTGGGAGCTCCGTGCTCTGGAACTTGTAAGACACAGGTACACTGGGAGCTCCGTGCTCTGGAACTTGTAAGACACGGGTACACTGGGAGCTCCGTGCTCTGGAACTTGTAAGACACGGGTACACTGGGAGCTCCTTGCTCTGGAACTTGTAAGACACGGGTATACTGGGAGCGCCGTGCTATGGATATTGTATTTCACGGGTACACTGGGAGCTCCGTGCTCTGGAACTTGTAAGACACGGATAAACTGAGAGCTCCGTGCTCTGGAACCTGTAAGACACGGGCACACTGGGAGCTCCGTGCTCTGGAACTTGTAAGACACGGGTACACTGGGAGCTCCGTGCTCTGCAACTTGTAAGACACGGGTACACTTGGAGCTCCGTGCTCTGGAAATTGTAAGACACGGGTACACTGGGAGCTCCGTGCTCTGGAACTTGTAAGACCCGGGTACACTGGGAGCTCCGTGCTCTGGAACTTGTAAGACACGGTTACATTGGGAGATCCGTGCTCTGGAACTTGTAAGAAACGGGTACACTGGGAGCTCCGTGCTCTGGAACTTGTAAGACACGGGTAAACTGAGAGCTCCGTTCTCTGGAACTTGTAAGACACGGGTACACTGGGAGCTCCGTGCTCTGGAGCTTGTAAGACAGAGGTGCACTGGGAGCTCCGTGCTCTGCAACTTGTAAGACACGGGTACACTGGGAGCTCCGTGCTCTGGAACTTATAAGACACGGGTACACTGGGAGCTCCGTGCTCTGGAACTTGTAAGACACGGGTACACTGGAACCTCCGTGCTCTGGAACTTGCAAGACACGGGTACACTGGGAGCTCCGTGCTCTGGAACTTGTAAGATACGGGTGCACTGGGAGCTCCGTGCTCTGGAACTCGTAAGACACGGGTACACTGAGATCGCCGTGCTCTGGAATATGTAAGACACAGGTACACAGGGAGCTCCGTGCTCTGGAACTTGTAAGACACGGGTACACTGGGAGCTCCGTGCTCTGGAACTTGTAAGACACGGGTACACTTGTAGCTCCGTGCACTGGACCTTGTAAGACACGGGTACACTGGGAGTGCCGTGCTCTGGAACTTATAAGACACGGGAACACTTGTAGCTCCGTGTTCTTTAAATTGTAAGACACGGGTACACTGGGAGCGCAGTGCTCTGGAACTTGTAAGACACGAGTACACTGGGAGCTCCGTGTTCTGGAACTTGTAAGACACGGGTACACTTCGAGCTCCGCGCTCTGGAAATTGTAAGACACGGGTACACTGGGAGCTCCGTGCTCTGGAACTTGTAAGACACGGGTACACTGGGAGCTCCATGCTCTGCAACTTGTAAGACACGGGTACACTGGGAGCTCCGTGCTCTGGAACATGTAAGACACGGGTACACTGGGAGCTCCGTGCTCTGGAACTTGTAAGACACAGGTACACTGGGAGCTCCGTGTTCTGGAACTTGTAAGACACGGGTACACTGGGAGCTCCGTGCTCTGGAACTTGTAAGACACGGGTACACTGGGAGCTCCGTGCTCTGGAACTTGTAAGACACGGGTATACTGGGAGCGCCGTGCTATGGATATTGTATTTCACGGGTACACTGGGAGCTCCGTGCTCTGGAACTTGTAAGACACGGGTAAACTGAGAGCTTCGTGCTCTTTAACTTGTAAGACACGGGTATACAGGAAGCGCCGTGCTCTGGAACTTTTAAGACACAGGTACACTGGGAGCTCCGTGCTCTGGAATTTGTAATACACGAGTACACTGGGAGCTCAGTGCTCTGTAACTTGTAAGACACAGGTGCACTGGGAGCTCCGTGCTCTGGAAATTGTAAGACACAGGTACACGGGGTGCTCCGTGCTCTGGAACTTGAAAGACACGGGTTCACTGGGAGCGCCGTGCTCTGGAACTTGTAAGACACGGGTACATTGGGAGCGCCGTGCTCTGGAACTTGTAAGACACGGGTACCATGGGAGCTCCGTGCTCTGGAACTTGTAAGACACGGGTACACTGGTAGCTCCGTGCTCTGGAACTTGTAAGACACGGGTACACTAGTAGCTCCGTGCTCTGGAACTTGTAAGACACGGGTACATTTGGAGCGCCGTGCTCTGGAACTTGTAAGACACGGGTACACTGGGAGCGCCTTGCTCTGGAACTTGTAAGACACGGGTACATTGGGAGCGCCGTGCTCTGGAACTTGTAAGACACGGGTACCATGGGAGCTCCGTGCTCTGGAACTTCTAAGACACGGGTACACTGGGAGCTCCGTGCTCTGGAACTTGTAAGACACGGGTACACTAGTAGCTCCGTGCTCTGGAACTTGTAAGACACATGTTCACTGGGAGCTCCGTGCTCTGGAACTTATGACACACGAGTACACTGGGAGCTCCGTGCTCCTGAACTTGCATGACACGGATATGCAGGGAGCGCCGTGCTCTGGAACTTGTATGAAACGGGTACACTGGGAGCTCCTTTCTCTGGAACTTGTAAGACACGGGTATACTGGGAGCTGGGTGCTCTGGAACTTGTAAGACACGGGTACACTGGTAGCTCCGTGCTCTGGAACTTGTAAGACACGGGTACACTGGGAGCTCCGTTTTCTGGAACTTGTAAGACACGGGTACACTGGGAGCTCCGTGCTCTGGAACTTGTAACACACGGGAACACTGGGAGCTCCGTGCTCTGGAACTTGTAAGACACATTTACACTGGAAGCTCCGTGCTCTGGAACTTGTAATACACGGGTACACTGGAAGCTTCGTGCTCTGGAACTTGTAAGACAAGGGTACACTGGGAGCTCCGTGCTCTGGAACTTGTAAGACACAGGTGCACTTGGAGCTCCGTGCTCTAGAACTTGTAAGACACGGGTACAGTGGGAGCTCCGTGCTCTGGAACTTGTTAGACACAGGTACACTGGGAGCTCCGTGCAGTGGAACTTGTAAGACACGGATACACTGGGAGCTCCGTGCTCTGGAATTTGTGAGACACAGGTGCACTGTGAGCTCCGTGCTCTGGAAATTGTAAGACACAGGTTCACTGAGAGCTCCGTGCTCTGGAACTTGTAATACGCGGGTACATTGGGAGCGCCGTGCTCTGGAGCTTGTAAGACACGGGTACACTGGGAGCGCCGTGCTCTAGAACTTGTAATACACGGGTACATTGGGAGCGCCGTGCTCTGGAACTTGTAAGACACGGGTACACTGGGAGCGCCGTGCTCTTGAACTTGTAATACACGGGTACATTGGGAGCGCCGTGCACTGGAACTTGTAAGACACGGGTACAATGGGAGCTCCGTGCTCTGGAACTTGTAAGACACGGGTACACTAGTAGCTCCGTGCTCTGGAACTTGTAAGACACAGGTACACTGGGAGCTCCCTGCTCTGGAACGTATAAGACACGAGTACACTAGGAGCTCCGTGCTCTGGAACTTGTATGATACGGGTATACAGGGAGCGCCGTGCTCTGGAACTTTTAAGACACAGGTACACTGGGAGCTCCGTGCTCTGGAACTTGTAAGACACAAGTACACTGGGAGCTCCGTACTCTGTAACTTGTAAGACACAGGTGCACTGGGAGCTCCGTGCTCTGGAACTTGTAAGACACGGGTATACTGGGAGCTGGGTGCTCTGGAACTTGTAAGACACAGGTACACTGGGAGCGCCGTGCTCTGGAATTTGTAAGACACGGGTACACTGTGAGCTCCGTGCTCTGGAACGTGTAAGACACAGGTACACTGGGAGCTCCGTGCTCTGGAACTTGTAAGACACGGGTGCACTGGGAGCTCCGTGCTCTGGAACTTGTAAGACACGGGTACACTGGGAGCTCCGTGCTCTGGAACTTGTAAGACACGAGTGCACTGGGAGCTCCGTGCTCTGGAACTTGTAAGACACGGGTACACTGGGAGCTCCGTGCTCTGGAACTTGGACGACACGGGCGCACTGGGAGCTCCGTGCTCTGGAACTTGTAAAACACGGGTATACTTGGAGCGCCGTGCTATGGATTTTGTTAGACACGGGTACACTGGGAGGTCCGTGCTCTTTAACTTGTAAGACACAGGTACACTGGGAGCTCCGTGCTCTGGAACTTGTAAGACACGGGTATACAGGGAGCGGGGTGCTCTGGAACTTGTAAGACACGGGTATACCGGGACCTCCGTGCTCTGGAACTTCTAAGACACGGGCACACTGGGAGCTTTATGCTCTGGAACTTGTAAGACACGGGTACACTGGGAGCTCCGTGCTCTGGAACTTGTAAGACACAGGTACACTAGGAGCTCCGTGCTCTGGAACTTGTAAGACACGGGTACACTGGAAGCTCCGTGCTCTGGAACTTGTAAGACACAGGTACACTCGGAGCTCTGTGCTCTGGAACTTGTAAGACACAGGTACACTGGGAGCTCCGTGCTCTGGAACTTGTAAGACACGGGTATACTGGGAGAGGGGTGCTCTGGAACTTGTAAGAAACGGATATACCGGGAGCTCCGTGCTCTGGAACTTCTAAGACACGGCACACTGGGAGCTTTATGCTCTGGAACTTGTAAGACACGGGTACACTGGGAGCTCCGTGCTCTGGAACTTGTAAGACACAGGTACACTGGGAGCTCCGTGCTCTGGAACTTGTAAGACACGGGTACACTGGAAGCTCCGTGCTCTGGAACTTGTAAGACATGCCTACGCTGTGAGCTTTGTGGTTTGGAACTTGTAAGACATGGTTACACTGTGAGCTCCGTGCTCTGGAACTTGTAAGACACGGGTACACTGGGAGCTCCGCGCTCTGGAACTTGTAAGACACAGGTACACTGGGAGCTCCGTGCTCTGGAACTTGTAAGACACGGGTACACTGGGAGCTCTCTGCTCTGAAACTTGCAATACACGGGTACCCTACGAGCGCCGTGCTCTGGAACTTGTAAGACATGCCTACGCTGGGAGCTTTGTGGTTTGGAACTTGTAAGACACGGGGACACTGTGAGCTCCGTGCTCTGGAACTTGTAAGACACAGGTACACTGGGAGCTCCGTGCTCTCGAACTTGTAATACACGGGTACACTGGGAGCTCCGTCCTCTGGAACTTGTAAGACACATTTACACTGGAAGCTCCGTGCTCTGGAACTTGTAATACACGGGTACACTGGAAGCTTCGTGCTCTGGAACTTGTAAGACAAGGGTACACTGGGAGCTCCGTGCTCTGGAACTTGTAAGACACGGGTACACTGGGAGCTCCGTGCTCTGGAACTTGTAAGACACTTGTAAACTGGGAGCGCCGTGGTCTGGAACTTGTAAGACACGGGTAGACTGGGAGCTCCGTGCTCTGGCACTTGTAAGACACGGTTACACTGGGAGCGCCGTGCTCTGGCACTTGTAAGACACGGTTACACTGGGAGCGCCGTGCTCTGGAGGTTCCTTTAACAGCATAAGGTAAACTAAAGTTCAATGAGAGAAGAAAAGGAAAACGTTCAGAGTGATTTTTCGTGACTCAGCAGATGTGGCTACAACATCAGTGTGATCGCCACTTTGTATGATAGTTAGTGCTGCTACTCTGTATGATTGTTACTCTGTGAAACACTCACAGTGTTCTGTCACTTTGTATGATAGTTACACTGTGGGAACACCCACAGTGTGCTGCTACTCTGTATTATAGTTACACTATGGGAACACCCGCATTGTGCTGCCACTTTGTATGACAGTAACACTGTGGGAACACCCACTGTGTGCTGCTACTCTGTATGATAGTTACACTGTGGGAACACCTGCAGTGCGCTGCTACTTTGTATGATAGTTACACTATGGAAACACCAGCAGTGTGGTGCTACTCTGTATGATAGTTACACTGTGAGAACACCCACAGTGTGCTGCTACTCTGTATGATAGTTACATTGTGAGAACCCTCACAGTGTGCTGCTTTTCTGTATGATAGTTGCACTGTGGGAACACCAGCAGTGTGCTGCTACTCTGTATGATAGTTACACTTTGGGAGCACCCACAGTGTGCTTCTGCTCTGTATGATTATACTGTGGGAACACCAGCAGTGTGCTGCTAATCTGTATGATAGTTACACTGTGGGAACACCCACAGTGTGCTGCTACTCTGTATGATAGTTACACTGTGGGAACGCCCACAGTTTGCTGCTACTCTGTATGATAGTTACACTTTGAGAACACCCACGGTGTGCTGCTACTTTGTATGATAGTTACACTGTGGGAACACCTACAGTGTGCTGCTACTCTGTATGATAGTTACACTGTGGGAACACCCACAGTGTGCTGCTACTCTGTATGATAGTTACACTGTGAGAACACCCACAGTGTGCTGCTACTCTGTATGATAGTTACACTGTGGGAACACCCTCAGTGTGCTGCTACTCTGTATGATAGTTACACTGTGGGAACACCCTCAGTGTGCTGCTAATCTGTATGATAGTTACACTGTGGGAACACCCTCAGTGTGCTGCTACTCTGTATGATAGTTACACTGTGGGAACACCCACAGTGTGCTGCTACTCTGTATGATAGTTACACTGTGAGAACACCCACAGTGTGCTGCTACTCTGTATGATAGTTACACTGTGAGAACACCCACAGTGTGCTGCTACTCTGTATGATAGTTACACTGTGAGAACACCCACAGTGTGCTGCTACTCTGTATGATAGTTACACTGTGGGAACACCCACAGTGTGCTGCTACTCTGTATGATAGTTACACTGTGAGAACACCCACAGTGTGCTGCTACTCTGTATGATAGTTACATTGTGAGAACCCTCACAGTGTGCTGCTTTTCTGTATGATAGTTACACTGTGGGAACACCAGCAGTGTGCTGCTACTCTGTATGATAGTTACACTTTGGGAGCACCCACAGTGTGCTTCTGCTCTGTATGATTATACTGTGGGAACACCAGCAGTGTGCTGCTAATCTGTATGATAGTTACACTGTGGGAACACCCACAGTGTGCTGCTACTCTGTATGATAGTTACACTGTGGGAACGCCCACAGTTTGCTGCTACTCTGTATGATAGTTACACTTTGAGAACACCCACGGTGTGCTGCTACTTTGTATGATAGTTACACTGTGGGAACACCTACAGTGTGCTGCTACTCTGTATGATAGTTACACTGTGGGAACACCCACAGTGTGCTGCTACTCTGTATGATAGTTACACTGTGAGAACACCCACAGTGTGCTGCTACTCTGTATGATAGTTACACTGTGGGAACACCCTCAGTGTGCTGCTACTCTGTATGATAGTTACACTGTGGGAACACCCTCAGTGTGCTGCTAATCTGTATGATAGTTACACTGTGGGAACACCCTCAGTGTGCTGCTACTCTGTATGATAGTTACACTGTGGGAACACCCACAGTGTGCTGCTACTCTGTATGATAGTTACACTGTGAGAACACCCACAGTGTGCTGCTACTCTGTATGATAGTTACACTGTGAGAACACCCACAGTGTGCTGCTACTCTGTATGATAGTTACACTGTGAGAACACCCACAGTGTGCTGCTACTCTGTATGATAGTTACACTGTGGGAACACCCACAGTGTGCTGTTAGTTCGTCATTTTTTCATCATTTCGTTCCACCATCTCCTCCGCAGATTTTGGTCGGTGTGTCGGTATGATTTTCGTTTGCGTCTTAATAAACTCATAAAAATTTTAAATACGTTTTAAAATTTTGAGATTTAATGTAGAAGTTATTAAAAATGGAAGAATGTTATGTTGAACTGCACGCTGGTGTGTCAAGCCGTTGTCCACCTTGATGTCAAGTATACATTGCCCCCTAAGCATTGAGATTTAACCAGAAATAAATTAGTGTCTCACAACATTCATGGTCTTAACATTTATACATCGCTGAACATCACGACGCAACATAGTATCTGAGACATCAACATAGAGACGTACCGGCCAGGTTGCTGGAACCACCAACAAAATTATTTTTGTCAGGAGATAAAGTCTCCCGAGATGATAGTTTTTATTTTGATGAATGAGACTCTTATGCAGCTTTTGGATATTTTTATTGTAGAGGAAACGTTTCGCCAGCCAGTGGCATCATCAGTCACATGCAGAGAAGAAAACAAAGGTGTGGGAGAGTGCAAACAGGCTCATAAGAATGTGTACACGTGTGTGTGTGTGTGTGTGTGTGTGTATGTGTGTGTGTGTGTACTCACCTAATTGTACTCACCTAATTGTGGTTGCAGGGGTAGAGACTCAGCTCCTGGCCCCGCCTCTTCACTGATCGCTACTAGTTCCTCTCCCTCTCTGATTCCTGAGCTTTGTCATACCTCTTCTTAAAACTATGTATGGTTCCTGCCTCCACTACTTCACTTGCTAGGCTATTCCACTTGCTGACAACTCTATGACTGAAGAAATACTTCCTAACGTCCCTGTGACTCGTCTGAGTCTTCAGCTTCCAGTTGTGACCCCTTGTCCCTGTGTCCCCTCTCTGGAACATCCTATCTCTGTCCACCTTGTCTATTCCCCGCAGTATCTTGTATGTCGTTATCATGTCTCCCCTGACCCTTCTGTCCTCCAGTGTCGTCAGTCCGATCTCCCTCAACCTTTCCTCGGACGACACTTCCCTGAGCTCTGGGACTAGCCTTGTTGCAAACCTTTGTACTTTCTCTAACTTCTTGACGTGCTTGACCAGGTGTGGGTTCCAGACTGGTGCTGCATACTCCAGTATGGGCCTAACATACACAGTGTACAGTGTCTTGAACGATTCCTTATTAAGGTATCGGAACGCTATTCTCAGGTTTGCCATGCGCCCGTATGCTGCAGCAGTTATTTGGTTGATGTGTGCCTCCGGTGATGTGCTCGGTGTTATGGTCACCCCAGGTCTTTCTCCCTGAGTGAGGTCTGTAGTCTTTGTCCACCTAGCCTATACTCTGTCTGCGGTCTTCTTTGCCCCTCCCCAATCTTCATGACTTTGCATTTGGCTGGATTGAATTCGAGAAGCCAGTTACTGGACCACATGTCCAGCCTGTCCAGGTCTCTTTGCAGTCCTGCCTCATCCTCATCCGATTTAATTCTTCTCATCAACTTCACATCATCTGCGAACAGGGACACTTCAGAGTCTATTCCTTCCATCATGTCGTTCACATATATCAAAAATAGCACTGGTCCTAGAACTGATCCCTGTGGGACCCCGCTCGTCACAGGCGCCCACTGTGATACCTCTTCACGTACCATGACTCGTTGCTGCCTCCCTGTCAGGTATTCCCTGATCCATTGCAGTGCCCTCCCTGTTACATGCGCCTGATCCTCCAGCTTCTGCACTAATCTCTTGTGGGGAACTGTGTCAAAGGCCTTCCTGCAGTCTAGGAAAACGCAATCTACCCACCCCTCTCTCTCGTGTCTTACTTCTGTTACCTTGTCATAAAACTCCAGGAGGTTTGTGATACAAGATTTGCCTTCCATGAACCCATGCTGGTTTTCATTTATAATTTTGTTCCTTTCCAGGTGTTCGACCACTCTCCTCCTGATAATCTTCTCCATGACTTTGCACACAATACATGTCAGTGACACAGGTCTGTAGTTTAGCACCTCGTTTCTGTTTCCTTTCTTAAATATGAGGACTACATTAGCTGTCTTCCATTTCTCAGGTAGTTGCCCAGTTTCAAGGGATGTGTTGAAGATTGTGGTTAGAGGCACGCACAGCATCTCTGCTCCTTCTCTAAGGACCCATGGGGAGATGTTGTCCGGTCCCATCGCCTTTGAGGTGTCAAGGTCACTTAGGAGCTTCTTCCCCTCCTCCTCAGTTGTTTGTATGTCATCCAACACTTGTTGGTATATTCCCTCTTGATGTTCCCTTCTGTGTTGTCTTCCCACAGCCCTTCCTGTCTCTACTGTAAAAACTTCCTTAAATCTCCTGTTCAGCTCCTCACATACCTCCTGATCATTTCTTGTGAGTTCTCCACCTTCTGTCCTTAATCTGATCACCTGGTCTTTGACTGTTGTCTTCCTTCTGATGTGGCTATACAACAGTTTCGGGTCAGTTTTGATTCTCGATGCTATGTCATTTTCATACTGTCGCTGGGCCTCCCTCCTTACCTGTGCATACTCATTCCTGGCTCTGCGACTGATCTCCCTATTTTCGTGTGTTCTCTGCCTTCTGTACTTTGTCCATTCTCTATTGCACTTTGTTTTTGCCTCCTTACACCGTCGGGTAAACCAGGGGCTCGTTCTGGTCTTCCCGTTATTACTGTTGCCCTTGGGAATAAACCTTTCCATTGCCTCCTTGCATTTTGTTGTTACATATTCTATCATTTCATTTACTGGCTTTCCTGCCAGTTCTCTGTCCCACTGGACCTCCCGCAGGAAGTTCTTCAACCCTATGTAGTCCCCTCTTTTATAGTCAGGCTTTTCCCATTCAACTCCTGTTATTCTCTTCACTTGCAGCTCTACTATGTATTCAAAGCACAGAACCACGTGGTCGCTAGCTCCTAGGGGACTCTCATACTTGATGTCCTCAATGTCTGAGCTGCCCAGGGTGAACACAAGGTCCAATCTTGCTGGTTCATCCTCCCCTCTCACTCTGGTAGTGTCCTTAACATGTTGGTTCATGAGGTTTTCCAGCACCACGTCCAACATCCTGGCTCTCCATGTTTCGGGACCCCCATGTGGCTCCAGGTTTTCCCAGTCAATCTCCCTGTGGTTGAAATCCCCCATAACCAGCAACTTTGCTCTGCTGGAGTGAGCTCTTCTTG
>NC_091295.1:22770045-22855045 GCF_038502225.1 Cherax quadricarinatus | reverse complement strand
ATGCTAACCTTCCTAAGATGTATAGAAATATACCTAGTTGGATGAATCTTATTAGAGCCAGCTGGCCCAGTGGTTAGCGCACTTGCCTGCCAGTTTTAGGACACACTTGCCATGGGATCAAGAGAGTTTTCTGAGCACGTTCCCAACGTGAGAGTCAACCCTGGATTCTGAAATCTTTTCACTTAGTTCGGCTAAGTAAAACTAGAATAAGAAGGGACTCAGAACAGCATCCTGCTTTACTCCATAATAATAGCTCTTTACCCAAAATCTCTAGGATCATCAAGCGAAAGAATGAGACACTTGTGCAGCATTTAGGAATGTTTACTGGGGAAACGTTTCGCCAGCAAGTAGCCTCTACAGTCTAATGCAGAAAAAAACGGGGGAAGATGAGCCAACATGATCTTCAGCCGACATGATCTTCAGTGTTAAGCTTCATCAAAGATCCTAGGATCAACAGGCTTCACTAATCTCCAGTGTTCAGCGTCACCAAAGACTCTAGGAACATGAAGCTAACATTGATCTTCAGTAAAGAACTAAAAGGCACAATGCCGTCACTGGAACAATACACAAATAACCCGCACATACAAGAGAGAAAAACTTATGGCGACTTTTGAATGATCTAAGTCGGGTTATTATGTAAATGATCTTCAGTGTTGGAGGAGATTATTATTATTATTATAATCAAGGGGGAAGCGCTAAACCCGGAGGATTATACAGCGCCTGGGGGGGGGGATGTGGAAGGCATTCAGGCTTAATTCGGGGAACTGGAGCACAGATCCAATTCCCTAAATCAAGAGCCCCTCACCAACATCAAAGAACCTTCCTTGAGGGGAGTGTTGGAGGAGAGCATCACACGAATCACGAAGAAACACGGAATACAAAGATAGCCCATAGTTGAGCCAGGCATGTATAGAGGTCACCGAGAGGAGCAACAGAGCTAGGAGAAATAAAATAGAGATAATCAAAGAGCAGAGAACCGAAACACAAGAAGCAGAACGGGAAACGAAGCGCAAACATAAGAAAGGAAGCTGAAAGGCTGTTTGAAAATAATATAGAAACAAAGCCGAACCGGAGTTTCTCTACAGCCAAAACAGAAGAAAAAAGTGATAATGACCATGAGATAATCCTGAGAACGAATGATGGGAAGCTGAAAGAGAAGTACGAAGATGTATATGAAGTGTTTAGACGGAGATTAAAAAGAGGTCTTTACTAAAGAAAGTGGAAAGTTGCCAGCACAAATAGGTAATTACAAGTCCATGAGCAGTCACACACACACACACACACACACACACACACACACACACACACACACACACACACACACACACACACACACACACACACACACTCGTGTCAGTCTTACATGGAAGATCTCTTGTGAATGCAGACCATATATCATCTACAATTATTCCAACGATACTGACGCTGCTGACATCAGTGCATCATAATCTCCGAGCTGAACACTCAGCATTACTGATGCCGCTAACAACAGTACATCATGCCCTCATAATTAATCATTCAACATTGCTGATGCAGCTGACATCATCTGTATCAGCAGCTGACGTCAGATGAAATTACAAATGTCCAATCTGAAAATTTTCACACTTAATATTATGTATTATATTAACTAAATATATCTAGTAAATAGATATGCTAAATATACAACCAGTAAATATATCCGATAATTACATTTTTGTAATTATGTCACTTAAATACATATTTAGTAAATGTATGGAGGTGATATATTTGGCAAACATATTTGCAAACTTCATGTGATATAGCCGGAAAATATATCTGTTAAATATGTCTGGTAAATAAATCATATGAACATATCTGGTAACATATTGTATATATGTCGTGTCGAATAGGTAAAACTTGCGATTTTGACTTAAATAGCAATGCTTTTCTTGCTGAATAAGGCAAGCGAAAATTTGTGTATGCAATAATTTCGCAAAAATCATTCTGAACCTAACGAAAAAATATATTTCATTGTGTTTATTTATTATTAAATTATTGTAAACTTATCTAAAATATATTTAGTTGGATTAGGCTAAATTAAATTTTGCTTGTTGTAATAAAGTTAGGCAAGTTTTACACAAATAACCCGCACATAAAAGAGAGAAGCTTACGACGACGTTTCGGTCCGACTTGGACCATTTACAAAGTCACACTAACCAGAAGTGGAGCAGGACGGCTATATATAGGCAGGAAGAGGTGGTGGTAGTAGTAGTAGTAGTAGTACAAGAATGGTATATAATACCGGCAAGATGAAATTAAGACACATGTGCAACACCCGGGCATCCCTATCGTAGACGTTTCGCCATCCAGCCAGCCACTGGATGGCGAAACGTCCACAACAAAGACACTCAGACGCCGCACACGTGTCTTAACGGTTTCGTGTCATCTGTTCCTCTCTTCCCTATTTCTATGGTCATCCCAAAACTCATAAACCTGATATTCCTCTTCGTCCTATCATATCCTCTAGAGCAGTGGTTCCCAAACTGGGGGTAAATTACCCCCTGGGGGTAATTTAACCATTTTTGGGGGGTAATGGAGGGGTGACAGAAAAAAAGTTATGAATTCTGAAAATCAAGAAAACAATGCGGTACCCGGTATGAGGATTATTGTTAACTTTGTCTTAGTATATAAAGTTGTAAAGTAAACCTATTATAAGTAAGTAATAAAGTTAAACCAAATAACAATAAACATCAAAAACTAATATACAGTATTAGAAAAGAAGAAATATATAGCTAAGTGTGTGGAAACCCAAAAGTATTTTGACAAGTATGCTTCAGGACAAAAGTCACTCAGTAGCCCAGATCGACCTGTCCAGTACGCGTCACTCACTTCCTGAGGCTGCCTCTATTTCACACTGTCAGTTTATCTGTGAGCATCAGCCGAGGTAGACATAAGCTGGTATGTATGTGTACTGCCCTGTGCAGTATATAGTTAGTATTTACCCACTGTTACTGTGAATTTAGCTATTATTAATTTTATATATAATGTATGTGTGGTTCATACGTTTTCAATGGTTTTGCTAGGATTAGCAGAGTATGCGAGGCTGTATACGTTCACATTTAGCCATATATATCAATAATAACAACATTTTGTGAAAGGGGTAACATGCTTTATGTGGCATGTTAAATTGGGTAACAAGCTGAAAAAGTTTGGGAACCACTGCTCTAGAGGTTCTGTCTCTTATTCTCTTGCTTCTTGGCTGGCCAAAACCCTCACTCCCTTTCTTGGTACTTTTTCTCCTGCCCACCTCCGTCACTCTCAAGACTTCATTGAACAGATTCGCTCTCTTCCAACCTGTAAGATGCTTAGTCTTGACGTTGAGTCCCTCTTCACCAATGTCCCTCTTGATGATGTCCTTGATTTCCTTAGAGAGAAGGCCCATGAAGGGTTTCTACATCTCCCTATACATACTGATGTCTTTCTGGATCTTATCCGCCTCTGTGTGGACTCTAACTCCTTTTCCTTCCAAGGGAAATATTATTTTCAAACCTTCGGTGTCGCTATGGGCTCTCCTCTCTCTCCTGTCCTTGCTAATCTTTACATGGAATACTTCGAGACTGTTCTTCTTCCTACCCTCGATGTGCAACCTTCACTCTGGCTCCGCTATGTGGATGACATCTTTGCTCTGTGGCCTCATGACTCCAGTCTCTTCCAACCTTTTCTTGAAGCTCTTAATAATCTTGCCCCTTCCATTAAGTTTAAAGCTGAATGGGAATCTAATTCCTTGCTTCCTTTCCTTGATGTCCATGTCCACCGCTCAGATACAGGTTTTTCCATTTCCGTTTACAGAAAACTTATGCACAGTGGCATGTGCATTCACTACTTTTCCTATCATGCTTCCCCTGTCAAGAAAAGTGTTCTTATCTCCCTCCTTCTCCGTGCCCTCCGCATCTGTGATTCTCAGTTCCTTCCAGCAGAAATTTCCACTCTTCATAATTCGTTTTCCCGTCTTGGCTACCCTTCCCATTTCATAGACTCTGCCCTCTCACGAGCTAAACGCAATTTCTTCTCTCCCAAACTCTCTACTCCTGGGAACTCTTCTATCCTCTGCCTTCCCTACATTTCCGGTCTTTCTAATCTCAACAATTCTCTCCGTCCCTTAGACATTAAGCTTACCTTCCGCCAGACTAACACTCTTCGCACTAATCTCGTTCATACCTCTTCTCCTTCTACAGATGTTCCTGGTGTCTACTCTATTTCTTGCTCCTCCTGTCCTCTTCAATACTTCGGAGAAACTGGTCGATCTCTTTCTGACAGACTTAGGGAGCACAAAAATATTGTTAGGCTTGCGACACTAACAATGCTCTTTTCTGTCACGTCAGAGATCATAGCCATCCTATTGACTGGTCTGCTAAAACTGTCTTCCCTACTTCCGACTCGAACAGTCGCTGTCTAGTTGAATCCTCTCTAATACACAACTTTCCTTGTATGAATCTTATCCCTGGTTTCGTCTCTGTAGATGCCTTTCTCTCCCACTACATTGTAAAATGCTCCAAACTTCAGAACACCCGTGACTTAACCTGACTCCTAATTTTTTCTTTTTCTTTTTCTTCTTCTCCCTCTTTCCCTTTCCTCTTTCCTTTTTCTCATCTGGGTTGTCTTTCTCTCTTCTGTCTCGTGTTTCTGTTCCTTCTTCATTTATTTCACCACTTCCCCTTTCACGCTCCTCTGTGCGCTTGCACTCCCTCTGTGGGCACCTAGCTCTCTTGCAGTGCTCCCCTTCCTTTGTATTTGACTGGCTCGTCCTCCTTATTCCCCACTTCTACCACTACCACTACTACTACCTCTTCTTCTTCTTCTACTACTACTACTACTACTACTACTACTACTACTACTACTACTACTGATGAAATTAAGACACGTGTGCGGCGTCGGGTGTCTTTGTTGTGGACGTTTTGCCATCCAGTGGCTGGCTGGATGGCGAAACGTCTACGATAGGGATGCCCGGGTGTTGTGCATGTGTCTTAATTTCATCTTGCCGGTATTATATACCATTCTTGTACTACTACTACTACCACCACCACCTCTTCCTGCCTATATATAGCCGTCCTGCTCCACTTCTGGTTAGTGTGACTTTGTAAATGGTCCAAGTCGAACCGAAACGTCGTCGTAAGCTTCTCTCTTTTATGTGCGGGTTATTTGTGTATCGTTCCAGTCACGGTATTGTGCCTTTTTTTGTTATTTAGGCAAGTTTTGTAAATAAAGAAAAATATGCATTTTAAACGTATAAGAGAAAATTTTAGAAAGGACTTAATTATAAATGAGTTCTTGCTAATTGACCAATTTCACTTATTCGGCACGATATATATATATATATATATATATATATATATATATATATATATATATATATATATATATATATATATATATATATATATATATATATATATATATATATATATATATATATATATATATATATATATATATATATATATATATATATATATATATATATATAACAACAGGACCCACATCTAGTGCAATTTATAAGGATTCGTAGCCTCTGAGAAAGTGATAAAAATGTTTTGAGCACAGTTATTATTATTAATTTCTTCAAAAAGCTGTTTGAATATTGCACTTCTTCTATCCCCTGCTTTATACATGCACAAAAAGATATACGTATTGCATTTTTTAATAATACAGTACCTTCGTGAGTACAGAAAGGCAGGTGTCAAATCAAGTGTGAAGGCAGGTGTAAAGACATTACCAGCATACACACACACGCGCGTGCTGTGTGGAAAGGAAACAGAGGCTCAAGCGAGACGTATATTACGTCCCCTTTCCAGAGAAATGTGGAGTACTAAACAGGTGTGCATTAGGTGCTATGGTCGTTATATAAGAGTGGAAGCACTAACCAGGAGTCTACTGAGGGCCCTGGATCCATCTAGGTGTAAACTGGTCGTTATACTGTAGTGAACGTACTTTTCAGGTGTCCACAGGTCGTTATATAGAGATAAAGGCAGTGCAATTACCCCTGCTATAGGCCAGGGAATGCTCCACTCAGGTCTTCACCGCTCGTTACAGAGTAGTGGAAGTTCCACCCAGGTGCCTTGAAGTCAATGCAGAACAGTGAACGCACCACCCAGGTGTCCACTATTGAGCTGTGAACGCACCACCCCGGCATCCACTACAGAACAGTGAACGCACCGCCCAGGTGTCCACTATTGAGCTGTGAACGCACCACCCAGGCATCCACTACAGAACAGTGAACGCATCACCTAGGTGTCTACTAACTGCAGGTCTGAACGCCCGTTGCGAGCGCGTCAGGTATGCAGACACAATGAATTAGC
Organism: Cherax quadricarinatus; assembly: GCF_038502225.1. Taxonomy (NCBI): domain Eukaryota; kingdom Metazoa; phylum Arthropoda; class Malacostraca; order Decapoda; family Parastacidae; genus Cherax; species Cherax quadricarinatus. The sequence goes on along the minus strand of NC_091295.1, from coordinate 22,848,731 downwards.
TATGACAGACACACTGGACCTGACGCTGAACTAACCCGCCTCACGTAATTAAAGCAACGGTGTTGTCCCAATACACTCTAATTGCATTCACTCCAGTTTATAATTAATAACGATATTTACAAAAACACTGGTGTAATTGAACTCATTACCGGGTTCTTTTTAATATGATATTCGCTAATGGGATGCCGGGCAAAAGCTGTTTAGGAAAATCTGTTCAGGCATTTTGCACTTTGCATGTTTTATTTCGTTAAAGATGTTAAAGGGTCGTTTAAATGGGCTAATTATATGTATAATATGCTGCTATTAATATTGTTATTATTACTATTTTAATTGCTGTTACACACACACACACACACGCACACGCACACGCACACGCACACGCACACGCACACGCACACACACACGCACACGCACACGGTAATGAGTTCAATTACACCCGTGTAGAGTACGCAAAGTCATGGAGAAGATTATCAGATGGAGAGTGGTGGAGCACCTGGAACGGAACAAGAGTATAAACGCCAACCAGCACTGATTTATGGAAGGCAAATCCTGTGTCACAAACCTTCTGGAGTTTTATGATAAAGTAACAAAAGACACGAGAGAGAGGGGTGGGTTGATTGCATCTTCTTGAACTGCAAGAAGGCCTTTGACACAGTTCCTCACAAGAGATTAGTGCAGAAGCTAGATGATTAGGCGCGTATAACAGAAAGGGCACTGCAATGGATTAGAGAATACCTGACAGGGAGGCAACAACGAGTCATGGTATGTGATGAGGTATCACAGTGGGCACCTGTGACGAGCGGGGTCCCACAGGGGTCTGTCCTAGGACCAGTGCTATTTTTGGAATATGTGAATAACAAGATGGAAGGGTTAGACTCAGAAGTGTCCCTGTTCGCAGATGATGTGAAGTTAATTAGGAGAATTAAATCAGATGAGGATCAGGCAGGACTTCAAAGAGACCTGGACAGGCTGGACACCTGGTCCAGTAACTGGCTTCTCGAATTTAACCCCGCCAAATGCAAAGTCATGAAGATCGGGAAAAGGCAAAGAAAACCGCAGACGGAGCACAGGCTAGGTGAACAAAGACTGCAAACCTCGCTCAAGGAGAAAGATCTTGGGGTGAGTATAATACCGAGCATGTCTCTGGAAGCACACGTCAACCAGATAACTGCTGCAGCATATGGGCGCCTGGCAAACCTGAGAACAGAGTTCCGATACCTTAGAAAGGAGTCGTTCAAGACACTGTACACCGTGCACGTCAGGCCCATACTGGAGTATGCAGCACCTGTTTGGAACCCACATTTGATCAAGCACGTCAAGAAATTAGAGAAAGTGCAAAGGTCTGCGACAAGGTTAGTTCCAGAGTTAAGGGGAATGTGCTATGAAGAAAGGTTAAAGGAAATCGGCCTGACGACACTGGAGGACAGGAGGGTTAGGGTAGACATGATAACGACATACAAAATACTGCGTGGAATAGGCAAAGTGGACAGAGACAGGATGTTCCAGAGATGGGACACAGAAACAAGAGGTCGCAATTGGAAGTTGAAGACACAGATGAGTCAAAGGGATGTTGTGAAGTATTTTTTCAGTCATACAGTAGTCAGGAAGTGGAATAGCCTAGCATGTGAGGTAGTGGAGGCAGGAACCATACATAGCTTTAAGATGAGGTATAATGAAGCTCGTGGAGCAGGGAGAGAGGACCTAGTAGCGATCAGTGAAAAGACAGGGCGAGGAGCTGAGTATAATTAGGTGAGTACAATTAGGTGAGCACACACACACACACACACACACACACACACACACACACACACACACACACACACACACACACACACACACACACACACACACACACACACACACACACACACACACACACACACACACACACACACACACACACTGCACTAGCACTAGCTAGTGCAGTGTTATTATTGATCAATACCACTTGTTCCGTGGATACAATATTATAATATACTACTTGCGGAGCTACAACACAAACAGGGAGTAGAATGAAATTAGCTCAGAGGCGGGTATAACATCTAGCTTGGCTGGCTGCGCCATGGTTAAGTATATATATATCAATGTTCCTTGATATTGTGAGTAGTCACGAAAGCGCTTGGAATTTCTCTATTCTTTCACAGTGGTTGTTTTGCATATATATATATATATATATATATATATATATATATATATATATATATATATATATATATATATATATATATATATATATATATATATATATATATATATATATATATGTCGTGCCGAATATGTAAAACTGGTCAATTAGCAAGAACTAATTTAAAATTAAGTCCTTTCTAAAATTTTCTCTTCTACGTTTAAAGATATATTTTTTTCATTAATGTTAATGTAAACATTTTTAATTTTGCACCAAAAGAATCTTAGAAAACTTACCTAACCTTATTATAACAAGTGCAATTTATTTTCGCTTAACCCAACTAAATATATTTTAGATTTGTTTACTGTAATTTAATACTAAACAAACACAATGAAATATATTTTTTTCGTTAGGTTCAGAAAAAAATTGACGAAATTATTGCATACACAAATTTTCACTTGTCCTATGTGGCAAGATGAGCGTTGCTATTTAAGCCAAGATCGCAAATTCTGCCTATTCGGAGTTAAAAGATAAAGAATCACACACAAAGTGGGAGTTGTCACAGCTGCTCTTTGCTGATGACACTGTGCTCTTGGGAGATTCTGAAGAGAAGCTGCAGAGATTGGTGGATGAATTTGGTAGGGTGTGCAAAAGAAGAAAATTAAAGGTGAATACAGGAAAGAGTAAGGTTATGAGGATAACAAAAAGATTAGGTGATGAAAGATTGAATATCAGATTGGAGGGAGAGAGTATGGAGGAGGTGAACGTATTCAGATATTTGGGAGTGGACGTGTCAGCGGATGGGTCTATGAAAGATGAGGTGAATCATAGAATTGATGAGGGAAAAAGAGTGAGTGGTGCACTTAGGAGTCTGTGGAGACAAAGAACTTTGTCCTTGGAGGCAAAGAGGGGAATGTATGAGAGTATAGTTTTACCAACGCTCTTATATGGGTGTGAAGCGTGGGTGATGAATGTTGCAGCGAGGAGAAGGCTGGAGGCAGTGGAGATGTCATGTCTGAGGGCAATGTGTGGTGTGAATATAATGCAGAGAATTCGTAGTTTGGAAGTTAGGAGGAGGTGCGGGATTACCAAAACTGTTGTCCAGAGGGCTGAGGAAGGGTTGTTGAGGTGGTTCGGACATGTAGAGAGAATGGAGCGAAACAGAATGACTTCAAGAGTGTATCAGTCTGTAGTGGAAGGAAGGCGGGGTAGGGGTCGGCCTAGGAAGGGTTGGAGGGAGGGGGTAAAGGAGGTTTTGTGTGCGAGGGGCTTGGACTTCCAGCAGGCATGCGTGAGCGTGTTTGATAGGAGTGAATGGAGACAAATGGTTTTTAATACTTGACGTGCTGTTGGAGTGTGAGCAAAGTAACATTTATGAAGGGATTCAGGGAAACCGGCAGGCCGGACTTGAGTCCTGGAGATGGGAAGTACAGTGCCTGCACTCTGAAGGAGGGGTGTTAATGTTGCAGTTTAAAAACTGTAGTGTAAAGCACCCTTCTGGCAAGACAGTGATGGAGTGAATGATGGTGAAAGTTTTTCTTTTTCGGGCCACCCTGCCTTGGTGGGAATCGGCCAGTGTGATAATAAAAAAAAAACGACATATATATATATATATATATATATATATATATATATATATATATATATATATATATATATATATATATATATAAACACTGATATCTGGCTGAAAAAGACTCGAACCTACGAACCTTGGGACAAGGTACGCAGTGCTTTACCAATCTACCCACTGGACAATACCTTGGCGTGTAGCTAGCGCTACACATTTGATCCAAGGCAGCCAGCTTTCAGGGAGAAGGCTTACAGCTTTTCATCTCATCCCCTGCATGCATCAGCCTTACTAGAGATATTAACAATGCAAGGAATTTTATATCTCTAGTAAGGCTGATGCATGCAGGGGATGAGATGAAAAGCTGTAAGCCTTCTCCCTGAAAGCTGGCTGCCTTGGATCAAACGTGTAGCGCTAGCTACACGCCAAGGTATTGTCCAGTGTGGGTAGATTGGTAAAGCACTGCGTACCTTGTCCCTAGGTTCGTAGGTTCGAGTCTCCTTCAGCCAGAGATCAGTGTTTGTGTATATTTCGCCTGCTCTTGCGAATTCCTTGTATATACATATATATATATATATATATATATATATATATATATATATATATATATATATATATAGATATATATATAGAGAGAGAGAGAGAGAGAGAGAGAGAGAGAGAGAGATAGAGAGAGAGAGAGAGAGAGAGAGAAAGGGCCAAATGTCTATTGACAAGTGCCTTTGACAACTGGCCACTAACACTGAGCATCCCTATTAAATGCAATACTCTATTCCATGATCTGTCTCACTACTCACTGCCCCACTGTAAGAATAACAAACAAGTCTCCTACCAAGAAGAATAATGAGTAATCACTCTTAATAAAGGCAGCTTTGCAAGAAACTATTGCCTTATATATAGCTCGCTGGCCAAGTGAGCACCATGCTGACACTGACGGCTCACTTCAGCAGACAATAGGCTGATCTGCAGCAGTCTGCAAAATGCACAAAGGTAAAAAGTGTATGAAGACTAGAAGTAACAGAGTGAACAACTGGCTCAGTTCAACACTGACAGAGCCTGCTGCACTGAAACTCGCCACAAATTTATTAAAAATTTGTGACTCCCAGTCTTCTTCAAGCACTTCAGAGTCCTACTTACAAAGCAGATATCAAGAACTTCACAACAGACATTATAAATGACCTGAAAGTGCCCAGGGCAAAGACTCTCGTATTTCGTTTGGCTAGATATCTTCCTATCTCTGCCTCTTATGTATAATTTGCCTTACCCCCGCTCTGGGATAATGGAAATGTCTTCATAAAAATTCCATCTCTTCTGTGTATGGGGTAGGATATCCTATGAGCTGGCAGTTCCAGAGTAATATTAAATGTTAACTCCAGCTATGCAACGAGAGCACTGAAGCAGCCGCTACTGGTGAACCCTTGGTGGAATATTTCATGGTGTCTTCATTGCCCTTCTAAAGTCTTCCAGTTCAGACTGACGAATTTCAACACCTAGCTAGTATGAACCCCGTTATGAATAGTGTGATATAACGAGGAAACAAAACAAATTTTTGTTCATACTGTTAACTATCATATAGAATAAAGTAGCACCACACTGCTGATGCATCCAATTTTGTTTAATAAATAAATCACACACACACACACACACACACACACACGCACGAGTGTGTGTGAGCGGCACGCCTACATGGTTATTAACAATGAAGCTTCGCGAGAATCAGGGTTTTTTATAAAGAAAAGTTCGCCTTCCGTAGCATAATCGTATCAAATCCAAATATTAATAAGGTACTGATATACTGAACGATGTAGCACAGAAAATGCTGAGTGTGAACGTATAGTTAATGCTAAAAATTGATATTGTTGTGGTACATAAGAGCCCGTGTAGGGAAGGAAAAGTGAGGGTCCAACGTAAATAATCAAAAAGGTCATTAATTATATTCTCTGAAGTGCCACAAAGAGCGTTCATAATTTAGCAGATCCAGGAAAATACTCATGGAGAGAGGAAATTATTCGTATTTCGGCTAACTAGATTGAGTGAGGAGTAGTAAAAGTGTAGCATAGTATATAATACTGAGTTCAGAGTAAAGAGCGAATACAAAGTCACCATACCGTGACTGGAACAATTTACGATAAACCCGCACTTAGTAGAGGAGCCTCAAGACAGGTACACCGTGCTGGGACTACAACCCACCAGTAACAGTGAGAGACATTCATCATCTTTTAGAGGTGTCACTCAGTACGAGTTGGGACAACCATCATGAGATTCCACCCACAGTATTGGAACCAACAAGCCTGGGATGACAGACCACTAGAGGAGAGGGACATCCCAATGGTCTCACACCAACAACAAGACTGTCTTATGTTGTGGAGTACTGTGGCATGCAAAGAGTACGCAACCTTTATTCGGCGCATGTACACACCCTCATTGAAAGGCTATCTCCCCCAACCAGCGAACCAGTACTAGGGTCCAACGATAGGGCCCCGTCGTTCGATCAGTACCCAGCTTCAAACCAATGAGAAGATGGTTTTGGCAATCGCAGAGGTGTTGTGGGCACCACTCACCTGTCTGCTCTTGTCATTCCCATTCTAGAGCTGGTAGAAGCACAGTCTGCTCTCTAGTGGCTTCTATTCTGCCTTGCTTATCGTGGAGTGCACTAATACCTATTGTTGTACATAGTGTATATAGTGTACATACTTCTGTTCTTACTTGGTGAAGGATAATATAAGTAAAAAGTTTTTTCTGCTGTGTTTATTTTGCTCCCTTTACACCCAGGATAACAGGCCTTTCAATTCCTGGGTTGTAATAAGTACAAAAGGGAATCATTTAAAACCAGATTAGGTCTTGCCCAAGGACGAAGGGTGAAGGATGAAGGTGGATTATTACTTGAGGGAGTTAACGTGAACATGTGTGTGAATATGAGAGGATGTTTCAAATGTAAATCTTTCTCGTCATCGTCGTCATCATCATAACCATCACTCGCACCATATCAACACTGCCATCACCATCATCATCACCTTCATGTCATTACTATCACTGTCATCACCATAATAATATGCTTCAGAATAGAGCAGGATCAATGGCTCCCTGGCAGGAGATGCACATCCTCCTCACCTACTGAGTGACTCACCGGCAAATTTCCATAGTGTCCTGATCACCAAGACTCTGCGACATTTTCTTAATCTTTTTCCTCCTCCTAATACACATTCAATGATTTCCTTAGTTCACTAACTGTTTTTCCATTATTTTATAAGTATATATATATATATATATATATATATATATATATATATATATATATATATATATATATATATATATATATATATATATATATATATATATATATATATATTCATATATGCAAGACAAGCCACGGGGGGTGGAAGTCTTTAGCTAAAGTACTTTCACACTTCTCAGTACGTCATCAGGAGCTGTGCAATGTTGCCAAGGCAGCAACAGGAGAAATAGGGTAAGTTTTCAGAGTATGATAGTGAGAGTGGTAGTGTGGCACCAGCCAGTCTCTCTCTTTGAGAAAGGCAAGTGGGATGCTACCCACACACCAGTTCTCCCCCACATCCCACCCCATGTAGCGTCGAATGGAGTAGGCCTCACAGTTTGTAGATAGCCTGAGGATAATTTTATATCCTACCTCACTCCCCCCCTCCCACCCTTTTCCAATATTTCTATCCTTACCCATCCTTCTTCCTTACCCATCTTACCAAAGACTCTGGTCATAAGAAGCGAAACCTGAGGAGAAATATAGGAAAAGATAGTTAATAGCCAGCCCTAAGCTTCTAACCGCTGGGAACAGGTCAAGTGACTTAAAAAGTTACATTCCAGTAGTGGATCATTACATACCTTCATTTACAACCTTCCAACTAATGAAATAGAGGAAAAAATCCCTCATTTGTCAACCGGTGTCGCAGAACCTTCCACAATGTGCATGAAATACCTTCAGTGTCATTTAATATACCTCTGTGAATTCTCTTATTTAGGCTGTCTTATAATAACTAGGCTGTTCTTAATTTTAATGCCGTTCCTATCATTATGATCAACTATCACCCACTAATATCATTATTATCATCAACATTATAATATTACAAACAACCTAATTCATTAAACCACTAAACTAGTTCTAATCACGATGTTGCAACCACCTATGTGTACCTTACTTATACCTCTGTACCTAGACGGGTTAGAACCTCAATAGGTCACTGTACATTTCTTCTGGGCTATCCTAAACTAAATAAACCCACATACCTACTTCCTTCCTACAGATGTTATATCGCTCAGGTTGCAGCCTCTATTGCAGCAGCAGCAGCAGCTGAGCGAAATATACCGACGGTAGACCTAACATACTAAAATGTCGATGTTCTCGACGGACTTAACAAGGTGTCATATAATACATCGACATACACCCGCGACGGGCATACCTTGATGTTTAGTTTGCAGACTCTGGTCCAACATAACCGAAGCATCATGAAACCCCCTGGCATAAGGAGTATTCCCGCGCTTTTGTATAACATTGTTGTTGAAGGCTGTTCACAATTGACTCAACTAAATAACTATCGAGTTTGTATAGCCCATAATTTGAGTTATATACAGTATTCCTGTCATGTTTCAAGAGGGAGGGCTCTATTATGTTCCTTTCCGTGATGGAACTGTTGGGTACAATTATTTGGGCGGCAGCCCACCCGGCGGCTGATGGCATGAGCTGACATGGTTAAAGATCGCATTCGACACCTGGCCTGTCCTAACTGAGTACCGGTGTTGGGATAATCTGGTTTCCAGAGGTTAACCTGTCTGACCAATGTATAAGAGTGGGCAAAGGGTGCATGGGACCTTGTAGTCACCACCGACATTTGGTAGTGTGTTTTTAATCAATCTCTGTTTCACTGTCCCAGTGTTTTTGAAAGTCAGATTTATATTGAGTTTCTTTAGTGTCTCCCGCAGGCAGACCAAACTGTCATTGTATGGCTTTTCCTTAGGTTCAGGCGTTTCCTTAGGTTCAGTCCTATAGAAAGTCTTCCTATCTGACAATAGGGCCTTCTCAACGAACTCCCTGGGATATCTCAGTTTTGTGGCTATGTTAAATATCTTGTTGATTTCATCTTCTAAATACTCAAGACTACAGATACGCAAAGCTCTCAGGAACATTGTAAGGAAAACACTCCTTTTAACCCTAGATTCATGATTGCAATAATAATGAATGTATGATGACACATTAGTGGTCTTCCTGGAGACTGTAAATTTGAACCTTCTGTCGATGCGATGGATTAAAACGTCTAGGAACTTAATAGAAGGTCCCAGACCATTAAGTTTAGGTAGGAACTCATCAATGCTGTGATTTCCACCCCTCTGTGGCTTGTCTTGCATATATATATATATATATATATATATATATATATATATATATATATATATATATATATATATATATATATATATATATATATATATATATATATATATATATATATATATATATATATATATATATATATATATATATATATATATATATATATATACATATATATATATATATATATATATCGTGCCGAATATGTAAAACTGGTCAATTAGCAAGAACTCATTTAAAATTAAGTCCTTTCTAAAATTTTCTCTTATACGTTTAAAGATATATTTTTTTCATTAATGTTAATGTAAATTTTTTTAATTTTGCACCAAAAGAATCTTAGAAAACTTACCTAACCTAACAAGAGCAATTTATTTTGTCCTAACCCAACTAAATATATTTTAGATTTGTTGACAGTAATTTAATACTAAACAAACACAGTGAAATATATTTTTTGCGTTAAGTTCAGAATGATTTTGGCGAAATTATTGCATACACAAATTTTCACTTGTCCTATATGGCAAGATGAACATAGCTATTTAAGCCAAGATCGCAAATTCTGCCTATTCGGCACGACATATATATATATATATATATATATATATATATATATATATATATATATATATATATATATATATATATATATATATATATATATATATATATATATATATGTATATATATATATATATATATATATATATATATATGTATATATATATATATATATATATATATATATATATATATATATATATATATATATATATGTATATATATGTAAACACTGTGAAAATAGTGATCTGCCTGATATGACCGTGAAAGTAGACGTCTGTCTGTACCCAAAAATGTTTCTAACTTTAAAGTATTTCTTTTCGACACAATATATTATTCATCAGATAAGAAGAGTCACGCGAATTCCGGTGCAAATTGGGTAATTTTCTGCCGTTTGTATGTTATTTATAGACCATTTTCTTGCATCTGCCTCCCTCTTTCGTATCTACCATCTCTTATTGTTTGTAATTCGGTCTACGTATGTATTTGAATACACGTATCTTACTACCTTCCACACTCTCCATTCCCCACTCCCTTCTTCTCACCCTCCTACTATACATACCATTCACGTTCTCCCCATCTCTCTCTCTCTCTCTCTCTCTCATTTCTTTATTTCTCCCTCTCATCTCACTACCATAATTCTTTTTCAGACTGGAGTCACGGGGGTTTGATAACATACAACTTCCTTATAAAACAAAGACTACATTTCATATACGGTATAAAAGTGACGGTAAAATATGACTTTGGAAGACACAGAATAACCTTGAAGGGGATGATGCCATGAAATTTTGAGTTATTATGTTAGGGAGTAGAAGAGTCACAGTACCGTGTTCGAAGTCACAGTACCGTGGTTTAGAAGTCATGGTATCGTCACTGGAAGTCACAGTACCGTGGTTTGGAAGTCAGTACCGTAGCTTGGAAGTCACGGTATCATAGTATGAAATAATCATAGCGGTAATGGTATACAATACGTTAAAGTTGATGAATAAGACGTGTTCCACACCTGGGTAACTGTACTCTGAGCATAAGAATATAAGAACGTGAGAAAAGATATATTAGGAACGATCCAGCAGGTCTGTCAAGACACAAAATATATGTGTGTGTCTGAAGATTTTCCTGAAAAGGAGTGTCCAGTTTTACCGATGTGATAGAGAGAGCAAGAAGAACAGGACTTTGGAAATGCTCTCTCGAGGTATTGCTTGGCAGGAAAAGTGTTGAAAAACATAATAGCTACTCTCAAGAAGCGTTCTCCTGACACTAGCAGGACCATCTTGCGTATTTTTAATGAAAGTTGGTTTATATGCATACTAAGAGTCAGAGAGATAGGGACAGAGATACAGGTAGAGACAGAGAAACGGACATACAGATAATTAAAGGAAACGCATAGAAATATACGGGAAAACAAAAAACAACAACAAAAAACACATTAAATAGAATAACCTACGGTCCAAATTGAGTTTATTAACAGGCAGGGACTAACTTAGCTCCCTCTGCCTCTGTTTAGACACATGAGGATAGCATAGCTCATTGCTCTCTGTCTTCCACTCACTCTGGCCACAATCTCTGTTTACAAAAAAGCGGGGAAAACAGAATGCCTTGTACTGTGAAAAATGTACATGGTTATTTTAATATTGAAAAATGAGAGTTGAGTTCTGACGTCTACATGTAGCTACAAATGTTACTTCTGCTGCCACTACCACTACTGTTGCTACTATTGTTGACACTATTATTACTACTGCTATTACTGATACTACTAATACTTTTGCTGCTGCTACCACAACTGTTGTTTTGTCACTGCTGCTGCTGCTGCTACTACTACTACTACCACTGCTACCTCTACTTTTACTACTACTACTATTGTCACTACTATTACCCCTACTGCTGCCGAAACTACCGTTATTCCTACAACTGCTGCCTCTACTACTACTCAAGATTCAGCACCGTAAAACATTTTTGGTTAAGAAAAGTAAAAAATCCTAAATTTAGAGATTTAAACTATTTCCACATTAAGTTAAATTATTATTACAATCATAATTAAGAGCAAAACCCACTAGGATATTTAATTAGAAAAACGGAGAAATATCATTGTACATAGCTAAATAACTCTACGAATGAAGTGGAGTGTGCTTGCTTTGATAGTGTCTAGTTTCTCTGGGCATTTATCTAAATTAGTATGCTAGTTTCAGGCCCTATGTTCTTCTTGGGGTTGCTTGGGAATGCTCGTATTATGCTCAATTATGTAGATAAATGGTTCAGAGAACCAATGAGTTGATCAACTAGACACATGTGCTACACTTGGGTATCTTTATTGAGGAAACGTTTCGCCACACAGTGGCTTCATCAGTCCCATACAGTGAAGAATGGTGAAGATCGGAAGGAGTTTGAGGTAATCAGTCCCTCAGCCTTGAGTGAATATAATCAGTCCATTTGTTTTGAAAAGACTGATGGACTGAGGGACCGATTACCTCAAACTCCTTCTGATCTTCACCATTCTTCTCTGTATAGGACTGATGAGGCCACAGTGTGGCGAAACGTTTCCTCACTAAAAATATCCAGCTATAATAAAATATCAGCTATAATAAAAGTAGTTGTTAGTCATTCTAACTCTTTTAAACGCTAAAAGTCCTATCATTGCTATCACGTTTTTTCCAACAGCTCTGAAAAATTCTTCGGGTTAGTTTTGATGTGTGTAATTCATTTTTTTTTTTTTCTAATTTTCATTTACTGTTTTTTTTGCATATAAGAGAATGAAGATGATATAAACAAACGAAAAAGAGGAAAGAACAGGTGATAAAAGGAAAGTTCATTAAGGAAGTGAACAGACGATTCAGTGTTTTCTGTGTCGAACCAACGGTAACAACCAAGAAAAATGGTAAAAACGAAGAAAAATGGAACACTATTAAAGATTGAGCAACGACGCAACACTGAAAAAAAATGAAAACACTTTTAAGCAAATGGGACACATCAAAAATAATAGGACCAGAGAATGCATTACCATAGATTCTGAAAAAAAAAAGAAAATTGAAACGCTGGAGATTCCTTCCTCCTCCTCCTCCTCCTCCTCCACCTTCTCCTTCTCCACCTCCTCCTTCTCCTTCTCCACCTCCTCGTTGCTCTTCTTCCGGGACTAAACTGACTGACCCAGATGACAGTGGTGAGGGGTGAGCACCCGGCCGCAGAGGATAAATGGAAGCATTGTTTACCTGGAGGTCGCTGCGAGGGGTCAACGCCCCCGCGGCCTAGTCCTTGACCAGGCCTCCCGGTGAATCAAGGCCTGATCAACAAAGCTGTTACTGCTGACCCCACGCAATCCAATGTACGAGCTAGAACCCGGCTGGATCTCTAAGTCGCTTGGATGCTGCAACAGCCACGAAGCTCTAACTACACACTCGTATCCTTGACTTGTATATTATTTAAATTAATGGAGCAGGTAATCAGGAGAGCGGTGCTGCACCTGGGTGGCTGCAGCAGAAATTTAGATAAGCTTGGCTTAGTCTGCAAATAATCCAAGCTTAGGTTTAAAAATACAACATACATCTCAATTAACATTTTGTTAAGTCACTATAGCTGATAAAATGTTATACCTGGATTTATATACGGAGTTAAAACAGATTATTCCCTTCCTCATGCTGCTCGTGTCATTCACTCTGTAACTGTAACTGGTATTCTTTCATTTTGAGTAATTATTTAGTACTCTGAGAAAGTGTAACCAAAATTATGGCTGTTTTCCACTAATATTTTTGAGCTGTTTCATCACTGGTCAGAAACTGGGTTACAGTCAACGGACGGAGGATCGAGCCTCCATCCTTCCTTGCGCTAATTGACTCACAGGGTTAAGCGCTTCATACAAAATAACTAATAAAAAAAATGCCTTTAGGCTTTCCAACTGTATTGTGAAACCCGTAAATAAACTGGCGTCACCTCGCTGCATTCCTTCGGGCTTAATATTTTTTTTACTCTTTTTAAATGGTTTGCGTTTTAAATGTTCACTTCCCAAAATATATAAACTTTTCTACATATAAATTATATAATTATTCATATTCGTTCTTTTGTATTATAGAGTGAAGCTGAATCTGACAATTAGTTTCAGTTTTGAGCGAAGCGTCAATAAATTAGCAGAAATTTTTCAAGAAATCTTCTGGCAGAAATATTTTAGAGAAGAAGGTTATTTGGCTACAGTTCCTTTCGTCTTAATTCTTCCTTAGTTTGAATAGAATTATGACAACAGCATTGTTCAAGACTGTTAATTTCTCTCATGAATTCTAGAACATTTTTTTTTTATTTTTTTTTATTATCACACCGGGCGATTCCCACCAAGGCAGGGTGGCCCGAAAAAGAAAAACTTTCACCATCATTCACTCCATCACTGTCTTGCCAGAAGGGTGCTTTACACTACAGTTTTTAAACTGCAACATTAACACCCCTCCTTCAGAGTGCAGGCACTGTACTTCCCATCTCCAGGACTCAAGTCCGGCCTGCCGGTTTCCCTGAATCCCTTCATAAATGTTACTTTGCTCACACTCCAACAGCACGTCAAGTATTAAAAACCATTTGTCTCCATTCACTCCTATCAAACACGCTCACGCATGCCTGCTGGAAGTCCAAGCCCCTCGCACACAAAACCTCCTTTACCCCCTCCCTCCAACCCTTCCTAGGCCGACCCCTACCCCGCCTTCCTTCCACTACAGACTGATACACTCTTGAAGTCATTCTGTTTCGCTCCATTCTCTCTACATGTCCGAACCACCTCAACAACCCTTCCTCAGCCCTCTAGACAACAGTTTTGGTAATCCCGCACCTCCTCCTAACTTCCAAACTACGAATTCTCTGCATTATATTCACACCACACATTGCCCTCAGACATGACATCTCCACTGCCTCCAGCCTTCTCCTCGCTGCAACATTCATCACCCACGCTTCACACCCATATAAGAGCGTTGGTAAAACTATACTCTCATACATTCCCCTCTTTGCCTCCAAGGACAAAGTTCTTTGTCTCCACAGACTCCTAAGTGCACTACTCACTCTTTTTCCCTCATCAATTCTATGATTCACCTCATCTTTCATAGACCCATCCGCTGACACGTCCACTCCCAAATATCTGAATACGTTCACCTCCTCCATACTCTCTCCCTCCAATCTGATATTCAATCTTTCATCACCTAATCTTTTTGTTATCCTCATAACCTTACTCTTTCCTGTATTCACCTTTAATTTTCTTCTTTTGCACACCCTACCAAATTCATCCACCAATCTCTGCAACTTCTCTTCAGAATCTCCCAAGAGCACAGTGTCATCAGCAAAGAGCAGCTGTGACAACTCCCACTTTGTGTGTGATTCTTTATCTTTTAACTCCACGCCTCTTGCCAAGACCCTCGCATTTACTTCTCTTACAACCCCATCTATAAATATATTAAACAACCACGGTGACATCACACATCCTTGTCTAAGGCCTACTTTTACTGGGAAAAAATTTCCCTCTTTCCTACATACTCTAACTTGAGCCTCACTATCCTCGTAAAAACTCTTCACTGCTTTCAGTAACCTACCTCCTACACCATACACTTGCAACATCTGCCACATTGCCCCCCTATCCACCCTGTCATACGCCTTTTCCAAATCCATAAATGCCACAAAGACCTCTTTAGCCTTATCTAAATACTGTTCACTTATATGTTTCACTGTAAACACCTGGTCCACACACCCCCTACCTTTCCTAAAGCCTCCTTGTTCATCTGCTATCCTATTCTCCGTCTTACTCTTAATTCTTTCAATTATAACTCTACCATACACTTTACCAGGTACACTCAACAGACTTATCCCCCTATAATTTTTGCACTCTCTTTTATCCCCTTTGCCTTTATACAAAGGAACTATGCATGCTCTCTGCCAATCCCTAGGTACCTTACCCTCTTCCATACATTTATTAAATAATTGCACCAACCACTCCAAAACTATATCCCCACCTGCTTTTAACATTTCTATCTTTATCCCATCAATCCCGGCTGCCTTACCCCCTTTCATTTTACCTACTGCCTCACGAACTTCCCCCACACTCACAACTGGCTCTTCCTCACTCCTACAAGATGTTATTCCTCCTTGCCCTATACACGAAATCACAGCTTCCCTATCTTCATCAACATTTAACAATTCCTCAAAATATTCCTTCCATCTTCCCAATACCTCTAACTCTCCATTTAATAACTCTCCTCTCCTATTTTTAACTGACAAATCCATTTGTTCTCTAGGCTTTCTTAACTTGTTAATCTCACTCCAAAACTTTTTCTTATTTTCAACAAAATTTGTTGATAACATCTCACCCACTCTCTCATTTGCTCTCTTTTTACATTGCTTCACCACTCTCTTAACTTCTCTCTTTTTCTCCATATACTCTTCCCTCCTTGCATCACTTCTACTTTGTAAAAACTTCTCATATGCTAACTTTTTCTCCCTTACTACTCTCTTTACATCATCATTCCACCAATCGCTCCTCTTCCCTCCTGCACCCACTTTCCTGTAACCACAAACTTCTGCTGAACACTCTAACACTACATTTTTAAACCTACCCCATACCTCTTCGACCCCATTGCCTATGCTCTCATTAGCCCATCTATCCTCCAATAGCTGTTTATATCTTACCCTAACTGCCTCCTCTTTTAGTTTATAAACCTTCACCTCTCTCTTCCCTGATGCTTCTATTCTCCTTGTATCCCATCTACCTTTTACTCTCAGTGTAGCTACAACTAGAAAGTGATCTGATATATCTGTGGCCCCTCTATAAACATGTACATCCTGAAGTCTACTCAACAGTCTTTTATCTACCAATACATAATCCAACAAACTACTGTCATTTCGCCCTACATCATATCGTGTATACTTATTTATCCTCTTTTTCTTAAAATATGTATTACCTATAACTAAACCCCTTTCTATACAAAGTTCAATCAAAGGGCTCCCATTATCATTTACACCTGGCACCCCAAACTTACCTACCACACCCACTCTAAAAGTTTCTCCTACTTTAGCATTCAAGTCCCCTACCACAATTACTCTCTCACTTGGTTCAAAGGCTCCTATACATTCACTTAACATCTCCCAAAATCTCTCTCTCTCCTCTGCATTCCTCTCTTCTCCAGGTGCATACACGCTTATTATGACCCACTTCTCGCATCCAACCTTTACTTTAATCCACATAATTCTTGAATTTACACATTCATATTCTCTTTTCTCCTTCCATAACTGATCATTTAACATTACTGCTACCCCTTCCTTTGCTCTAACTCTCTCAGATACTCCAGATTTAATCCCATTTATTTCCCCCCACTGAAACTCTCCTACCCCCTTCAGCTTTGTTTCGCTTAGGGCCAGGACATCCAACTTCTTTTCATTCATAACATCAGCAATCATCTGTTTCTTGTCATCCGCACTACATCCACGCACATTTAAGCAACCCAGTTTTATAAAGTTTTTCTTCTTCTCTTTTTTAGTAATTGTATACAGGAGAAGGGGTTACTAGCCCATTGCTCCCGGCATTTTAGTCGCCTCATACGACACGCATGGCTTACGGAGGAAAGATTCTTTTCCACTTCCCCATGGACAATAGAAGAAATAAAAAAGAACAAGAGCTATTTAGAAAAAGGAGAAAAACCTAGATGCATGTATATATATATATGCATGTGCGTGTCTGTGAAGTGTGACCAAAGTGTAAGTAGGAGTAGCAAGATATCCCTGTTATCTTAGCGTGTTTATGAGACAGAAAAAGAAACCAGCAATCCTACCATCATGCAAAACAGTTACAGGTTTTTGTTTCACAGTCATCTGGCAGGACGGTAGTACTTCCCTGGGTGGTTGCTGTCTACCAACCTACTACCTACATTTATATATATATATATATATATATATATATATATATATATATATATATATATATATATATATATGTGTGTGTGTGTGTGTGTGTGTGTGTGTGTGTGTGTGTGTGTGTGTGTGTGTGTGTGTGTGTGTGTGTGTGTGTGTGCGCGCGCGTGTGTGTGTGGTGTGTGCGCGCGTGCGTGTGTGTGTGTGTGTGTGTGTGTGTGTGTGTGTGTGTGTGTGTGTGTGTGTGTGTGTGTATAATAACCCACATGGAGAAAGAAACATGGAAAATATAGCTGGTCTGTACATTTCGACTTCACCTGAGGTCCTCTTCAGCAGATGCAAAAAGTGCAATGGAAACACATTCAGGGTAAGTCCGTTACGCTACCTAAACCTCTCTCAGGTCACCAGTGCTCTCGAAAATATAATAATTTCCCGCTGACCTTTGAACATCAAATATACATGCAAGTTCGAGACATAGTTTTTTCAACTTTACACCAATCTCTCTCTCTCTCTTTCTATGGTTCAGTCAACTTGTTTCTTTATGAAAATCCTGCCAACCTTTAAGCAAGTGACAATCTGTAAGCAGGAGACTGGTAATGTTTCAACTCACTGCAGTTTCCTCTATCATCAAACCAGTTTTTTGATCTTGAATAAACTTCAACACTCCCTCACAACAAAGCCGGTATACTGCCTCTACACTGAACTCGCAGCTCAACATTAATAGCCTTTTTAACCTTCCAGCTGTTTTGGTCGCCCACTTTTTATTTTTTTTTCACGCCAGTCGCCACAATATTAGTGTCACTGTTTCCCTCGAAAATAATTGCATCATGTCACTTTGGAAGCCGATTCATAAGTTATTACTTTTTAATATGCATTACATTTTACGTTCTTTCCTTATATTTTATCCACATTCCAACATGGGTATAATGTATGTATTGGCCTGACAAAGTCTGGTGAATTAAACGTTGCCCAACAGAGCAGTGTTTCTTCTAATAATTCTAATGTGAACTTAGTAAGTTAAAAAAAAAAAAAATCAGTAATTGGTTTTTGTTCACTGTCCTCTTATACAAGTGAGTACATATGCTCTCTCACCATCCTCGGGTCACTTCCAGTCCTTCACACACATATTAAACGACCACATCAGCAAAAGCAAAACTTTATCAACACCTGAATTGAAATTCTAATGTCTTCTGTTCCTGCTGTTTATTCTTATTCATCCTACCCACTCCTTCGCTCACCACTTACCCAGAGTTAATTAGGAATGAAAAAAAAAGGAAAAAAAGGGACGGAAGAAATTCAAAGCCAGGGAAATAGCAAGGAACAGAGAAGCAAGTCGGAGAGTTAAGGAATAAAAGAGCACTGGGAAAGAAGAATAGACCATTTGAATGAAATTTTGCATTAATAAATACCGAAAGAAAGAGAAGAAACTCTGGCTGAACCCATAGCAAAAACTATTTTGAAAAGGGCACTGGAAATGTGCCAGCTGCAACGAACCTTAAAAAAAATTAACATTGTTCCCATATCCCAAAAAAAAGAGGCTGGCAGGAGGCACTGAATTTCAGACTGGTAACAGTGACATGTATATTAGCTAAGTTCTTGAGAAGATTCTAGGTAGAAGGTTCGCGAAGCATTTTTACTTTGTTATTTATTATCAGATTATTCATGAGGTCATACAACCCCTGGAAATAGGAGATAATCAGTGTTGATCCAAGGAAGGGGAGGGTAGCTCCAATTTCTTGGATGAAGAACCTTTCACTTGCGTCAAGGAATGAAAGGCTGAAATACGTAATGAAATGTGACATGTCAGAGATTACCAGCACAGATCCAGGGATGGGAATCCTTGTCTTTGAAAATTTCTGGAATTTTGCAGTTACAAAAAAAGGGAGAAAGAAAGACATGTAAGGGAGACATATTCATAAAGTGAAAGAAAAGAATGGATACAGTGGCACCCACTGAGAGACAACGATATGTTACAAGGGAACACAGTGGCACCCACTGAGAGACAACGATATGTTACAAGGGAGCAGAGTGGCACCCACTGAGAGACAACGATATGTTACAAGGGAGCAGAGTGGCACCCACTGAGAGACAACGATATGTTACAAGGGAGCAGAGTGGCACCCACTGAGAGACAACGATATGTTACAAGGGAGCAGAGTGGCACCCACTGAGAGACAACGATATGTTACAAGGGAGCAGAGTGGCACCCACTGAGAGACAGAGAAGAGTTACAAAGACTAATCCAGTGTGTAATGGAATCCATAACAACTGTACATTAATTCGCCTTTTCCTGATTTTTGAGTATCTTCACCTGGCTTCTTCAGTGAACATGTTATTACTCATTACGTGTGTCAAGAACCTTCAGTGATGACACAAAATCAGTGATAATCATAGAGTCAAGTTCAGTGTCAAGGCAAACAGTTCAGTTTGCAGTGAAGACGTCCAGTTGTTAAGTCTTAGTCTAGGTAGAAACTAGAGCTTTATATGAACCACAGAAACATTAGGAAATACTTCTTCGGTATCAAGGTGAACGAAAAATTAAATGAGGTAGGCGAGGAGGCAACACACACACACAGCCAGGAGCTGTGACCCAACCCCTGCATCCACATATGGGTGAGTACACACAGCCTCAGGATCAGGAACGATAGGATACGTGACGTCAGAACCTAGTGTCAGCCAAGATAAATTAAAAGGCGGGGTCAGGAGCAGTCTTGCCTTCCCCTCAAACACAAGTTGATGTGATTGTGTCGCTGCGTGTTCCAAGAGAGTGGTTTCCCCCATCTCACATATCTCCAGCTCCAAATATTAAAAACGCTGTGGTAAAAAGCTCTTGTGTACAGTTCAGGATATTTATTAAAGGAAACTTCTCGTCAGGAGTGGCTTCATCGGTCCATTAGGACTGATGAAGCCAGTCCTGGCGAGAAGTTTCCTTTAATTTTCCTTTAACAGATGTCCTGAACAGTACACAAGTGTCCCTTTTCACAGTTTGTATCACCATACCATATACAACCAATAAAATGTACAATAAATAACAATATAACTCAACTTTTAATAAAAATGTGCACAATAACACCAAAACTGTCATATAATAACTTTAAGAAACAATTCTCAAGTTATTGCCAGAAGGAATTAAAAAATGTGACACTGTGTCTAAGAATTTTTCCCAATATTTATATACCCTGTCTATGGGAAACTGGAGAAGAATTCTTCCTCCGTAAGCCATGCGTGTTGTAAGAGGCGAGTAAAATGCCGGGAGCAAGGGGTTAGTAACCCCTTCTCCTGTATACATTACTAAATGAAAGAGATGTTAAAAAAAATTATATCTCTCTTCGAAATCATGATGGATGTTTCCTGTAGAGTATTATATTTAGAATGTTTATTCTCTTGGAAAAGAGAGGAGAATGCAGAGACAAATACCACTCGTTCGTAGTTACAATAAGACATATATCTTATTGTATACATACTGTATATATATATATATATATATATATATATATATATATATATATATATATATATATATATATATATATATATATTCAACACGCTGGCCGTCTCCCATCGAGGCAGGGTGACCCATAAAAAGAAACACTTTCGCCATCGTTCACACATAATCACTGTCTTTGCAGAAGCGTCCAGGTACGACAGTTCGAATGTCACTGCAAACAGAAAATATTCCAACCTCCTTTAAAGTGCAGGCATTTTGTATTTTCCTTATCTAAATCGTTTATCCTCATAAACTTACTCTGAGAGAGAGAGAGAGAGAGAGAGAGATCGCAGTCAGCAGGACTCGATACTGTTTACTGGGGTAGACAGATTCCCAGGCAGCGCTCTAGAGCGATCTTTCTCTCTCTCTCTCTCTATATATATATATATATGTGTATATATATATATATATATATATATAATATATATATATATATATATATATATATATATATATATGTGTGTGTGTGTGTGTGTGTGTGTGTGTGTGTGTGTGTGTGTGTGTGTGTGTGTGTGTGTGTGTGTGTGTGTGTGTGTGTGTGTGATGTAAGAGCATATTTTAATATAAAATTTATTATAAAATATAGATATAGATTAAAAATCCCTGTTTATTTGAACAGAGATGCGCAGAAACATTATATGGGTAAAGAGAAGATGTGGTAGAGAGTTTAGTGTTGATGCCCTTAGCGCTGCCACAGAGTATGATACCCACCACTTACAAGAAAACTGCGAGTTGCACCCACATAACACAATAACGGCGTTGAAACTTTGAAGTTGATCAGAATACGCATTTTCAAGAGCTAATCATTCTCTCAGCCTCCACCTTCCATCTTCCACCTCTCTCTGCATTGAGCTGAAGAAGCCAATGGCTGGCGAAACGTTTCCAGAATAAAGATACCTAAGCGTCTCATTTATCAATTTGTCGGTTTTCTAAACTATTTATTCAGAATACAAACGTTCCATTGTGTACGATACACCAGCCTTGAAAGTGTGAAACTCATCACTGAAAGTATTCTCAAGTTATCACACAAAAAATTAAGACACTAATTCCAGATCGGCAGCTGCTGAGACCAGTAACAGTCTGGTGTCTCATTTAAAAATAATACACTTAATTCGAACGCTTGAAGCCGGTCAGAAGAGGCCTTATCAAGTTATCGTCAGAGTATCGCGGAGGAAATAGACACTCTAAAGGCTTTCCCTGTGAGGGGATACCGAACTAGGTGAGTGCTCACGCTTACACACACACACACACACACACACACACACACAGAGAAGAAGTGAAGAGGCTTCAAGGAGTGAGCAAGATACCTCAAAGGCGATGGGGCCGGATAACATCTCTCCATGGGTCCTGAGAAAGGGAGCAGAGGCGCTGTGTGTACCCCTACCAACAATATTCAACACATCTATCGAAACAGGGTGACTACCTGAAGAATGAAAGAGCCAATGTAGTCCCAAATTATAAAAAGTGAGAAAGACATGAAGCATTAAACTACAGACCAGTGTCACTGACATATAGTATGCAAAGTCATGGAGAAGATTATCAGGAGAAGAGTGGTGGAACACAGAAAAGGAACGAGTTTATCAACGACAGCCAGCACGGTTTCAGGGACGGGAAATCCTGCATCACAAACCTACTGTAGTTCTATGACAAGGTGACTGAAGTAAGACAGAGAGGGGGGTGGATGGATTGCATTTTCTTGGACTGCAAGAAGGCGTTTGACACAGTTCCACACAACAGATTGGTGCAAAAACTGGAGGACCAAGCAGGGGATAACAGGGAAGGCACTACAATGGATCAGGGAATACTTGTCAGGAAGACAGCAGCGAGTCATGGTACGTGGCGAGGTGTCAGAGTGGGCACCTGTGACCAGCGGGGTCCCCGCGGGAGTCAGTCCTAGGACCAGTGCTGTTTCTGGTATTTGTGAACGACATGACGGAAGGAATAGACTCTGAGGTGTCCCTGTTTGCAGATGACGTGAAGTTGATGAGAAGAATTCACCTCGATCGAAGACGAGGCAGAACTACAAAGGATCTGGACAGGCTGCAGACCTGGTCCAGCAATTGGCTCCTGGAGTCAATCCCACCAAGTGCAAAGTCATGAAGATTGGGGAAGGGCAAAGAAGGCGCAGACGGAGGTACAGTCTAGGGGTCAGAGACTACAAACCTCACTCAAGGAAAAAAGATCTTGGGGTGAGTATAACACCAGGCACATCTCCTGAAGCGCACATCAACCAAATAACTGCTGCAGCATATGGGCGCCTAGCAAACCTCAGAACAGCATTCCGACATCTTAATAAGGATCATTCAGGACCCTGTACACCGTGTACGTTAGGCCCATATTGGAGTATGCGGCACCAGTTTGGAACCCACACCTAGCCAAGCACGTGAAGAAACTAGAGAAAGTGCAAAGGTTTGCAACAAGACTAGTCCCAGAGCTAAGAGGTATGTCCTACTGAGGAGGAGGTTAAGGAAATCAACCTGACGACACTGGAGGACAGGAGAGATAGGGGGACATGATAACGACATACAAAATACTGAGAGGAATTGACAAGGTGGACAAAGACAGGATGTTCCAGAGATTGGACACAGTAACAAGGGGACATAGTTGGGAAGCTGAAGACACAGATGAATCACAGGGATGTTAGGAAGTATTTCTTCAGCCACAGAGTAGTCAGTAAGTGGAATAGTTTGGGAAGCGATGTAGTGGAGGCAGGATCCATACATAGCTTTAAGCAGAGGTATGATAAAGCTCACGGCTCAGGGAGAGTGACCTAGTAGCGATCAGTGAAGAGGCGGGGCCAGGAGCTCGGACTCGACCCCCGCAACCTCAACTAGGTGAGTACACACACACACACACACAGCTACTATTCATGAGACATTTCAACCACAGAGAAAACAACTGGGAGAACTGGGACCTTCATGGAGGACCAGAGACTCGACGGGCTACGAGGATGGAGGTGGTGATGGAAAACTTTGTTCTAACATATTAAGGACACAAGAAGAGAGAAAGTAGGTTATGAGCCAGTTAGACTGCATCCATTAGTTAACTCAATTGCATCTGATGTAAGTTAGATAGACTATGAGAGGCCTTTGGATGCTAATAACAATATAGTATTGAATTTCGAATACCTTGTATAGATAAACATTGAGGAAAGAATATCAGATGGGGGATGGGAGAAACCACTTCTCAGATAAAGAAACTTTGCGGAGACGAGAGAATTCCTGAATGCATTACAACAGTAAAGGGAGCTAGAAGTATAGTCAATGAATGAGTAGACTAGGTTCCTGGCTGGAAAGTGCCCAGGGCCAATGAAGAACGTCATACTCAAACGAAGTGGATGAAATGGCATAAAACAGACAAAGCTAATGGTTAAACAAAAGACGCAGTGGGAAAAAAGTGCAAGAGTGTGGAAAAACTTTAGAAATTGCTGACAGAAGAAAACAGAAAAGTGAGCAGAAGAGCTGAAAATGAAGATGCTTGTGTCAGAAGTGAAGCCAAGTAATAATCTGAGAATGACTTAGCAGCATAAGCCAAATCTGATTCGACGCTGCTTAATAATACACATCATAAAAAAGACGACAGAAAAAGACCAGGTAATAAAACTGAGGAAGGAAGAAGGAAAGCTCACGAGAAACGACATGAAAGTCTGTGAGTAAAACAGATGATTTAAAGAGATCTTCTCATTATAAAGGGGAGAAACAACAGAAAGTCAAAGAGAGATGGTACGCCACCGGATACTGGATACCATACACAACAGGGGAAGAGGTGACAAAAAACTTGAGGGTTGGATACATCAAAGGGAATGGGACCAGACCAAGTGTCACCATGGATTTTGTGTGTGTGTGTGTGTGTGTGTGTGTGTGTGTGTGTGTGTGTGTGTGTGTGTGTGTGTGTGTGTGTGTGTGTGTGTGTGTGTGTGTGTGTGTGTGTGTGTGTGTGTGTGTGTGTGTGTGTGTGTGTGTGTGTGTGTGTGTGTGTGTGTGTGAGTGTGAGTGTGTGTGTGAGTGTGTGTGCGTGTGTGTGTGTGTGTGAGAGAGAGAGAGAGAGAGAGAGAGAGAGAGAGAGAGAGAGAGAGAGAGAGAGAGAGAGAGAGAGAGAGAGAGAGAGAGAGAGAGAGAGAGAGAGAGAGAGCACTGTCCGAACTACCAACTAAGATCTATTTGTCAACAGATACAGGACAACCGCCAGAGATCTGGAAAACAGCGAATCAAGCCTTAATATTTTAGAAAGGAGAGAAGAAGCGTTATAAATCATAGACCAGAATCACTGGCAAGCCTGCTATATTATGTAAGGTAACCAAGGTCATAATCAGAAGAGGAGTTAAGGAATACTTGGATAGCAGTAGTGTCAATAACAATAAAGAGCAAGGGCTTACGGAAGTCAAATCTTGTCTCATAAATCTATTCAAGTTCTACGGGAAAGTGGCAGGAGCTCGCAGGAAAAGTAGGGAATGCGCTACAGTGTAGCAAAGAGTATCTTATGGGAAGGAGACAGAGAGGGCTTGGTTTATAAGAGAGGACACAGTGAAAATGTTAAAAAAGAAAGAAAGGGAGATTTTGCAACGATAGATATTGGGACCTTTACTGTTCCTGGTATTTGTCAGTGACATACAAAAAGAAAAAAAAAATAAATGTATTTCTGTTCGCATGTGATATAAAATTAATTAAGTGAATATAAAAAAGGACAATGAAAGGATACAAACTGACTCTGCCAAACAGCAAATGAAAGGTTATGAAAACCGAAGAAGAGGCAAGAAGACCGGTAACTGAGTATAGACTCGACAGACCTCATTCACAGAGAAAGATCAAAGGGTGAGAAAAGTGTCCAGCATATCACTGAAGGCTTACAAAAAGCAAATATTCTCTGAAATGAATGTTTGTTAGGAAAATTTGAGAACATCTTTCAGGAATTTAAAGCTAAGTCCTCGACTCTCCAGCAGCACCAGAATGGAACCCTCAACGGATGAAGCATGATAAGAAAGTAGAGAGGATAAAGGAACAGAATCTGATGAGATTAGAGGATAGAAGAACCGGGAAAAACATGATAACCGCACACAAACTGCTCAGAGAGAGAGTTTGATAGAACTTACAGGGATAGACTGTCCGAAAGATGTGAATCGGGTACACGAAGTCAGCTTTGAAAGTTAATGACACGGTTGAGTCGTGCGAGTATCAGGAAGTATTCAGCCTCGGATAACACTGGTCAACAGTTTTTTTGAAAAGTTGTTTGCTTCTTAAATGAGATTAGTTAATTCTTATGTATTTTCATGTCCTGAATCCAAATATTACCTTGAAAAATGCTTATTGGTTAAAGATACGAGACATGTAATATTTAATTATTTTATTATAAGGAGCGCTTGAGGTTCCTAAACCTGTATTCCCTGGAACGCAGGAGGGAGAGATACATGATTATATACACCTGGAAAATCCTAGAGGGACTAGTACCGAACTTGCACACGAAAATCACTCACTACGAAAGCAAAAGACTTGGCAGACGATGCACCATCCCCCCAATGAAAAGCAGGGGTGTCACTAGCACGTTAAGAGACCATACAATAAGTGTCAGGGGCCCGAGACTGTTCAACTGCCTCCCAGCACACATAAGGGGGATTACCAACAGACCCCTGGCAGTCTTCAAGCTGGCACTGGACAAGCACCTAAAGTCAGTTCCGGATCAGCCGGGCTGTGGCTCGTACGTTAGTTTGCATGCAGCCAGCAGCAGGTATAATATGTGTCAGTATGTTTTAAACTCTAATCCGTACCTGTTCTCTGCCTTTTTGCTTGACGCTTATAGTGCTAGGAGATTCTACTGTTGAAGACGAGAGCCTAGCAACTCTTGTCTTATTTTTGGGGAGTTGCAGATCCCTGACAAGGTCATGGAGTTCCCCTTTTGTTATGAGATGTGGCCTAGAGGAGTGTGCTTCGTCGAAGTTTCGGTCACTGTAATCCAGCATTGTCATCCTTCTCTTCTTCCTCCTCACAACTTCCTTTATCTGATTCGAAGGATACCGGAGTTGGTGCATCAGGAACAGGTAGACCTTCATGTGGAACTGGGCGAATGTTTGGATATTCAATGGACCCCTTTTTTTCTTTTGACAAACCCTTTTGCACTGGAAGTACATGCAGACATAACAATTGTTGGTATGGTATGTTGGCTCCAACCATGTCACTGGCACAGCAAAAGGCATTCCTTTCCTCTTCCTGTTCAACCATTGGCGAAGGTTAGTAGCACAATTATTGCAGCATATGTGTGGTGTCCAGTTCCTATCCTGGTCACCGATCTTGCATCCAAAATATAGGTGATATATACCTTTCTAACCACAGCAGTTATACGGCGCTTCTATGATGCAAAGGTCACCTCACCACAAATGTCGCAGTTGTCTGCCCTATTCACACAAGTACGAAGAAAACAACAAACAATTAGAAGATACACAGAAAATTTATTCATAAATTTATCATTATATTACAGAGCATGACAGCTAAGCAGAAGTATCGAACTGCTCCCAACTCAACCAATTATGTAAGTGTATTTTTGTAAGTTCTTTTATAAGTGTATTTTTTGAGGGTTTGAAATGAACTAATCTAATTTGCATTATTCCTGATGGGAATAAATTCGTTCGGTAACGGCACTCGAACAGCCGTCTGGAAAGAAGAAAGATCGATATTTGAGGTTCCACTGTATATCCTTCAGTAGGAAAATAAAATTAATATAACATGCCTGACATGCATATCAGTAGCTTGCTCAGTGAATATTTATTATAAGTTTAAAAAGTGTTTGGCTAAGAAAATCACCTTCCTTTCACCTCAAAATATGAACTGGCACAGCACAACCACCTTCTATGACTGCTGCAACAATAATTAAGGTCAGTGAGACTGTGAGTGTGGTAAGAAACACACTGCCACAAGCCTGTTGGAACCTGTTGTGACACGTAGGTCTATATTGAAAAGTAGAGCTAACAAGCAATTTTTAACCATGATATTCATTATCAGTGACCTAAAATTAGTTGGAAATTGCTACTCTGGTCTCGGAAGCATTTTGGTTTTGTTGACCAGTGATAATTAGGAGGTGGAATGACCTGGGGGAAATAATAGTGAGAGCAGGTTTTATACATAGTTTTAAGTGTTGGTATGACAGGGACAGCGAGGCTAGGGGGGAGTAAACACAGGCAAGTGGAAAGTTGAGAGGCAGGGCCAGGAGCTGAAACTCTACCACTTCATCCATAAGCAGGTGAGTGCGCGCGCGCACGCGCACACACACACATAGCTGTGACTCGACACATACAACCACATATAGGGGAGTACACACATTACAAATAAGTTAACCACTACAAAGTAAACTGCGCTGTAGGACCAATAAGACTTCTAGATGAAGAGGGAGATGAGAAAGTGAAGCCGGAAGATGAGATGAGGAAGAGTGAAGAGGAAAGGGAGAGAACGAAAGAGAGAGAGAGAGAGAGAGAGAGAGAGAG
Organism: Cherax quadricarinatus; assembly: GCF_038502225.1. Lineage (NCBI taxonomy): Eukaryota > Metazoa > Arthropoda > Malacostraca > Decapoda > Parastacidae > Cherax > Cherax quadricarinatus. The sequence continues at coordinate 22,820,307 of NC_091295.1, read as the reverse complement.
AGAGAGAGAGAGAGAGAGAGAGAGAGAGAGAGAGAGAGAGAAATGGGGGAGGGATAGTGGATAGGGACCCATAGGGTTGGTGGGACGGGGATAGGTGGGGTACTAGGAAAGCTGGGCCGAGCGCTCCACCAGGCAGTGCACAGCTAACCTTAGCGTTGGGTGGACGTAGTGTGCTGCTCCCTCTCTGGTTGGCCCACTCGCTCCCACTCCATCCGGTGTGGTCGTCAACGCTGCTATCATCTCTGCCTCAAACCCACCTAAGACCTGGCAGTAACCCACTCCTTACTACCATACGAAAAAAAAATTACAATGGCCTAAAAGACTATTGCCACCCTAACGGAGAGTAATCACCAGATTAACTTCTTAACTGGTATACCCTGCTAATGCAGCTTACTGGGAAGTTGGCGATCGCCAGTAACCTCGTAGAGATGACGAGGAACAAGGAGGGCGAAACATTTCAACACGATGGGTATAATGTGAGCATCAGTCGGCAAGTCACGAGGGACTATTAAAACTTAGCTAACCTCTTGTTGAAACTTGGCCACCCCTTACCCTCCCCTTCCCCCGCGGACACAATGTCTACCAAGAGATCAGAATCTTAATGTGAAGCCGACACACACTTGAATCTTCCACTAAGGGGAAGGAAAAGTTTATTGAGGGGTAGATCTGTGTGCTCTCTCCTGAGAAAGGTGGCGGGTACGTTTGTACGTCTAGGTGTTGTAGACATCGGTACAGAGAGGTGGTGCAAAAATCGGGAAGTCAGGGTAACAGAGACTTCATCCCCTCGGGTGGTGCAAAGTGGTGCAGAAATCGGGAAGTCAAGGGCAACAGACGTGCAGACGTCAGTGCGTAGAGGTGGTGCAGACATCACGGAGTCGGGGTGTTGGAAACGTCAGGCCTTCGGGGTGGTTCAGACGTCACTACGTCGGGATGGTGGATACAGCAGTGCACTGAGGTGATGCTAACGTCGGTACGGGGGGAGGTGCAGAGGTTAGTGCGTCGAGATGGTGAGGGGGGGGTCTTGAGACTGAAAGGAGGCCTGAAACAGTGAAGAGTTCTGAGACAGAGAGGAGCCTAAGACAGTGAAGAGTCCTGTGATAGATACAATGGAAAGCTTTGGTAATTACGATCGACAGTGAAAAACTGAGGAGCTCTGCTAATTAGAAACTGTGAAGTTGGTCTAGTGAAGAGTGATTATTTTGAAGGATGGTGAGATTGTCTCATAGTGAGGAAACAGTGAGATTCTCTTGTAGTGAGGGACATTGATGGATTGCCGTGGTGTTGATCAGTGATACACTTATAGGTGAAGGGGGTCAGTGGTGAGCGTATTGTGCAAGAAACAGAAAGTAACCCTCATATTCTACACATTCCTTGAGTGCTCAGACCGGTGCTTCAATATCAACAAACTTCGTCAGTGATACTCTTCACTTCAGCACTCAAACGAGTGGAAAAGTTAACACTGAACTACTGGAGTTGACCCTCTACCAGTCATTTGGCGCAGTTTATTAACCACTACTAACAACTTTATTATCACATATATTTAGTTTTAGAAATTCAGTCATTTCTCAAAAAAGTGACTGATTTGCTGTAAACATTTGCCGAAGCCAATTAAAGCTGACGTGTCGTTCACATATTATCATTAACGCATAGAGATAACAATATACAGCAGGTTTTCCGAACAGTCAGCAGCGAGACAGAACACACCACAGTTTACTCTACCATTCACCACTGTTTTGCAACACAGTGTCACCACTCTGAAAATCAGCGATTGTTTTCATCATTAACTTTCGTGAAGTTAAAAGCTGCGTTTAAAATACACTGAGCACCTCACAGTGGTTGTTGCACGTCAGCAGTCTGTAGTGCAGTCACACAGTTCCTTGTAGCGATCGTTGACCATCACCGGACAGTATGGACCTACTAGCACAGTTGATCTTCAGTATAGGTAGGTTCGCTCAATAATGTTCTGTCTTCCACAGGTACTTCATGAACTCTCATGCCAATCGTGATATCTCTTTGTGAGGCCAATTGTGACAGAGTATCTCCGTCAATGTTTCAATCAGAGCGAGGAGAACTAGCGTTTTCAGAGCTGTTGCTAGACTGAAGCTGCAGATTAAGAAGAGACAAGATTTATGAACATAGATGTAAGGAGGACACTGTCGTCTGTCTTTATTACCTGTGGAAGCTGTACTTGTTCTTGTATTGACAGTATTCCGTGAATAACTTATATTTCATTCACTGTCGTGCAATATATCCGTGAGAATTAATTTATCATTGTATGCTGATTAAATGTTCTTGTATATACCAAGCGACTTCTCTTTTATATCTCATTAAAATTTCCTTCATCATTTTTTTGTGCTCATTAACATTCCCACTAACTTTTCAAAGTGGTATCTCTTTTCCTCAGTTTATCTTCTCGTCTTTCTGTATGCATATATTTTAACCCCATTTCGCATTTTTTTTTTCATTTTTCATATGAAGTGACATTTAGCATATTTTTCTGCATGCATCATGTTGTACAAGTTTCTGCATACTTACCCTGGAGTGTTTGACTTTATAGATTATTTTCGTTCTCAGTCCAAAAAGTTTTGCTTGCTAGCAGTTTTCTCAGTCTCCTTAAAATTCTACTATTGTATCCTTGCCATAAGGTCAAATATCAGATAAAAAAAATACCCTTAGGGTACATGTCATAAGGTCTAATATCAGCTAAAACATACCCCTTAGGGTACTTGTCATAAGGTCTCATGTCAGCCTAAACTTCCCTTTCTGGATTCTTGTCGTAATGTGTAATATGCGGTGATAAGACTTCTCATTATCCGCCATCTTGTGAACATAATTATTAAAATAATAACATTATGTTAATTTCTTTAATCTGTATCATATTGTTATTACTGATGCTGCTGCTACTATTACTGCTAATAATAATAATAATAATAATAATAATAATAATAATAATAATAATAATTCCAATTTAAGCCAAAATAAAAATATGTTAATAAAGATGAACATGAAAAGTGGACTAGAGAGGGAGAAAGAGAGAAAGGGGAGGAGAGGCAGAGAAAAACGAAAGCACAACTGAAGAACCTATCACCTTTGTGTACAGACTAGTGTGGGAAGGAACTGATTATTTTATTACACACACACACATGTATATATATATATATATATATATATATATATATATATATATATATATATATATATATATGTATATATATATACATATATATATATATATATATATATATATATATATATATATATATATATATATATATATATATATATATATATATATATATATATATATATAAGATACACACACACGTTTTTATCTTTAATACATACATATGTATTAAAGATTAAAGTGTAATGAACACGTTGCCAAACTTAGCAATCTTAATTAGGGGGCGAAATAATATACAGATCAGCTTTATTTCCGTTTTTTTGTTCCTGTGAGTCACACCTTAGCATATATCTCTCAGACCACAGCAGGATTCGACCCTGCGCATTGTGCATCAAAGTACAGTACTACCACACAGCCAGACCCCCAGATAAATGGGCACCTAGCCATCACCTGGCAGTGTATCCCATACCCCTGGAGCACCAGGATGTCATATATCACTTCATCAAATCCTTCCGCAAGCAGTGAACATCGATCTTGTATAAACTCTAGAACGAAGATGAGCTTTCAGCTGAGATCTGAAAGCATAAACAGTATCAGACACTGGTAATCTGTCACAGTGTGGGACCTACGAAGGAAAAGACTGCAAATGATTGTTCCCCATATAACACGAGGCTCGGTCAGTCACAAAATTAGGGTCCTCAGTAATTTGTAGAAAACATTTCTGAGCTTGATGTAAAGTGTACAAGCTTATTAGCTACGTACTTTTGTTCTTTGAACTTCATAGCTTTAAATGTTGAGTTTATATAAAAGATTTTGCCTTGAGAAACAGCATAACAACAACAATAATAATAATAATAATAATAATAATAATAATAATAATAATAATACAATCAGAACTAAGCGCTAAACCCACAAGAGTCATACAGTTTGCTACACCAGGAAATCACCTGTCAGCATGCTCTCATATCTGAAATTCTATTGTCAAATAAGTGTTTCCCATATTTATTATATTTATCTTCATTGATCAAACCTGTATCGGACTCAGGAGTTAGAAACTCACCTCCTTAATGCGAGTGGTGTAGGACTCTTGATCAAACTAACTGTAACTACACATCCCTACATCATTCATTATTATCTCCCCTTCCCCAGACGTTTTATGACCTCTGTGGGTTCAGCATTTCCCATAATTATAATAAAAATAATTTGGACTTCACCTTGCACCTGGAGAAGCACTGTGCAACTTCCATTTTGTGAAACAAGACATATGAGCAACATTAGGATTTCCTTACGTAAAATATCTTAATATTGTTCAGGTAATAAAATAGCCACATACTGTGCATGCGTCTAACTTTATATCTGTCAGTATTTCATACCATATCTTACCCAAGTTCCTTTTAGCACTGTACTTGATGAAATAAATAAAAAAAAACACCGAAAAATATAGTGAACATCCAAGTGCTTTCGTGATTTCTCGGAATTTCACTATTTTTTTTTTCTCACTGGTTATTTTGCATATCGTGATATCACTTGTTTACTATAATCTTGTTGAAGGATGAAATATAAATGTCTTTGGCTACGACAAAGTTTATTCAACTTTTAAAAGCTGAATGATTTACATCGCCCTAGAACTGTTAAATAATTGAGTGTATTTTAACATATACAGTTGTTAACATCAGTCTTAAGTCGTCTGTAGCACTGTCATTTATCAGTAATATAAACCTATTGCTGTTATCGATAAACAGTTTTTCTGCTATCGTGACTCGTTTAATGTTATATAATTGAAATCATAGCCACACTGCGATCAAAATACTTTCATTAGCCGCAATTTAGATTGTATCCACAATTCGGGTCTCGGCTTAGGTTATAAATCACATCAAAATCTGACGGTAGGGGAAGCTCTCCTTGATGTTTAAGTAGAATAATAGACACTGGAGCCACTCAAACCTCGCCACCATAGAAAAGTTATCCAGAGTTGGGGTCATAAACCCCTACTATGACGACAAAGTTATCCAGAGTTGGGGTTATAAACCCCTACTATAAGTAAGTAAGTAAGTTTATTCAGGTATACACAAATACAGTTACATAAAATTATCATACATAGCAGCATATGTGTAGAGAACCTGGGATAACCCAAAAAAGTCAGACAGAGTGACTTATTTCCATTGGGGTCCTTTTACCTTATTATTATAATATAAAGGTTATAATATTTTCTTATTATTCTACAATGAAGATAACATCTTATTATCATACTAAAAAGACTATCTACTACACCAAGGTCATTAAGACTATCTACAATACGAGGGTCATTACTAGGAATAAGGTAAAATTTACACGTATGTTAGCTAAAAAATAGAAAATCATTCCCCTCCCTTTCTGTAGCTACATTCATCAGACACCTTTTGGCACTCTTCTTGAACTGGTTCATGCTATGACTGGCTTTGACATGTGCGGGCAGTCTGTTCCATTCCTTTATTGCTGTACAATAAAAGGTGTTTGACGCCTGGCCACTGACTGTGGGTACTACAAAGTTGTGCTCTCTCCCCCTAGTACTATGATTGCTCTGGTTCCCAACCTTGACAAAATTGACAGCAAGATATTCTGGACACTTTGTGAGCAATTTTATAAACATGATTTATCTTCAGTTGTTTTACTCTGTCTTCAACATTCAGCATATCTAACTGCTGTAATTCATCCTGGCCTACATGTTCTCTTGGTCCCAGCCCCAGGATGAATCTTACGATTTTGTTCTGGGTGATTTGCAGTCTATCTTTCAGTTTTTTTGTCAAGGCAGAGTACCAAGAAGAGCAAGCGTAATCCATATGGCATTGTATAAGGGCTAGACATAGGGTCCTGCGAGCCTCAGTAGGTAGACACTGTGCTTGTCTATACAGGAACTTCAGTCTGCCATTCGCATTCTTTACTACACTGTTCCCTATCAATTCTCCTGACATGCATGGGTCAAAGGGGATTCCCAAATATTTTACTGATGAAACCAAAGTGATGGGCTCCCCATTACATTGAACATTAAAATTATTTATCCTTCTCAGTTTATGTTTCGTGCCAAAGAGAATGGCTTCAGTTTTCCCTAGGTGTAATGATAGTTTGTTGTCTACTAACCATTTGCTGCAGGACTCCAGTTCCAGTGTTAAAACATTAGCAATATCTTGTGGGTCTTTACCTGACACTAACAGAGCACTGTCATCTGCATACAGTAGGAGTTTGCACTTGACACTGATAGGCATATCATTGACAAAGTTATCCAGAGTTGGGGTCATAAACCCCTATTATGACGACAAAGTTATCCAGAGTTGGGGTCATAAACCCCTATTATGACGACAAAGTTATCCAGAGTTGGGGTCATAAACCCCTACCATGACGACAAAGTTATCCAGAGTTGGGGTCATAAACCCCTACTATGACGACAAAGTTATCCAGAGTTGGGGTCATAAACCCCTACTATGACGACAAAGTTATCCAGAGTTGGGGTCATAAACCCCTACTATGACGACAAAGTTATCCAGAGTTGGGGTCATAAACCCCTACTATGACGACAAAGTTACCCAGAGTCGGGGTCACAAACCCCCATCACCATGACAAGGTCACCCAGTATCGGGGTCACAAACCCCCACTACCACGACAAGGTCACCCAGCAACAGGGTCACAAACCCCCACCACCACGACAAAGTAACCTATCATTAGGAGTCAAATTTCAAACTCACACCATTTCTTCCATTTTCCTCACTCGTCCTCACAGGCTGGACATCATTTCCTTCCCATATAGTTCCTTGATTAAAGTTTGGGCAGAGCCCAAACAACCAGAGGTAAAGTCCTATTATTCACCAACGAAAAACTTACTGATTCCCTCCGAGATCATCCAGGATTATTACAACAGAGAAGATGCGGCTACTTAGGTCATTCTAGATCACTGAACATGAGTAGCTGTCCTTAAGATCATCTTTGTTCATTAAAGAATGTCTGACCACTATGGACACCCTAGCTCACTTCAGTAAAAGTCTAGCTACAGTGATCAGCTAGATCACTGAACTAGAGGTGGTCTGACCACTAAGATCACCTTGGCCACTGCACTAGGTGGTCTGACCCCTAAGATCAGTTAGATCACTGCACTAGAGGTGGTCTGATGACTAAGACCAGGGCCTAGACCACTGCACCAGATGTGTGTGGCAGAACGCGAAGATGCCACAAATCAACCAACAAGCTTTTGTACCAATAAGTGGATTTTTTTAACACGTTTTATTGACCGTTGTGGCACACCATAATTGCAGATTTTATGAGTTATCCTAGGACCAATGTAACTAGTAGAGAGCTTGTTATGATTATTGTAACTTGTTGAGAGCTGGTTAGGCCTAATGCGATTAGCAGAAAACCTGCTAGGAACAGTGTCAACAGTAAAGAGCCTGTTAGGATCATTGTAACCGGTAGAGCTTGTTAGGATCAATGTAACCGGTAGAGAGCTTGCTAGGATCAATGTAACCGTAGAGCTTGTTAGGATCAATGTAACCAGAAGAGAGCTTGGCAGATCCTGTTATCAATTTAACTAGCAGAGAGATTGTTAGAACTATTGTAATTCAGCTTACTCGACAGAAAAAAGGTGGGGGGGGGGGACATGTCGAATAGGGAAAACTTGCGATTTTGGTATAAATAGCAACGCTCTTCTTGCCGAATAAGGCAAGCGAAAATTTGCGTATGAAATAATTTCACAAAAATCATTCTGAACCTAACAAAAAATATATTTCATTGTGTTTATTTATTATTAAATTATTGTAAAGTTATCTAAAATATATTTAGCTGGATTAGGCTAAATTAAATTACGCTTGTTATAATAAGGTTAGGTAAGTTTACCAAGGTTCTTTTGGTACAAAATTATTAATTTTTACATTACATAAATGAAAAAATATATATTTTTAATCGTATAAAAGAAAATTTTAGAAAGGACTTAATTTTAAACAAGTTCTTGTTAATAGACAAATTTTACCTATTCGGGATGATATATATATATATATATATATATATATATATATATATATATATATATATATATATATATATATATATATATAATATATACAGAGATATACACCACAGCACCGTATCATCCTTTGCGGATGATACTAGGATCTGCATGAGGCTGTCATCTGCTGAGGACGCGGTTAACCTCCAAGAAGATATAAACAAAGTTTTCCAGTGGGCAACGGTAAACAATATGATGTTCAATGAGGACAAATTCCAACTACTCCGTTATGGAAAACTGGAGGAGATAATAACTAGAACAGAGTATACTACTGACTCCGGCCATACAATAGAACGGAAAAATAATGTAAGGGACCTGGGAGTAGTAATGTCTGAGGATCTCACTTTCAAGGATCACAACAGTGCCACGATCGCACGTGCAAAGAAAATGATAGGATGGATAATGAGAACTTTCAAAACGAGAGATGCCAAGCCCATGATGATCCTTTTCAAATCACTTGTTCTCTCTAGGCTGGAATACTGCTGTACATTAACATCTCCATACAAAGCAGGTGAAATCGCAGATCTAGAGAGTGTACAGAGATCCTTTACTGCACGTATAAGTTCTGTCAAGCACCTTAACTACTGGGAACGCTTGGAAGCACTTGACTTGTACTCGTTGGAACGCAGGAGGGAGAGATATATCATAATCTACACTTGGAAAATCTTGGAAGGAATGGTCCCAAATCTGCACACAGAAATCACTCCCTACGAAAGTAAAAGACTGGGCAGGCGATGCAAAATGCCGCCAATAAAAAGTAGGGGCGCCATTGGTACACTAAGAGAAAACACCATAAGTGTCCGGGGCCCAAAACTGTTCAACAGCCTCCCATCAAGCATTAGGGGAATTGCCAATAAACCCCTGGCTGCCTTCAAGAGAGAGCTGGACAGATACCTAAAGTCGGTGCCGGATCAGCCGGGCTGTGGCTCGTATGTCGGACTGCGTGCGGCCAGCAGTAACAGCCTAGTTGATCAGGCCCTGATCCATCGGGAGGCCTGGTCGTGGACCGGGCCGCGGGGGCGTTGATCCCCGGAATAACCTCCAGGTAACCTCCAGGTATATATATATACATATATATATATATATATATATATATATATATATATATATATATATATATATATATATATATATATATGTATATTAACACGTCGGCCGTCTCCCACCAAGTCAGGGTGACCCAAAGAGAAATAAAAACCCAAAAAGTAAGAAGAAACTATCATCATCACTCATACATAATCAGTCTTTCCAGAGGCGCCCAGATACGACAGTTAATGTCCCTCCAAACTGCCAATATCCCAAACCCCTCCTAGTGCAGGCATTGTACTTCATTTTATCAGGACTCAATCCGGCTATATAAAAATAACCGGTTTCCCTGAATCCCTTCATAAAATATTACCCTGCTCACACTCCAACAGCTCGTCAGGTCCAAAAAAACAATCGTCTCCATTCACTCCTGTCTCACACGCTCACACACACTGGAAGTCCAAGACCCTCGTCCACAAAACCTCATTTACCCCCTCCCTCCAAACTTTTCAAGGACGATCCCTACCCCGCCTTCCTTACCCTACAGATTTATACACTCTCCAAGTCATTCTACTTTATTCATTCTCTCTAAATGACCAAACCACCTCAGTCCCTCTTCAGCCCTCTGACTAATACTTTTAGTAACTCCACACCTCCTAATTTTCTCACTCCGAATTCTCTGCATAATATTTACACCACACATTGCCCTTAGACACAACATCTCTACTGCTTCCAGCCGCCTCCTCGCTGCAGCATTTACAACCGATGCTTCACACCCATATATAAGGCCTTTTGTGTTGCAATCAACACAACAGGAGCCTGAAATGTTGCAGAAATGAGAGACAAAAGAGTACTTCCTGAGACTAATAAAATAATAATAACGAAAGCTACCCGGGACTAAAGTAACTAAGAGAGAGAGGATCCTGAAACTAATATCACTAAGTGATAGTATCCAAAACTAACATAATTTAGACAGTATTAAACTAGTGTAACTAAGATAACGTCCTAGGACTAATGAAGCAAAGAGAGTTTCCTAGAAAAAGTGTAATTAAGAGAACATCCTAGAAATAGTGTAATTAAGAGAACATCCTAGTAATAGTGTAATAAAGATAGTATCCTGTTTTTAATGAAGCAAAGAGAGTATCCTAGAGCTAGTGTAACTAAGATAGTTGCCTAGGTTTAATGTAACTAGTAGTGCAGATCGCTGCCACTCATAAGTTTCGTTCTGAAATTTTCCAGCGAGTTTCAGAGTCGCTTGGTATGATTTAGCCAGAGATTGCACTTTATAGACTACTTAAATCCTGAGAGATATGAGAGAGAGAGAGAGAGAGAGAGAGAGAGAGAGAGAGAGAGAGAGAGAGAGAGAGAGAGAGAGAGAGAGAGAGAGATTATTATTATTATAATCAAGGGGGAAGCGCTAAACCTGGAGGATTATACAGCGCCTGTGGGGGGGGATGTGGAAGGCATTCAGGCTTAATTCGGGGAACTGGAGCACAGAGAGAGAGAGAGAGAGAGGTGTATTGGTGCTGTAGGCACTACAGTCGTCTCGTAAATCAGATGTTCTGGCTTCGAATCCTTGACACGGTTGAATTATTTGGGTAACGTTGGTACCCTGGACTCTGCGTGCCCAGCAGTAATGGAAGAAAACTGGAAGGGAATCGACTGGCGGATCACCATGCGTGGACAACATATTATGAGAGCTTAGCTTCCAAATAAGCTGAGGTAGGCAAGACTCTCTCAGCTTGCGTTTGAACTATGACTCTCTCTCTCTCTCTCTCTCTCTCTCTCTCTCTCTCTCTCTCTCTCCGTATCTATCTTTCAGCTTAATAATGTCATGATGTAGGAAAGACTCTTGGCTTGTAATTAAAGTATAACCCTGACTATATCTGTCTGTGCCACTGTCTGTCTGACTGACTGACTGACTGTCTGTGCCTGTCTTTTTTTTTTACACTCTCTCTCTCTCTCAATTTGACAATGGGCTGAGATAAAAAAATCATATCTGATCAAATAAAGAGAACGGGAAATACGCCCAATGAAAATTAAAGGCACCATTAGTACACTAAGAGAAAACACCATAAGTGTCCGGGGCCCAAGACTGTTCAACAGCTTCCCATCAGCTATAAGGGGAATTATCAATAGACCCCCTGGCTGCCTTCAAGAGGGAGCTGGTCACATACTTAAAGTCGGTGCCAGATAAGCCGGGCTGTGGCTCATACGTTGGAATACGTGCGGCAAGCAGTAACAGCCTAGTTGATCAGGCCCTGATCCACCGCGAAGCCTGGTCGTAGACCGAGCCGTGGGGACGTTGATCACAGGAATACCTTCCAGGTAGACTCCAGGTAGACAACTCTGAGACTGAAGAAATACTTACTAACATCCCTGTAATTCATCTAAGTCTTCAACTTCCTTGTTGCTGTATCCCATCTGTGGAACATCCTGTCTCTGTCAACCTTGTCGATTCGTCTAAGTATTTTATATATTGTTATCTTATCCCCCCCCTAACTATCCAGTCCTCTAGTGTCGTCAGGTTGATTTCCCTTAACCTCTCCTCGTAGGACATGCCCCTTAGCTCTGGGATTAGTGTTGTTGCCAACCTTTGCACGTTCTCTAACTTCCTTACGTGCTTGGCTAAGTGTGGGTTCTAAACTGACCCTACATACTCCAATATAGGGCTAATGTACACGGTGTACAGGGTCCTGAACGATTCCTTATTGAGATCTGGGAATGCTAGTCTTAGGTTTCCTAGGCGCCCATATGCTGCAGCAGTTATTTGGCTGATGTGCGCCGCAGGAGATGTGCCCAGTGTTATACTCACCCCAAGATCATTTTCTTTGAGTGAGGTTTGTAGTCTCTAGCCCCCTAGACTGCACTCCGTCTGTGGTCTTCTCTGCCCTTCCCCAGTTTTCATGACTTTGCACTTGGTGGGGTTGAACTCCAGGAGCCAATTGCTGGACCAGGCCTGCAGCCTGTCCAGATCCCTTTGTAGTTTTGCCTGGTCCTCGTCCAATTGAATTCTCATCAACTTTAGATCATCTGAAAACAAGGACACTTCTGAGTCTATTCCTTTCGTCATGTCGTTCACATATACCAGAGCCCTAGGACTGACCCCTCTGGAAACCCGCTTGTCACACGCATCCATTCTGACACCTTGCCACGTACCATGACTAGCTGTTGTCTTCCTGACAGATATTTCCTGATCTATTGCAGTGCCTTTCCTGTTATCCCTGCCAGATCCTCTAGCTTTTGCTGGAGGACGAGCTGTGTGGAACTGTGTCAAACGCCTTCTTCAGTCCAAGAAAACGTAATCTACCCACCCTTCTCTTTCTTGTCTTACTACTGTCACCGTCTCATAGAACTCCAGTAGGTTTGTGACACAGGATTTCTCGTCCCTGAAACCGTGCTGGTTGTCGTTGATAAGCTCATTCCTTTCCAAGTGCTCCACTCTTCTTCTGATAATCTTCTCGATGACTTTGCATGCTATACATGTCAGTGACACTGGTCTGTAGTTGAATGCTTCGTGTGTCTCCTTTTTTAAAAATTGGGACTATGTCTGCTGTCTTCCATGCCTCAGGCAGTCTCCCTGTTTCGATAGATGTGTTGAAGATTGTTGTTAGTGGTACACACATTGCCTTGGCTCCCTCTCTCAGGACCCATGGAGAGATGTTATCCGGCCCCATTGCCTTTGAGGTATCTAACTTGCTTAGCAGCCTCTTCACTGCTTCCTCGGTTGTATGTATTGTGACCAACACTTGATGGTGTACCCTACCTCTCCGTCTTTCTGGAGTCCCTTCTGTCTCTGTGAACACTCACTTCTTTGAACCTCATGTTGAGCTCCTCACCTACTATTTGGTCGTTTCTTGTGATCTCCCTTCCTTCCTTCCTCAGCCTGATTACTTGGTCCTTGTCTGTTGTTTTCCTCCTGATGTGACTGTTTAACAGCTTCGGGTCAGATTTGGCTTTCGCTGCTATGCCATTTTCGAACTGTTGTTGGGCCTCCTTTCTTGCCTGTGCATATTCATTTCTGGCTCTATGACTGCTCTCCTTATTCTCCTTGGTCCTTTGCCTTCTATGCTTTTCCGTTGTCTAGCACACTTGGTCTTGGCCTCTCTACACCCTTGGGTGAACCAAGGGCTCACCCTGGCTTTCACGTTATTTCTGTTACCCTTTGGTACAAACCTCTTCTCAGCTTCCTTGCATAATGTTGTCACATACATATTCCATCATCTCGTTTACTGACTTCCCTGCCTATGTAGTCCCCTCGTAGTTTGGCATCATTCGTCCTGCCATTCCTGCTTCCCTCTTCATTTGTAACTCTACTATGTATTCGAAGTTCAGAACCACATGGTCACTGGCCCCGAGGATTCTTTTATATGTGATGTCCTCAATATCTGCACTACTCAAAGTGAATACTAGGTCCAGTCTTACTGGTCCATTCATTCTCTCTCTCTCTCTCTCTCTCTCTCTCTCTCTCTCTCTCTCTCTCTCTCTCTCTCTCTCTCTCTCTCTCTCTCTGGTAGTGGCTCCAGGTTCTCCTAGTCGATATCCTTGTGACTGAAGTCACCCACAATCAGCAGCTTTGCCGTGCTCGCATGAGCCCTTGTGGCCACTTCAGTCAGTGTGTCAGTCATCCCTCTATTGCTCTCATCATACTCTTGCCTTGGCTTCCTGCTGTTCTGTGGTGGGTTATACATCACTAAATACTACCATAGGATCTCCAGACTGAAGTGTTCGTATTATGTAGTCTCTTGCTTCTCCTCTGTCACCTCTCTCCAGCTCATCAAAATCCCATTGGTTTTTGATGAGCAGTGCCACTCCTCCACCCTTTCTGTTCCCTCTGTCTTTCCTCAGGATCTGATATATCATTGGAAAAATGGAATCTGTTATCATTCCTGTGAGCTTGGTTTCTGTGAAAGTGTTAGTGTTCCATACCTTCAGTTTCCTCTCCAACACTGTGTTCTGGGGGTCTGTGGGGTGAGGGACCTGGCAGTGTGCTGTGGGATTCTACAGCATAGTGTGGGGTGGGGGCTGTAAGTGTGGGTTGTGGGTTGTCTTGGGATAGCGTGTTTTGCTCTAGGGTTCTGATGGTAGTTCTGTGTGTGCTTGCACTTGTTGCTCTGCCCCGTTCTGGTTGTCTTCTGCTGACTCTGACCTTGTCTCTCTTCCTAGCTCCTGTCTTTTCTATGTCCTCTCTCTCAGCTGCTGTCGTTCTGTTCGTGTTCTGTCGTGGTCTAGGAACACCCTCTTGTATGTTGATGATTCCTTCAGCCGTGGTTTCTCTTGCAGGATCCTGTTGTGCACCGTTTCTGTCTTGAAAATCAGTTTGACTGGCCGATTTCTCCCCTTTAGGTACCCCTCTATTCTCTGAAAATTTGCTATCTCAGGCATGTCCTTCTCGCCTATTTCTTTGATGATGTTTTCAAACTCCTGCTTTTCTTTCTGCCGTCTTTCATTGTGTGTCCTTCCATCGCTCTCCTGAAGCCCATGAATAAACACTGACTTGCCCCTCTCCTCCTCTCATTGCCATTCCCCGAGTCTCTGGGTCCCGTTTGTACATAGCCATTGTATCCCTTATTTTTTCCTGTAACTCTTGGTGGCATGGTAGTGCCTCTGCAAGGGACCTGTCACCTTTTCCACTTTCTTCCCCCCTCACTTACTGCTATCCCTGCTCCCAACAACTCTACCTCTTCATTCCTCGACCCTGATTGGTGGACTGTGTGTGTGTGTGTGTGTGTGTGTGTGTGTGTGTGTGTGTGTGTGTGTGTGGCGTGTGTGTGTGGCGTGTGTATGTGTATGTGTGTGTGTGGTGTGTGTGTGTGTGTGTGTGTGTGTGTGTGTGTGTGTGTGTGTGTGTGTCTGTGTGTGTGTGTGTCTGTGTGTGTGTGTGTGTGTGTATGGGTGTGTGTGCGTACTCACCTAATTGTGGTTGCAGAGGTCGAGACTCAGCTCCTGGCCCCGCCTCTTCACTAATCGCTACCGTGTCCTCTCTCTACTTCCTGAGCTTTGTCATACCTCGTCTTAAAGCTATATATGGTTCCTGCCTCCACTACCTCACTTGCTAGGCTATTCCACTTCCTGACGACTCTATGACTGAAGAAATACTTCCTAACATCCCTGTCACTCGTCTAAGTCTTCAGCTTCCAATTGTGACCCTTGTTTCTGTGTCCCCTCTCTGGAACATCCTGTCTGTCCACCTTATCTATTCCACACAGTATCTTGTATGCCGTTATTATATCTTCCCTGACCCTTCTATCGTCCAGCGTCATCAGTCCGATTTCCCTCAACCTTTCATCGTAGGACATTCCCCTGAGCTCTGGAATTAGCCTTGTTGCAAACCTTTGTACTTTCTCTAACTTCTTGACGTGCTTGACCAGGTGTGGGTTCCAAACTGGGGCTGCATACTCCAGTATGGGTCTGACGTACACAGTGTACAGTGTCTTGAACGATTCCTTATTAAGGTATCGGAACGCTATTCTCAAGTTTGCCAGGCGCCCATATGCTGCAGCAGTTATCTGGTTGATGTGTGCCTCCGGAGACGTGCTCGGTGTTATGGTCACCCCAAGATCTTTCTCCTTGAGTGAGGTTTGCAGTCTTTGTCCACCTAGCCTATACTCTGTCTACGGTCTTCTTTGCCTTTCCCCAGTCTTCATGACTTTGCATTTGGCAGTGTTGAATTCGAGAAGCCAGTTTCTGGACCACGTGTCCAGTCTGTCCAGGTCTCTTTGTAGTCTTGCCTGATCCTCATCTGATTTAATTCTTTTCATCAACTTCACATCATCTGCGAACAGGGACACTTCAGAGTCTATCCCTTCCATCATGTCATTCACATATATCAAAAATAGCACTGGTCCCAGAACTGACCCCTGTGGGACCCCGTTCGTCACAGGCGCCCACTGTGATACCTCTTCACGTACCATGACTCGTTGTTGCCTCCCTGTCAGGTACTCTCTGATCTATTGCAGTGCCCTCCCTGTTATACGCGCCTGATCCTCCAGCTTCTGCACTAATCTCTTGTGAGGAACTGTGTCGAAGGCCTTCCTGCAGTCCAGGAAAATGCAATCCACCCACCCCTCTCTCTCGTGTCTTCCTTCTGTTACCTTGTCATAAAGCTACAGGTTTGTGACACAGGATTTGACTTCCACGAATCCATGATGGTTGTCATTTATAATCTTGTTCCATTCCAGGTGCTCCACCACTCTTCTCCTGATAATCTTCTCCATGACTTTGCATACTATACACGTCAGAGACACAGGTCTGTAGTTTAGTGCCTCGTTTCTGTCTCCTTTCTTGAAAATGGGGACTACATTTGCCGTCTTCTATATCACAGGTACTTGCCCAGTTTCAAGGAATGTATTGAAGATTGTGGGCAGGGGCACACACAGCGTCTCTTCTCCTTCTCTAAGGACCCACGGGGAGATGTCCGGTCCCATCGCCTTTAAGGTATCAAAGTCACTTAGCAACTTCTGCACCTCCTCCTCAGTTGTCTGTAAGTCCTCCGACACTTGTTGGTATATTCCCCGTTGATGCTCTCCTCTGTGCTGTCTTCCCAGAGTCCTTCCTGTCTCTACTGTAAATACTTCCTTAAATCTCCTGTTTAGCTCCTCACATACCTTCTGATCGTTTCTTGTGAGTTCCCCACCTTCTTTCCTCAGCCTGATCACCTGGTCTTTGACTGTTGTCTTCCTCCTGATGTGGCTATACAACAGTTTCGGGTCAAACTTGACTTTCGATGCTATGTTATTTTCAAACTGTCGCTGGGCCTTCTACCTTACCTCTGCATACTCGTTCCTGGCTCTGCGACTAATCTCCCTTTTTTCATGTGTTCTATGCCATCTGTACTTTTTCCATTCTCTATTGCATTAATTTTTGCCTCCTTACACCGTCGGGTAAACCAGGGACTCGTTCTGGTCTTCCCATTACTTCTGTTGCCCTTGGGAATAAACCTTTTCTCTGCCTCCTTGCATTTTGTTATGTATTCCATCATTTCGTTTACTGACTTTCCTACCAGTTCTCTGTCCCACTTGAATCTTAGTCCCAAATCTACACACTACCATAACAAAGTACTCGGGTGATACATCTGATAGTGTAATACGGTCTCAGTAAAAAGCAGGAGAACTATGGGCATAATAAGAGATCACTGTGTCAATATCCGTGGACCAAAAGTATCCAGCCTCCTACCAGCAGATATCAGAAGCATTGCCCGAGCAAGTGTGCGGAATTCTTTAGGAGGAAATTGGATCACTGACTCCGCAAAGAGTCGTATCAACCAGGCTGTGATGGATATACGAGTTGGCGAACCACTAACAGCAACAGCCTCGCTGACCAGGCAATCAACAGAAATCCCTGGCTCCAGGCTTATCTTAAAATACATACATCTTTTCCTTACCCCAACATTTTCAATGTAATTTTATTCTTTGCTTATTTGAGAATACTCTGATATATCGCTCTACTTTCTTCAATTTCAGTAAGTTCTTTCTCGAAGCTGAGATGGGTGATTTCCGTTCAGAATCGTGGTACGTATGTACGTGTGGGTGGGTGGGGGAGGGGTGTGTGTGGGGGGGAGGGGTGTGTGTGTATGTTTATGGGAGTACGTGTGTGTGTATGGGAGTACGTGTGTGTGTATGGGAGTGCGTGTGTGTGTATGGGAGTGCGCGTGTGTATGGGAGTGCGTGTGTGTGTGTATGAGAGGGCGTGTGTGTATGGGTGGGCGTGTATGTGTATGGGAGTGCTTGTGTGTGTATGGGAGTGCTTGTGTGTGTATGGGAGTGCATGTGTGTGTATAGGAGTGCGTGTGTGTGTATGGGAGGGCGTGTGTGTGTATGGGAGGGCGTGTGTGTGTATGGGAGGGCGTGTGTGTGTATGGGAGTGCTTGTGTGTGTATGGGAGTGCTTGTGTGTGTATGGGAATGCTTGTGTGTGTATGGGAATGCTTGTGTGTGTATGGGAGTGTTTGTTTGTGTATGGGAGTGCTTGTGTGTGTATGGGAATGCTTGTGTGTGTATGGGAGTGCTTGTGTGTGTACGGGAGTGCTTGTGTGTGTATGGGAGTGCTTGTGTGTGTATGGGAGTGCTTGTGTGTGTACGGGAGTGCTTGTGTGTGTATGGGAGTGCTTGTGTGTGTACGGGAGTGCTTGTGTGTGTATGGGAGTGCTTGTGTGTGTATGGGAGTGCTTGTGTGTGTACGGGAGTGCTTGTGTGTGTATGGGAGTGCTTGTGTGTGTACGGGAGTGCTTGTGTGTGTATGGGAGTGCTTGTGTGTGTATGGGAGTGCTTGTGTGTGTACGGGAGTGCTTGTGTGTGTATGGGAGTGCTTGTGTGTGTATGGGAGTGCTTCTGTTTACCTGGCTGCCACAATATTATCTGACCGGACAGTGATTCTGGGATTTAATAGATGTAATATTGGAGCTTCAAACAGCTGTGTGGTGTGTGTATCCGTGCTTGTGTAACTTTTTTATGTGTGTACGTGTGTGTGCGCGTGTACGTACGTGACAGAAAAAAAACTGCAAATTAATCATGGACTCCACACCTCCCAATTTTCTATGTTTTGCATTTCCTTAATTTCATTGCAACATTATCCACATTTCTTTACCCAAGCTTATCTCTTCTTTCTACCCCTCATTCCTATTAAATATCTTTCTTACCTATGTCCCACTCTCAGTCCTCCCCTCCCTTCCCCCACTCTCACTTTCTCTTTATTCCCTCCTCTCAATCTCCATTCTTCTAACAAACGCAAGGAACAGAAAACACGAACGTAGGCAGAAGGAATGGGAACAATTTGTTAACCGGTTAAAACAGATCTTCCCCTTTCAGTCTAGCCTGGAAAAGTATATATAAAAATACTAGGGAAAAAAATATAATTTTGCAAATTCTTTCTCTCTTGATAAAGCTAATGACCTCATAAATAACTGAGCCAAAACATTCAGGCATGAAAATTTCTCATCTACCATTAAAACAAACCTAGAAAGTGTTTCTAAAGAAAGGTTGAAATTTCTCACTTAACTGTTAGCAAGAGGATATGATAAATAATGTCCACCGACTGAGTCTACTGGGCGGGTCTGCATCATCTTCTACTGCCACCTCTCTAGATAAGAATTATAGCAACTATATTGAGTTAGGCATAAGAATTAACAACTGTTCTTCATTACAAACTTAGTTGTTTGCCATTCTGATAGTATTTAACTTTAAAAATGGGCTTGACTCTTTGATTTGTACAGAAAGTATATTAACACTGAAGGCACGTGACTCGCATAAATATTTAAAAAGTCTGAGGGAAAGAAAGTGAAGATCACTTCTAATGGATTCCATCACATAGTGAATTTTTTCACTATAATTTAATTGATAAATTTTTTTTTTTTTTATATTTTATTTAAAACCAACAATAGACAATAGACAAAAGGAAAAACCCTAAAGATGACAATATATGAACAAATAACTGAAAAAACGTTACATTAGATATTGAAACATTAACGAATAACATTACAATATAACAAATATGACCACTATTACCTACATATAAAATCAGATACCGAAGCTTAAAATTGTCCTATACTAGCTACATGTGGATAAGTTAACTTTTCGCAAAAACATGCAAACCTATATTAACTCTTCCTCAAATTAATCATCCTTGCTCTTAATTCACACTAGAATAATAAAATACAAGTATAATAAAGAGCAGTTTGAATCAAAGAACATTCCACAATTATCATAAATTTACCCTAACCTAAGCCTAGTATTTCATCTGTATTATAAATGTCTAATCAACACGAAAATTTTACCACATACCCCTAACCATATTTGTTGGTGTACATAATACAACCTTGTATTACCATAAAGAGAAAAAAAAAACAAAAAAGGAAAACCCACTCTTCACCTTTAAAATCAGACTTCAATTTACATACATGTACATACATATAAATAAGTATATAAAGTATGTTGTCTAATTGAACACAATCACTTACAACGTCAGTTATAATATTACGTCAACTCAACCATGAATAACTTCATCCAATTCTTACAACTTCAAGGTTCGTAAAACTCTTAAACTACATACTTCTATTGGCACCAAATCAATTGTGCTTACAAAAATACAATTGTAAATTAAACTGGAACATAAAAAGCCATTTTGACATTTACACATTGTATCAAAATCATAAATGCTCATAGAAAATATGTATTGTATATCATTGAAAATGTTCATGAGAAAAACCATTAATGGTATATACAATAAAGTAAACATACATACAATACATACATATACATACATATACATATATATATACATATACATATATATATATACACATACATACATACATACACATACATATATACATACATACATACACACATACACATACATACACAAATACACACACACCTACAACACATGCATATATATACACACATACACATACATAGTTATAAGTCGATAATTCCAAATATAACTGTATTGTACTTGACACACTCGGAACAAATAATGTTAAAATTGCACCCCAGACATACCTCATATAACATTCATCAAACTCATCATGCTACCGCCCATTCTAGGAAACCAGCCAATTTCATCCCCCTTACCTGCCTTTCAACTCCCGTAAATCCCGTAAAGTGAAATTCCTATAACCCTCACTTAAATCCCTCTCCCATCTCCCCCCATACACCTCCTTATTTCTACACTTTGTCCTATAAAAAGTTGCTGTTAATGCATTAATTCTTTCACACACGTTCGCTCCTCTCATAGCCCAAGACATATAAATATAATCTGTAATTATATACCCTACCGCATTCTCTACCATCTGATTCACCCCACCTATGTCTAAGGTTAAAACCCTCAACACCTGCAAACCTCCCCCTCCCACTAACCTTATTACCTTACCCAACCAAACCCTTATTAGTTCAATACATTCGCAAAAATACACTATATGGAAAACAGTCTCCCATCCACCACAAGCCTTGCATATCCCATCCTCCCGTATTCTCTTATGGAATAAAACCATTCCAGACGGTAAGATCCCATGTAAAAATCTATACATTACTTCTCGTACTTTAGGTTTTAAACGTAATTTGTTCAAACGCCCCCAGATATTACGCCAATCATACATCGGATAAACACCTTCTACCACTGCTACCACTGCCTTACCTTCCACCCCATCAAGGTTTCCCAATTTAATATGTGAAGGATCGCTCATGTTTATGAGGACCCGTAACATTGCCTCACCTATTATGAACTCCCTACCCACCCACCACCGTTGCATATCCTGACGTATCTTATGAAGTCCGCCTTCCCTCGCCCCCCCCTCCCGCTTATAACTACGTTTCAAATACACACTCATAATCCTCTTTTCAACAGCTATAAGACCCAGCCCTCCACGGCCAACCGGGAGTGTGACAACCGCTCTACCTAACCATTCGCTTCCAGTACCCCAAATGAATCTAAAAACGCGCTTTTGTAACCTTTGTATCTCACTACGAAGTATCGGATATATTGCTGCTACATGCCAAAGTTTACTATATAATAGGACATTCGTTGTAATTACTCTTTGATGCAACGTTAAGTGTGCAGCTCGTAAACCACTGAGGCGCTTCAGTACACCATCTACAATACGCACTGAATTTATTTGTTGTGCTAACTTGATATCACTTACATAAACGATCCCACATATCAGTAATTGGTCCACCTTTTTCCACCTTTCAACTACTTCACATTCCTCACTTAACCTATCTCCAAGATCCATATACTTCGTTTTTTCCTTATTAATTGACATGCCAGAAGCCTTTTCAAAAACATTTACTAACTTTTCCACCCGAGGCAAATCCCTGTTACCACTTACTAAAATCGTTGTGTCATCAACATATCCAACAATGCCAGCCCCCCCACCCCTTTCGTCACCAACCCCATTTGCTGCCAATAAGACCCTAATTCCTCTATAAAAGGGATCCTGTAAACACGCAAAAAATATTTGTGAAAGGGGACAACCTTGACGTAGACCCCTGCTCATCTGAATTTGTTCTCCTAACCTTCCATTTACCTGCACCCGCAAGGATGCATCTTGATACATTAATTTGGCCCATGATATAATTTCCTCTCCAAACCCCTGCCATCTCATAATCTTCCATAACGCTTCCCTTTCTACACTATCATATGCCGCCTCCCAATCTATAGCCAACACCCCCCCCACTCCCAATTTTACTCTTTCTTCAATAAAACTTCTAATCAAACCATGCCCGTCATACATAGACCTTCCCGGCACCCCATATTGTCCCTTATCGATCACTTTACCCAGGACCTTTTTTATTCTGTTAGCTAAAATTCTTGCAAAAATCTTATAATCACCACACAATAACGAAATAGCACGATAGTCTTTAACTGTTAATGGCTCACCTTTAGGCACTAAAACGACCACAGCCATCCGCTGCTGTGCCCCTAAAACCC
The DNA here is from genome assembly GCF_038502225.1 of Cherax quadricarinatus. Classification (NCBI taxonomy): domain Eukaryota; kingdom Metazoa; phylum Arthropoda; class Malacostraca; order Decapoda; family Parastacidae; genus Cherax; species Cherax quadricarinatus. Next base: position 22,797,704 of record NC_091295.1, on the reverse strand, counting down.
GATCCCGCTTAATGATATTGAATAATCTTACCAAAAATTCTTTTAAAACGCTCCAATTTTGGAGATAAAAGTCACTGGGCAACCCATCAATTCCTGGTGCCTTTCCTAATTGCGCCCCGGATAAAGCTACCCATGTCTCGCACTCCGTTATCGGCCCTTCCAAAACGAATCGATCATGCTCTGTCAACTCACACTGCACAAACCTTCCAATTGACTGTAATGCTATTTCACTTATTCCCACACTTTGCGTTTTCAACTTAACCCAAGCATCAATATACCCACTCATACCCTCAGTCGTCGTCAACACCTGGTCCACTTTATACCCTTGCATACCTACCTGAACATTCAACCCCATTAACTCCATTGCCTTGCGACGTGTGTGTTGACTCCGCAACACACACGCCGACGGCCGATCTCCCCACAAAACCTCCTCAATCCCGCCCTTAAGCCTTTCCCCATCAAACCTCTCATTTTGTAAATTCCGGATATTTTCCTTCAAACTTTCAATTTCAATAACAGGATAATTAGCATTAATTTGTGCATAACATTCGCGCAACTGCCCCTCTAAATATTTTTGAAAACCGTATTGTAACTGATTATATCTCTTCCCTCGATTAATATAATATTCCTTAATACGTTTTTTAGCTATTGTTTCCCACCAATTAACCATGGCAACATCCCCTGGAGCTTCTACCACTAAACGATCCCACATATGTCCAAAAGACAAAAGACTATCCTCTTCCTTTAATAACTTTACATTCAATTTCCAAAATGATGGACCCCTCCGAGGCACACCCTCAATATCCACATCTATTACCACTCCTCTATGATCGGAAAAAACCACATCTATCACATCCACCCTCCGCACAGTAACCGCACAAGGCACGTACATTCGGTCCAACCTCGCCGCATAACCTCGTTTAATGAAGGTATGCTCTACCATCCCTCCCCCCCCACACACATCCTTTAACCCCACCCCGGTCAATATATCCCCCAATATACCCAAACAACACCCCGCACCTCTGGGCTCCACATCTTTACGACGTATCACGCAATTCCAATCTCCGCCTATTATTGCAACATTCGGTAAACCACGTAAAAAATAGACCAGCACGTCCCGAACAAATTTAGTTTTAATACTCACGTCACCCTCAGCCGGACCATATACACATACTAAACTAATGGGAACCCTACCCCAAGTTCCATCCACCCTAATTACCCTCCCCTCCCCCCCTTCACTACGCCTTACTATAAACGGGCTAGTTTCCTTTACCAAAATGGCAGCCCCACCTTTCAAACGCGTCGCATGTTCCATGTACACATTATAACCACTCATATCCAACTCATAACCAGGCCTAAAATTATGTTCCTGTAAGAATACCACATCCACACCAAGTCGCACCAAATACTCATTAAACCACTTAAGCTTCCTCTCAGCTCTCAACCCGTTAATATTTATAGTAAAACACTTGAATTCAACAAATGGGTTTTCCTTTTGTCCCCGGCATTGACTTTACCCCAGTTCGTTTTGCAACACCTCTGTCCCTCCCCCCTTTGTTGGGAATCACCTTTGCAATCCCTTGATCCTTGGGTTCACCATTCCCTCTCTTCTGTACCTCCACCCAAGACTTTTTCCCAGGGCGTTGGGCAGGAGTTAGCACATCATCAGAATCCGATGATGCTGCAGTCCTCTTTCGTGTCCCGCCCTCCACCTGCATTTTGACATCAGAAGCACCGTCCTGATGCACCTCCACCTCTACTGCATGCACCTTCAATCCTGTAGACTCTCTCGTCGACAAACCGTCATCTTCTGCCATACCATCATTCACAGCCTTCCCCAGAACTGAGCCTGGGTCTTCCACCTGATCTAGGACCGATTCCTCTAACAGGTCATCCAACGCCTTTACCAAAGACGCCGCCACTTCTTCACCCATATTAGGTAGTCTCTCCTCAAAAACCTTATGTATGTCCAATGACTGAGATTCTCCTTGTAGCGTTACAACTGGCGATTCAAGCTCCTTTTCTTTGTCTACCTCCTCACTCCATGACAACCGTTGTTGGGGCGGTGTAGCAAGAGACTGTTCTCGCTCATCGCCAACCTCGTCCACTGGCTGCTGTTGCTGCTGTTGCTGTTGCTGCTGTTGCCGTTGCTGTTGTGCCGGGTACCCACTTCGTTTCTCACACTGCGCCGCGATGTGGTCATATGACCCACATAGCCGACACGTACGTTGTTGCCCCGCATACGTTACATAGACTTGAGTCCTTAATTCTTTCAACACAATATATGAAGGAATAGGGTGCCGAAGAGTCATTTTAACTGTATACGCGCCTTCCAGCGCACCTGCATACGGTCCAGTTGCCCATCTCCCTGCTGTGGCTACGTGAACCGTCCCATAAGTACGCAGTTCACTGGTAATATCAAAATCAGTCGCCTCAAAAGGCACATTCCTGATTTTCACCCAGGTGTAATGTCGAGATACATCATGAAGTCTCACCGACACAGCTGTATTAACCTGTATGATGGTCTCCTGATACTTGTCGACCACTGCCTCGTAGACTTGTACAGACGTCATCTTAACGAAGATTCTTGTCATTCCATTTAATGCGACACCACATATCTCCTCATTTGCTATACCATAGGTATCGCGAATGATCGCTGGTAATAATAAATCCATGTTGGATCCTGTGACAGCACCACGGATCATCTCAATGCAGACAGTGTTGATTCTTCTTCTGCTATTCAGCGCCATGTTGGAGAAAATAAAGTTTCCACCAACCAACGCTAGGGGCAGCTCAATCAGGTAAACTGCGCAAAACAAACTCAAACAGGAGCGTCTGCGCAGCTCGTCCACACGGCTCGGAGGCGATGAGGACAATGATTGATAAATTAAAGTATCTTGAAAGTGGAAGTAGAATATAACTTGGGTACATCTGCGTCAAGCATTAGAAATAATATTAAGGAACAGTAATTGATAATTTTGAATGTCAAAAGAATTCATTAAGAAGTCTGAGTAGATCCATAACTGACTATCATAACTTAAACGTAGATAAGAACATTTACAGAGTAGTCTGCAGCATGAACAGGCTGTCTGATGCTCCAGTAACCAAGCTTTGGATTAGTTACAAGTACTTCTGGCAGTTTGGTATATACACAACCGATTCTAGATTGTTTACCTATTGAGGAAGATAGATATAGTATATAAAGTATCTATGTATCATGTTAAAATATATATATATATATAGCATACCAGAAGTTTTTGAACAAAGAAATTAAATAAATAAATAACAGATTAAACAAATTATGTATATATATATATATATATATATATATATATATATATATATATATATATATATATATATATATATATATATATATATATATATATATATATATATATATATATATATATATATATATATATACACCTGGTGTGTGGACCAGGTGTTTACAGTGAAACATATAAGTGAACAGTATTTAGATAAGGCGAAAGAGGTCTTTGTGGTATTAATGGATTTGGAAAAGGCGTATGAAAGAGTGGATAGGGGGGCAATGTGGCAGATGTTGCAGGTGTATGGTGTAGGAGGTAGGTTACTGAAAGCAGTGAAGAGTTTTTACGAGGATAGTGAGGCTCAAGTTAGAGTATATAGGAAAGAGGGAAATTATTTCCCAGTAAAAGTAGGCCTTAGACAAAGATGTGTGATGTCACCGTGATTGTTTAATATATTTATAGATGGGGTTCTAAGAGAAGTAAATGCGAGGGTCTTGGCAAAAGGCGTGGAGTTAAAAGATAAAGAATCACACATAAAGTGGGAGTTGTCACAGTTGCTTTTTGCTGATGACACTGTGCTCTTGGGAGATTCTGAAGAGAAGTTACAGAGATTGGTGGATGAATTTGGTAGGGTGTGCAAAAGAAGAAAATTAAAAGTAAATACAGGAAAGAGTAAGGTTATGAGGATAACAAAAATATTAGGTGATGAAAGATTGGATATCAGATTGGAGGGAGAGAGTATGGAGGAGGTGAATGTGAATACGTGTCAGCGGATGGGTCTATGAAACATGAGGTGAATCATAGAATTGATGAGGGGAAAAGGGTGAGTGGTGCACTTAGGAGTCTGTGGAGACAAAGAACTTTGTCCTTGGAGGCAAAGAGGGGAATGTATGAGAGTATAGTTTTACCAATGCTCTTATATGGGTGTGAAGCATGGGTGATGAATGTTGCAGCGAGGAGAAGGCTGGAGGCAGTGGAGATGTCATGTCTGAGGGCAATGTGTGGTGTGAATATAATGCAGAGAATTCGTAGTTTGGAAGTTAGGAGGAGGTGCGGGATTACCAAAACTGTTGTCCAGAGGGCTGAGGGAGGGTTGTTGAGGTGGTTCGGACATGTAGAGAGAATGGAGCGAAACAGAGTGACTTCAAGAGTGTATCAGTCTGTAGTGGAAGGAAGGCGGGGTAGGGGTCGGCCTAGGAAAGGTTGGAGGGAGGGGGTAAAGAAGGTTTTGTGTGCGAGGGGCTTGGACTTCCAGCAGGCATGCGTAAGCGTGTTTGATTGGAGTGAATGGAGACAAATGGTTTTTAATACTTGACGTGCTGTTGGAGTGTGAGCAAAGTAACATTTATGAAGGGGTTCAGGGAAACCGGCAGGCCGGACTTGAGTCCAGGAGATGGGAAGTACAGTGCCTGCACTCTGAAGGAGGGGTGTTAATGTTGCAGTTTAAAAACTGTAGTGTAAAGCACCCTTCTGGCAAGACAGTGATGGAATGAATGATGGTGAAAGTTTTTCTTTTTCGGGCCACCCTGCCTTGGTGGGAATCGGCCAGTGTGATAATAATAATAATAAATATATATATATATATATATATATATATATATATATATATATATATATATATATATATATATATATATATATATATATATATATATATATATATATATATAACCTGCGATTTTGGCTTAAATAGCAACGCTCTTCTTGCCGAATAAGGCAAGCGAAAGTTTGTGTATGCAATAATTTTGGAAAAATAATTCTGAACCTAACGAAAACAACATATTTCATTGTGTTTGTTTATTATTAAATTATTGAAAGCTTATCTAAAATATATTTAGTTGGATTAGGCTAAATTAAATTGCGGTTAGGTAAGCTTTCTAAGGTTCTTTACTTACAAATTATTAATTTTACATTAGCATATATGAAAAAATACATCTTTAAATGTATAAGAGAAAATTTTAGAAAGGACTTAATTTTAAATGAGCTCTTGCTAATTGACGAATTTTACCTATTTGGCACGATATATATATATATATATATATATATATATATATGAATAAATGTAAAAGATTTTAACCATCCAATTGATTTTCAAAAAGTTGAGAAAGTATCAAGCAAGTCCATGGTCGACAGGAATATAATTGAATCTTGTTTCATAAAAAGCAGTTTTGACAATAATATGAATATTTCCTTTGGTTTATTTAAATTAGATCCATTTATAAGTAATAGAATTTGGGAAGAATTTAATAATACATTGGACAAATAATATTTTTTTAAATTTCTTATTTCTAGGGTAGAATAGTTTGTTGGTGGGTTGCATTAAAGACCTGTCTAGTTCGGCCGGCGGGCCTGCTGTCTCGCGTCAGGTGTTTCGTTGTTGCGGGATCTGATAGTGAGGTGTGGGCTACCCCTTTATATACCTTCCTTTCATGCTTTACTTTCGTTGTTCCTTGATAATATGAGTAGTCAAGAAAGCGCTTGGAACTTCTCTATTCTTTCACAGTGGTTGTTTTGCATATTCTGAAATCACCTGTTTACTGTGATCTTATTGCATATATATATATATATATATATATATATATATATATATATATATATATATATATATATATATATATATATATTTATATATATATATTTATATATATATTTATATATATTTATATATATAAATATATATATAAATATATATATATAAATATATATATATATATATATATATATATATATATATATATATATAAATATATAAATACATAAACATACATACATATATAAATATATATAGAATATATATATATAAATATATATATATATAAATATATAAATACATAATCATACATATATAAATATATATATATATAAATATACAAATACATATTTATATATATATATATATATATATATATATATATATATATATATATATATATATATATATATATATATATATATATATATATATATATAACCAAATATTCTCCTGTTAATTCTTTTTGGATCTTGTTTTTAGATCTTTTGCGCGTTCATAGATTTTTTCACTGTAGTCCACGGGATGTATATGGGGTGCGTAATAAACTAGCAAATTCTAATAAAACAAACTCTGTAAGAGTACTCTGGAGACTAGTTTAATGTGTCAAGTACATGTCCTTAGCGTAAATGGCAAAGCCTTAGTTAACTGTTCTCACATCATGTATTCCCTCCTACCCTATATCTACCCTCTATACTTCCTCCTTCCCATCATTCTTCCTCCCTCATATGCTCTCTTCCCTCCCATCCACCTACATTTCTCACTTTCTCATTCCTCTCTTTCTTCCTTCCTATCTCCTTCCTTCCCTCACTCCCTTTTTCCTTCCCACGTACAATAATGACAGACAAAACCTAACACCATTCCTTCCTCATATGCTCTCCTTCCTTTCCATCCGCCCACATTCTTCACCTACTACTTCCTATTCACCTTCCTTCCTATCTCCTTCCCTGTCTCCCTCTCATGTACAATTACGACAGACAAAACCCGTAATTACGAGACAGAAATATCATGTAAAGTGCAGTTTGCCTGGCTATCAGCTCGCTGGAGAGACAGGTCGTTACGACAGTCAAAACTGATGCTCCCTGTATCAGATGCTGCGAGCGTAACCTGAGATGGTGCCCAGGGTAGCAGGTACCCTGAGATGGTACAGGATAGCACCCTGAGATGGTACCCAGGGTAACATGTGCCCTGAGATGGTATCCAGAGAAGCAGATACTCTGAGATGGTGCCCAGGGATTAATAGATACCCTGAGATGGTTCCCAGGGTAACACCCTGAGATGGTTCCCAGGGTAACACCCTGAGATGGTACCCAGGGTAATATGTACCCTGAGATGGTACCTAGAGTAGCAAGTACCTTGAGATGGTACCCAGTGTAGCATGTACCCGAGAAGTACCCAGGGTAGCATGTACCCTGAGATGGTACCCAGGGGAGCATGTACCCTGAGATGGTACCCAGATGAGCAGGTACCCTGAGATGGTGCCCAGGGTAATAGGTACGCTGAGATGGTTCCCAGGGTAGCAGGTACCCTGAGATGGTACCCAGGGTAGTACCCTGAGATGGAACCCAGGGTAACATGTACCCTGAGATGGTACCTAGAGTAGCAGGTACCCTGACATGATACCCAGGATAGCAGGTACCCTGAGATGGTACCCAGGGTAACATGTACCCTGAGAAGTACCCAGGGTAGCATGTACCCTGAGATGGTACCCAGGGTAGCTTGTACCCTGAGGTGGCACCCAGAGTAGTAGATTTTTTGAGTTGGTACCCAGGAACACTAGACCCTGACATGACACCCAGAGAACGCTAGCACCCTGACATGACACCCAGAGAACGCTGGCACCCTGACATAACATCTAGGGAACGCTGACACCCTGACATGTCATCCAGGAAATGCTGACACCATGACATGACACCCAGGGAACGCTGGCACCCTGACATGACATCAAGGAAATGCTGGCACCCTGACATGACACCCAGGAAACGTTGGCATCCTGACACGACACGCAGGAAACGCTGGCACCCTGACATGACACTCAGGGAACGCTGGCACCCTGACATAACACCAAGGAACGCTGGCATCCTGACATAACACCAAAGAACGCTGGCACTCTGACATGACACCCAGGAAATGCTTTTTCCCTGACATAACATCAAGGGAACGCTGGCACTCTGACATGACACCCAGGGAACGATGGTACCCTGACATGATACTTAAGAAATTTCGGAAAATTATGGGAGATAATGTTTCTTTAAGTTTTTCAATGTCATCAGCTGTGTCAGCAAAATTAGACGAAAGGGAAAATATCCCCAATATTTATGCAGAAAAAAAATGTCGAGTTAGTCAAGAACTTTGTTTGGCGAGTCGAGCCCCTCCCAAGGAAGAGGGAAAGATGACGAGGTAGGAGAAAGAACGATCAATGATCGTACAATAGGGCGTGAAAACGATTAATGACCGTAGGAAGAGGGCGTGAGAACGATTAGTGATCGTAGAAAGAGGGCGTGAAAAAGATCAATGATCGTAGAAACAGGACATGAGAACGATTAATGATCGTAGAAAGAGGGCGTGAGAAAGATCAATGATCGTTCTCACTAAAGGCGCTGTGCTTTACTGAACGACCAACATTCTTTTAGGAGGCGCTAAGGCCGGTGAATGTTATTCTCCAAGACGACGTGTGGGACGTGCAACACGACGTGTGGGACGTGCAACACGACGTGTGGGGCATGAAACACGACGTGTGGGACATGGAACACGACGTATAGGACACGCAACACGACATGTTGGACGTGGCTTGCATGTATGAGGTACAAATGTCTTTCAGTTTCCCTTTTGCAGAGGCGTGAAAGGCTCATTTTTTAGTCTCCCTCTCATCCAGGCGAGTACTAATAGAAAGAGCGTCTGTCTCGCGCTGAACAGACAGTGAGCAGAGCCTCCACAGCGTCTGGTGCTCAATGACCCGTATTGGTTTAACGCTCAACACGAATTACAGTGTTTTCCGGCATATAAGGCGCTTTTTTCCCCACACAGTCTCGGAAAATAGGGCTGCGCCTTATATGCTGAACGCCAGGGTCAATGGTAGTCTTTGGATTACGCTTTAGAAGTTGTTTACTAACGTTAAGTTACATATGCTTGGAAAAATAGTCTTATATGCTCGTGCGCCATATATGCCGGAAAATACGGTATCTGTCTGTGTATACCCTCTCCGCACACGTCTGGAACTAGTCTTGTTGCAGATTTTTCAACTTCCTTCGGTGTTTATACTGCTTGACTAAGTATAGCATACCAGTGCTATACCAGGTTTAGGTTTCATGCTAGTTGCCACACACTATACTGCTTCACCAGTTGTGGGTTCCGTGCTAGTTGCCACACACTATACTGCTTCACCAGTTGTGGGTTCCGTGCTAGTTGCCACACACTATACTGCTTCACCAGTTGTGGGTTCCGTGCTAGTTGCCACACACTATACTGCTTCACCAGGTATGGGTTCCATGCTAGTTGTCACACACTATACTGCTTCACCAGGTGTGGGTTCCAAGCTAGTTGCCACACACTATACTGCTTCACCAGGTGTGGGCTCAGCACTCAGTACCACCCACTAAATAATCGAGTAGCTCTTATCATCAGTGTTGTCGACTTTCGTCGAGTCGGTAACTTGCTCATATTTTGGTAGTTTATTTCTTGTTGCCTATGAGTAATAGTAACTGGTATACCTATGTGCTCTGGTAACTTACATACCCGTGGAATATGGATGTTTGAAGAAAAAGCATAAATGGTATAGTTACGCACATGATAACTTGCTTTCCCTACTAGAGTGGAATAAAATTAAAAGGAGCAGTGTGGTAAACCATCTCGCCGCTGAAAAAGCAAATCAAGTTCCACCTTCAGAAAGGCAACTACTACTACTACTACTACTACTACTACTACTACTACTACTACTACTACTGCTGCTGCTGCTGCTGCTGCTGCTGCTGCTGCTGCTGCTGCTGCTGCTGCTGCTTCTGCTGCTTCTGCTGCTGCTTGAAAGAACTGTCAAACTTTTAGATGGTGGTAACGAAACAGGAAGAAACCCAACTTTTCGTACAATTCCCGGGAAGAGGAAAGAAAGGCTTTGTTTCCGGGTATGGTCAGAACTGCGTGGCTGTGCTGACTAGCTGACCTTTTCTTGGCAGTCTTTGCTGGCCCTGTAAACCGGAGAGGATGTCCACTGCTGTGAGGTTAACAAGTCACAGAATTGCTTGTATGGGACTAGAAAATGAATTAATGGGGTTATGAAAACCTATTCCATGGGATGCATTGAAAATGGGTTGGGCAAGTATTTTTTGTTAATGGGTTTGGGTCTGAGAAGAACCTACCTAGTTTGGACCAGTAGGCCTGCTGCAGCATTCTTCCTTTCTTATGTTTATCTGCCCTGGGTAGACGATGATACGTTGCATTAGTCGCTGGGAAAATGCTATGACTTCACAGCTCTATACAGAGCGAAACGTTGCCCCAATGAAAGCTTAATTCTGTATCGTAGATATTTTCTTCACAGAGGATTGTGATGAGCATTAGACAACATCAAGTGATTCCCGTGTTAGTGAATAAAATCTTTAACGATAAAGTAGACTTCAGAAATGAAATCTAGCTTTACGAAAGCTATGCACCCCAAGTGTTGAACCTTTGCTACCAGAGCGTCCGAAATAAAGTCCTCCCAGCGTTAAAGGTGGGTCTTGCAGTGGCTTACGAGTGTCTGTAGAAGTGAGTGAGCACGGGACTCAGGCTGACTCCTGGCTCCATCCTTCTGAAGGACATCACTTCATTACTTCTTCAAGTGACTCACTATAACACGTGATGCAACATGTTATATTGTATAAAATCCTCTTAGAACATGCTACACCGTGTTAAATTCTCTTAGAACATGCTACACCGTGTTAAATCCTCTTAGAACATGCTACACCGTGTTAAATCCTCTTAGAACATGCTACACCGTGTTAAATCCTCTTAGAACATGCTACACCGTGTTACATCCTCTTAGAACATGCTACACCGTGTTATATCCTCTTAGAACATGCTACACCGTGTTAAATCCTCTTAGAACATGCTACACAGTATTAAATCCTCTTAGAACACGCTACACCGTATTAAATCCTTTTAGAACATGCTATACCGTATTAAATCCTCTTAGAACATGCTATACCGTGTTTAATCCTCTTAGAACATTCTATACCGTGTTAAATCCTCTTAGAACATGCTACACCGTATTAAATTCTCTTAGAACATGCTACACCGTGTTAAATCCTCTTAGAACATGCTACACCGTGTTAAATCCTCTTAGAGCATGCTACACCATGCCACAACACACATTCAGGAACTCAGGCCAGCTGACAAGAGAGAAGTTTGGACCTACAGAAGTTACCTTATACTGAAGAGCTCTAACTCACGGGCAATTTTAAAACCTTACCTTGTACTTAATATCAACGCTACTTTACTTAAATAAGATATATACATAATAAATCACTTGCTAAAAGATGGTACGAAAAGATCAGGTTTTGAAATGAGCTGAAGTATGATTGCTGTTCATAGCCTGTAAAATACCTGTCAGAAACTCTTTAATCCTGAAGAACTTTTAGAGAGAGAGAGAGAGAGAGAGAGAGAGAGAGAGTGTGTGTGTACTCACCTATTTGTACTCACCTATTTGTGGTTGCAGGGGTCGAGTCATAGCTCCTGGCCCCGCCTCTTCACTGATTGCTACTAGGTCCTCTCTCTCCCTGCTCCATGAGCTTTATCATACCTCGCCTTAAAACTATGTATGGTTCCCGCCTCCACTACTTCACTTTCTAGACTATTCCACGACTTGACTACTCTATGACTGAAGAAATACTTCCTAACATCCCTTTGATTCATCTGAGTCTTCAACTTCCAATTGTGACCTCTTGTGTATGTGTCCCATCTCTGGAACATCCTGTCTTTGTCCACCGTGTCTATTCTGCGCAGTATTTTATATGTCGTTATCATGTCTCCCCTGACCCTCCTGGCCTCCAGTGTCGTCAGGCCGATTTCCCTCAACCTTTCTTCGTACGACAATCCCCGTAGCTCTGGGACTAGTCTTGTTGCAAACCTTTGCACTTTCTCTAATTTCTTGACGTGCTTGACTAGGTGTGGATTCCAAACTGGTGCTGCATACTCCAGTATGGGCCTGACGTAAATGGTATACAGTGTCTTGAACGACTCCTTATTGAGGTATCGTGTGTGTGTATGTGCGTGTGTGTGTGTGTGTGTGTGTGTGTGTGTGTGTGTGTGTGTGTGTGTGTGTGTGTGTGTGTGTGTGTGTGTATGCGTGTCCCGCCTCTTCACTGGTCGCTATTAGATCACTCTTCCTGCTCCATGAGCTTTATCATACCTCTTCTTAAAGCTATGTATGGATTCTGCCTCCACTACACCACTTCCCAGACTATTCCACTTTCTGACAACTCTGTGACTGAAGAAATACTTCCTAACATCCATGTGATTCATCTGAGTATTCAGCTTCCAATTGTGATCCCTTGTTGTTGTGTCCCATCTCCGGAACATCCCCATTCAGATTTGACCCCATTAATGGAAACTCTCCGCTTTCTATTGGTAAGCCATGCCTCTCTCCATGCTAGAACTTTACCTCCTATACCATGAGCTGCCACTTTTCTTAAGAGTCTCTTGTGAGGTACTCTATCGAAGGCTTTACTAAAATCCAAATAAACAATATCATATTCTTTATCACTGTCAACAGCCTCAAATGTTCTATTGAAGAACGTCAGTAAATTTGTCAACAGGAACGACCTCTCATGAACCCATGCTGTGATTCATTATTCAAATTATGCTCTTCAATGTGACTTCTAACAATGTCAGCTATAATTGATTCTAATAACTTGCCCACTATAGATGTCAGGCTTATTGGACGGTAATTTGAACATGAGAACGTAAGAATGGAGTAACACTGCAGAAGGCCTACTGGCCCATGAAAGGCAGGTCCTTATCGAAACGAACTCTACCTAGAGCTACCCAAGAAATAACTCCAGTACCCAATGACACCAATCAAACCCAGCCCCTCCCACTCATATATTTGTCCAGTCTCTTCTTAAAGCTACCCAAGGTCCTAGCCTCTATCACCCAACTGGGAAGATTGTTCCACGCATCTACAACTCCATTAGAAAACCAGTACTTACCTAGGTCCTTTATAAATCTAAATTTACCCAACTTAAATCCATTATTTCTGGTTCTTACCTGGTTCGACACCCTCAGTACTTTATTAATATCTCCATTGTTTATGCCCGTCATCTACTTATACACTTCAGTGATATCTCCCCTCATTCTTGTCTCTCCAGAGAGTAGAGATTTAAGGCTTTAAGTCTATCTTCATACAGGAGATTCCTTACAGTAAATCATTTTAGTCATTCTTCTCTGTATGTTCTCTAATGAGTCTATATCCATCCTGTAGTAAGGGGAACAAAACTGAGCAGCATAATCTAAATGAGGCCTCACTACTGATGTATAGAGCTGTAAAATAACTTTTAGACTTCTGTTACTTATACTTCTTGAGAAAAATCCAAGTAATCTGTTAGCCTTGTTGCGCACACATTACCAAGAACTAGTACCTTACACTTATCCACATTGAACTTCATCTGCCATTTTTCAGACCAAGACATTAATTTGTCCAAATCCTCCTGGAGTTCATTGCTATCCTCCCCAGAATGTATTATACGGCCTATCTTTGTATCATCAGCAAATTTTCTCATGTCACTCGTAATCCCTTCATCAAGGTCATTAATGTAAATTATGAACAAGAAAGGGCCTAAAACTGATCCTTGTGGAACGCCACTAGTGACTAATCCCCATACAGATTTCACCCCATTAACGGTAACTCTCTGCTTTCTATTGGTAAGCCATGCCTCTATCCATGCTAGAAATTTACGTCTTATACCATGAGCTGCCACTTTTCTTTAGAGTCTCTTGTGAGGTACTCTATCGAAGGCTTTACTAAAATCCAAATAAACAATTCTTTATCACTGTCAACTGCCTTAAGAACGTCAGTAAGTTTGTCAGGCAGGAACGACCTCTCGTGAATCCATGCTGAGATTCATTTATCAAGTTATGCTCTTCAAGGTGACTTCTAATAATGTCAGCTATAATTGATCCTAATAACTTGCCCACTATAGATGTCAGGCTTATTGGACGGTAATTTGAAGGAGTGGACTTATCCCCAGATTTGAATATAGGAACCACATTAGCCATCTTCCACAACTCTGTCACAACACCGGTAAGGATGGACGCATTAAACACACTCGTTAATGGCTGACTAAGCTCCATCTTGCATTCCTTAAGTACCCTGGAAAACAGCTCATCGGGTCCCGGGGACTTATTTTGCTTCAGTTTATCTATCTGTTTAATAACCATGTCCCTCGTGACAGTAATATTAGTTATTTAAATTCATCAGGAACTAAATAATTGTTAATTGCTGGAATCTCGTTTACATCTTCCTGTGTAAAAACTGACAAAAAATAGTCATTAAATAAGGAACACATTTCCAGTTCGTTATCCGTCAGCTGCCCATTCCCAATTTTCAGAGGTCCTACTTTTTCCTTCACCTATACACTTAAAAGAACGCCTTTGGATTAGTCTTTGGTTCATTAGCAACTCTAATTTCATAGTCACGTTTAGCCTTTCTAATCCTCTTTTTTACTTCTTAAATTAAGCTGGACATATTGGTCAGTAAGGTTAACCTCTGAAATTAAGACACGTGTGTAACATCTGGGTATCTTTATTGTAGACGTTTCGCCATCCAGTGGCTTTACCAATACAAATTCCAGGACATAACTTGAAGACAGTAGAACTATGTACAGAAGATGAGGTAATCAGTCCCTCAACCTAGGAGTAGATGCGAAGAGCACCGTAGTCGTGGAGATTCTGAAGCAGAAGCAAGGCGCCTGACGCTTATATACTAACGTCAGGTGGAAATGGGACATGTAGCAGACGAGGGCATAGTCACTGGTAGGCGGGATTCCCCAGTGGAAGTAGGTCCTACCCAAAGAGATGGGTTAGTTGTAGTAGTAGTTGTCGTAGTCGTGAAGGTTATGTACATGTTCTCAGATTCAAGATTCCATGCCCTCGTCTGCTACACGTCCCATTTCCACCTGACGTTAGTATATAAGCGTCAGGCGCCTTGCTTCTGCTTCAGCATCTCCACGACTACGGTGCTCTTCACACCTACTCCAAGGTTGAGGGACTGATTACCTCATCTTCTGTACATAGTTCTACTGTTTTCAAGTTATGTCCTGGAATTTGTATTGATAAAGCCACTGGATGGCGAAACGTCTACAATAAGATACCCAGATGTTGCACATGTGTCTTAATTTCATCTTGTCGGTATTGTATACCATTCTTGTACAACAAGGTTAACCTCTCCTTTTCTGATGCGCCTGTAAATTCCCCTTTTCTCCCCTAATAGATATTTTAGCCTCCTGTTAATCCATTTGGGATCGTTATTATTAGACCCAATTTCTCTTTGGGGAATGTATATACTCTGAGCAAGGTGTACATTATTAAGAAAAAAATCATAAATGCAGATCCCTTCATAATCATAAGTATGATCATCAATAAAATCATTAGCTAGATGACCCCAATCGAGATTTGACAGGTGTTCCCTAAGTCCATTATAATCGGCAGAACGAAAATCAGGGATTTTTACTGTATTATCATTATTCTTGTATTCCCAGTTATTGCTAAAAGTGATGGATTTGTGATCACTTGCGCCAAGCTCTTCAGTGATCTCCAGATTATTTACGAGTGTTTCCTTATTTGACAAGACTAGGTCTAGCAAATTATTACCCCTGGTAGGCTCTGCTACACACTGCTTCAGAAAACAGTCCTGAACTGTTTCCATAGTCACTGGACTCTAGATTACCGGTCAAAGAATTCCAGTCAATTTGACTAAAGTTAAAATCCCCTGCTATCATTATGTTATTGTGTCTAGAAGCCCTAATAATTTCATCCCAAAGAAGTCTCTCTTTATCGTGATCCAAGCCTGGAGGTCGGTATATTACACCTAGAATTAGTTTTTCTTGACCTACAAACTCTACCCAAACAGATTCTGTTACTGTTCCATCTATTTTTATACCTGTTTTTATGCAACAGTTAATATTTTCTCGAACATATAATGCAACTCCTCACCCTTTCCCTGATTTGAATATAGGAACCACAACCGAGCCATCTTCCACCACTCTGGCACACCACCAGTAAGGATGGACGCATTAAACACACTCGTTAATGGCTGACTAAGTTCCATCCTGGAAAACAACTACGACTTTAAGGGTGATGGACTGATTACATCGTCTTCACATCTCTACTGCTCCTGCCTACTTTCTGTACTCGACTGAAGAAGCCTACTGTGTAGGCGAAACGTTTCGGAATGAAGTTACCTAACTGTTGTAATAAAGTTGATAGAATTACCGACAATATGTAAAGTAAAAGGACACAAGTGCAACTAATGTGACATTTTTATTGTGAAAACGTTTCGCTCTCCAGGAGCTTAACTGTTGCCCATGTGTCTTACCTACTATCCTCTCGGTATTGTATGCCATTTTGATATTCATTATTATTATTATTATTATTAGTAGTAGTAGTAGTAGTAGTAGTAGTAGTATTTGGGTAGCTATAAGAAGAGACTGGACAAATATATGAGTAAGAAGGGCTCGGTGTGATTAGTATATGAGGTACTGAAACTAATTCTTGGTCAGCTTTGGGAAAAAGTTGGACAAGTGGGTGGGTGGGAATGGTTACCTTAGAGAAACACCTGAAAATTAAGACACATGTGAAGCACTTGGGTATATTTATTGATGGGACGTTTCGCTTACATAACAGGCTTCTTCAAATACAGGATAAGCAGCAGTAGTGAAATAAAGATGATGTAATCAGTCCTTCAACGTGGGAGAAAAAGTATTTTAGGTGGTCAGTCCCTCAGCCTGACCATTTCCAACATACCAGAGAAAGACTTGCCTAGTTTGGGCCAGTGGGCCTGCCACAGTGTTCCTCCATTATGTTCTTACGATTGGTGATTCCTCTCGGGTAGTTCCTAGTGATGAATACCGAAACCACTGTACTTGGACCGTAACACCTGGACCGTACCCACCAGGACCAGACACTCTGGAAGGTACCGCCTGGACCCTATCCAGTGGACCGTACCCAAGGCAGCAGCTACCCACAGGGGCGTCACCAGCAGCGCCTCACACTCCCACAGCTCAACTCAACACATAAATTACGAGAGTTTTGACCGAAGTTTTCTGTCAGCGTGGAAAAAAGTAGGTCGTTGAGGGAGTCCACGACATGAACCTTCAACTTGCTCTTGCTCTCATTTCTCTCTCTCAGTCTTTCTCAATCTATCACAATCTCTCTCACTCTCTATCTCTCGTTTTCTCTTTTTCATTGACTAGAGGGAGTAAAACGTAGCATTTTTCTCAATGAGACAGATAGATTGATAGAGAGGGAGAGAGAGAGAGAGAGAGAGAGAGAGAGAGAGAGAGAGAGAGAGAGAGAGAGAGAGAGAGAGAGAGAGAGAGAGAGAGAGAGAGAGAGAGAACTTTTGGCAGTATTTCGCGACAGTATATTAACAGCAGCCGCAAAGTTTGGGAATAACCACGCCCTCCCCACGACTAATTGTTAACAACGGCATCCCGGAGCAATTATACCCGGCGGAGGAGAGTTTGGGTGGTAGTCTTGGCTGCTGTTACCAGCCAGCCGTTACCTCTGTTATAGTGCAAACATTGCTCGGGTATTGAGAATCAGGGGGATGGGGATAAGAAAAACTGCAGTAGTAGTAGTAGTAATAGTATTGGTAGCGGTAGTAATAGTAGCAGAAATAGTAAGTAGCAGGAATAGTAGTAGTGGGAATAGTAGCTGTATAAGTATTAGTAGTAGTAGTAGTAGTATGAGTATTAGAAGCAGCAGTAGTAGTGGTAGCAGCAGCAGCATCAGTTGCAATAGTAACAGTGAAGATAGTAGTAGTATTAGTATCAGTAGTAGCAGTAATATGAGTAGTAGAAACAGCAGTAGTAGTAGCGATAGCATCAGCAGCATCAGCAGCAGTAGTGGTAATAATATAAATAGTAGGAGCATCAGCATCAGTTGTAATAGTAGTAGTAGTAGCAACAGCAACACCAGTAGTAGTAGTAGTAGCAGTCGAAGCAGCAGCAGCAAAATAATAATAATAATAATAATAATAATAATCATCATCATCATCATCATTTGTTGGTGGTGGTGTTATTCATATAAGGTCTACTACAGTGGGTACCTATGGTCATCTATGGTGAGTATCTAGACCTCACCACCACCATCACCTTCAGTAATGGTGAGCATCTATGATCAGTTATAGTGATCGTCAAGGGTCATTTATGTACCTATAAACGATCTTAACTGCGCTCTTGAGAGAATGACACCTTTGTCCTGAGGCAGCAGTAACAGCAGCTTGTCGCCAAACATGATGTACGAGTAACAGGGTCTCATGTTATCTGTGTTCTGTCTAGTTGACAGACAGGATATGATTTCTAGCAAAAAGACAGCTCGTCCTCTCTAGCAAAAGAACAACTCGCCCTCTATAGGTAAAGAGTATCTTTCATCTGTAACTAAAGCACAGCAAGTCCTCTCTAACAAGGATGAACATTGAAACAATATTAGAAATTTTAAATTCAGTAGAGTTAATGTTTCACTGCGTCAGTACGAAATTTTTAATTGAGATAATATGTACATATATATAAATGTATATATACTTGAAGCGGAAATAATGACAACAATACATACAGTGGACTGAATAAATATTTTCTTTGTACCTGACATAGGAATATTTTATATGCCAGTGGGATTTTTGTGTTGATGTACACATACGCACACGCACGCACACACACACACACACACACACACACACACACACACACACACACACACACACACACACACACACACACACACACACACACACACACACACACAAAATTAGATGTTTGTATGATTAGGGAGAAAGGGGTAGCAATTTACCGTTGAAACCAATATCAATCTAGAAATTACAGTGGAGACTGAAAATCACTCCACGTTATTAAGAGACATTGTAGACAGAGAGAAATCGGATATTGATTTTTTGGAGGGTTATTTCGGAAAAGAAATAAAGTGGAGAACAGAGAAAACCATAAACCAACACCACAAATGAGATTACTAAATGCTTAGTGGATTTTATCGTTCAAGAACATGTAAAGTGATGTAGAAGAAGTGAACAACCTGGAGTTTACCTGGAGAGAGTTCCGGGGGTCAACGCCCCCGCGGCCCAGTCTGTGACCAGGCCTCCTTAGGTCAGTGTCCCAGGATGCGACCCACACCAGTCGACTAACACCCAGGTACCCATTTTACTGATGGGGAACATAGACAACAGGTGGAAAGAAACACGTCCAATGTTTCTACTCTGGCTGGGTATCGAACCCAGGCCCTCACCGTGTGAAGCGAGAGCGTTAACCACCAGGCCACCAGAGCCAGAAAGTGGAGCACAGACAAGTTATTCTTTTTATTTACCTAGATTAAGCTCAAGGAAGAAATATTAAGGAAAGATTAGGACATGAAAATATTGGAAATACATAAGGATATATAAATTAGACAAGAGTAAGAAGGTCTAATGGTTCTTCTTAGAAACAAACACGGGACAGAGGGTAATCAAATTAAAACAAATGAAAAATTTCGTAAACAAATTTTTGAAGATTTTATATACCGACATTGATAGAGTAGTCTAAAAAAGAATAGAATTATGTGGTATTATCAATAGCAGAAACCTAATAATAACCTAACAATAAACTAGAAAAAAAAAACATACTAAATGAAGTTTTATTCGACGGAAAAAAATTAAGCTGGAGAAAACGGAAAGTCAGGAAGAAATTATTTTTATAATTTTTTAATATTTTTTAATAAAAGAAAAAAATAATGATGAGAAATTCATAGTAGTTAGTCCATACGAACCAGCGTTTAATAACACTTGAGAGAGAGAAGAATTTAATAAGGTAGACAAGGGATTACATTATGTACTGTGGGAACTTGTGATAAAAAGTGAACCAGAAAAGGAGGTGGTTATTGTAATTGTGGATATTAGTTATAAAAAATAAACTGTACAGCTTATTAAGCTGCTCTTGTTGATAAAGGCCCCTCAAGGAAGGTTCCTTGATGTTGGTGAGGGGCTCTTGATTTAGGGAATTGGATCTGTGCTCCAGTTCCCCGAATTAAGCCTGAATGCCTTCCACATACCCCCCCCAGGCGCTGTATAATCCTCCGGGTTTAGCGCTTCCCCCTTGATTGTAATAATAATAATAATTCATCTGTAGTAAATGTATCAATATAGAGATGAAGGTACAAAAGTGAGAGGAACACACCTTCAGTACTAGACCTGTTCTAGCAGTACTAGGTATAGCAATACTGTTCTAACAGTACTGCTAGAACAGTACTGCTAGACCTAATGCTGCTAGAACACTACTGCTAGACCTAGTACTGCTAGAACAGTACTGCTAGACCTAGTACTGCTAGAACAGTAATGCTAGAACAGTACTGCTAAACCTAATGCTGCTAGAGCACTACTGCTAGACCTAGTACTGCTAGAACACTACTGCTAAACCTAGTGCTGCTAGAGCACTACTGATAGACCTAGTACTGCTAGAACAGTACTTCTAGAACAGTACTGCTAAACCTAGTGCTGCTAGAACACTACTGCTAGACCTAGTACTGCTAGAACACTACTGCTAAACCTAGTGCTGCTAGAGCACTACTGATAGACCTAGTACTGCTAGAACAGTACTTCTAGAACAGTACTGCTAAACTTAGTGCTGCTAGAACACTACTGCTAGACCTAGTACTGCCTAGAACAGTATTGCTAGAACAGTACTGCAAAACCTAATGCTGCTAGAACACTACTGCTAGACCTAGTACTGCTAGAACACTACTGCTAAACCTAGTGCTGCTAGAACAGTACTGCTAGAACAGTACTGCTAGACCTAGTGCTGCTAGAACAGTACTGCTAGACCAAGTACTGCTAGAACACTACTGCTAGACCAAGTACTTCTAGAACACTACTGCTAGACCAAGTACTTCTAGAACACTTCTGCTAGACCAAGTACTGCTAGAACAACAGAAGCAGTTTTTTCATAAAACTATCTACATCCTCTTGGAAAGAATGATCAGGTTCTACTGTAAATAATATATGCAGTGAAATATGACTTGGGAGACGATATTGAAGGTGACAAACAAGGACCAATACATTATAAGGATAATGAAATTCTCTAAAGCAGAATTTTGCTGAAACTTGATGGACAGAAATCTTACAAGTGACAGACCTAGATATTTGTACGATGAGTTATGTCACATGAATAAAAATGTGATTCAACAGTGTATTCTCAAAGCAGAATAGAGGAAGTAATATAATAGAGTGGTTTAAGTGTAAGGAGATGGAGAACTCTGAAGAACTTAAAAGCAAAGTAAGAAGCGGGTCAAACTTTTCAGAGATTTCAGTAGGCTAGAAATTAGTAAATAAATGTAAGGAGAGAGGAAGAAAGAAACTTTGAAAAGGAAATGACAGAGTAAAGAAATACCAAATCTTTTTCTCAAGTCTACAAAAAAGAGGTAAACTAAATGACAGACATTTTTTTTTTAATAAAAACGGAAAAGAGCAAAATCAATGAAGTTGAGGAGGAAATGATTGAGGTTTTAAAGAGAAAATTTGAGAGTGTTCACCAAGAAGGATATCTGAATGGAAGACACTGAAATAACTAAAAAAAGGAAAAAAATTATTCGTGGATCCGGACAAGAAAAAAAAGCAAAAGGACCAGACGAGATAACACCTCGAGTTTCAAAAGTATGTGCAGAAGAATGTTCCCAGGTAATTTGGAAAACTTTTAAGATTTCACTATAAGAAAATGAAGAAAAATATGACAAGCATTATTCCAATATTTATAAAAGGCGGCGAGGGAGGGAACCTTTAAACTCTAGGCGGCTTCTTTCTTTAATAAATACTGTTGTAAAAAATATTGGAAAAAGTCATTGGAGAAAAACTTATAAAATGCAAAATATAGAGACTAATTAAAGTATAAAGAATTCGATTCTCTGCCTTTAATTTCATATATTTCGAACCTATGAAGTCACTGTGATAGTCACGGTAATCCTTGATAAAAGTTTTGACGGAAAACACTAATGTACAGTTCAGGACATTTATTGAAGGAAACGTTTCGCCAAGAGTGTTTTCTTCAGTCCTAATATATGATCAATATACAGTAACAAAAACTGAGAGTATCAGTCACAAGGGGCTCCAGACGTTATTAAAACATGTCTTACCAGAAGATCATTTAAAAAAAAATTGAGAAATTCACAATTTACACTGGCAAATTATAGAATAATATTTCAAATTTAAGGTTGGACAAATGATGACAAAAATTACTTAGAACATACAGTAGATTAGGTGAAAATTGAAATATACTGCAGTTGTGTAGTGTCCACACCGTAAGACTTTCAGTAAGTTACAAAATTTCAAAAGAGCTTCAAAATGATTACCAGAGTTAAAATCTGAGTTAGGATGATAATCAGAAAACACTAAAGATGACCACCTTCTTTGATAGGAGGAAAAAAGGAGGTGTGAGAATGTAGATCCTAAAAATCCAGGAAGGAATATATAAAAAAATGATATCTGTATATTTGACAGTGCTGGAGTGAGTGGTGTGTCATTATGGTGGACCATGACAGTAGTGACCACTGGCTTACCAGTGCTGGAGTGAGTGGTGTGTCATTATGGTGGACCATGACAGTAGTGACCACTGGCTTACCAGTGCTGGAGTGAGTGGTGTGTCATTATGGTGGACCATGACAGTAGTGACCACTGGCTTACCAGTGCTGGAGTGAGTGGTGTGTCATTATGGTGGACCATGACAGTAGTGACCACTGGCTTACCAGTGTTGGAGTGGTGTGTCATTATGGTGGACCATGACAGTAGTGACCACTGGCTTACCAGTGTTGGAGTGGTGTGTCATTATGGTGGACCATGACAGTAGTGACCACTGGCTTACCAGTGTTGGAGTGAGTGGTGTGTCATTATGGTGGACCATGACAGTAGTGACCACTGGCTTACCAGTGTTGGAGTGAGTGGTGTGTCATTATGGTGGACCATGACAGTAGTGACCACTGGCTTACCAGTGTTGGAGTGAGTGGTGTGTCATTATGGTGGACCATGACAGTAGTGACCACTGGCTTACCAGTGTTGTGAGTGTAGTGTGTCATTATGGTGGACCATGACATTAGTGACCACTGGCTTACCAGTGTTGGAGTGAGTGTGTCATTATTATGACAGTGTGACCATGGCTTACCAGTAGTGGACCATGACAGTAGTGACCACTGACTTACCAGTGCTGGAGTGAGTGGTGTGTCATTATGGTGGACCATGACTAGTGACCAGACTTGTGCTGGAGTGAGTGTGTCATTATGGTGACCACTGACCATGACATGACAGTAGTGACCACTGGCTTACCAGTGTTGGAGTGAGTGTGTCATTATGGTGGACCATGACAGTAGTGACCACTGGCTTACCAGTGTGAGTGGTGTGTCATTAGTGTAGTGTGTGTCATGGAGTGATGGTGGACCATGACAGTGTGTCATTATGGTGAACCATGACAGTAGTGACCACTGGCTTACCAGTGTTGGAGTGTAGTGTGTCATTATGGTGGACCATGACAGTAGTGACCACTGGCTTACCAGTGTTGGAGTGAGTGGTGTGTCATGGTATGACAGTGTGACCATGACAGTGTGTCATTAGTGACCATGACAGTAGTGACCACTGGCTTACCAGTGTTGGAGTGAGTGTGTCATTATGGTGAACCATGACAGTAGTGACCACTGACTTACCAGTGTTGGAGTGAGTGTGTCATTATGGTGGACCATGACAGTAGTGACCACTGACTTACCAGTGCTGGAGTGAGTGGTGTGTCATTATGGTGGACCATGACAGTAGTGACCACTGGCTTACCAGTGTTGGAGTGAGTGTGTCATTATGGTGGACCATGACAGTAGTGACCACTGGCTTACCAGTGTTGGAGTGAGTGTGTCATTATGGTGGACCATGACAGTAGTGACCACTGGCTTACCAGTGTTGGAGTGAGTGGTGTGTCATTATGGTGGACCATGACAGTAGTGACCACTGGCTTACCAGTGTTGGAGTGAGTGTGTCATTATGGTGAACCATGACAGTAGTGACCACAGTAGTGACCACTGACTTACCAGTGTTGGAGTGAGTGTGTCATTATGGTGGACCATGACAGTAGTGACCACTGTGCTGGAGTGAGTGTGTCATTATGGTGGACCATGACAGTAGTGTGAGTGTGTCATTATGGTGGACCACTGTGTCATTATGGTACCATGACAGTAGTGGAGTGAGTGAGTGTGTCATTATGGTGGACCATGACAGTAGTGACCACTGACTTACCAGTGCTGGAGTGAGTGGTGTGTCATTATGGTGGACCATGACAGTAGTGACCACTGGCTTACCAGTGTTGGAGTGAGTGTGTCATTATGGTGGACCATGACAGTAGTGACCACTGGCTTACCAGTGTTGGAGTAAGTGTGTCATTATGGTGGACCATGACAATAGTGTGCTTACCAGTGTTGGAGTGAGTGTGTCATTATGGTGGACCATGACAGTAGTGACCACTGACTTACCAGTGCTGGAGTGAGTGGTATGTCATTATGGTGGACCATGACAGTAGTGACCACTGGCTTACCAGTGTTGGAGTGAGTGTGTCATTATGGTGGACCATGACAGTAGTGACCACTGGCTTACCAGTGTTGGAGTGAGTGTGTCATTATGGTGGACCATGACAGTAGTGACCACTGGCTTACCAGTGTTGGAGTGAGTGTGTCATTATGGTGGACCATGACATGGTGGACCATAGTGACCACTGACTTACCAGTGTTGGAGTGAGTGTGTCATTATGGTGGACCATGACAGTAGTGACCACTGGCTTACCAGTGTTGGAGTGAGTGTGTCATTATGGTGGACCATGACAGTAGTGACCACTGACTTACCAGTGCTGGAGTGAGTGTGTCATTATGGTGGACCATGACAGTAGTGCCCACTGACTTACCAGTGCTGGAGTGAGTGGTGGACCATGACAGTAGTGACCACTGACTTACCAGTGCTGGAGTGAGTGTGTCATTATGGTGGACCATGACAGTAGTGACCACTGACTTACCAGTGCTGGAGTGAGTGGTGTGTCATTATGGTGGACCATGACAGTAGTGACCACTGGCTTACCAGTGTTGGAGTGAGTGGTGTGTCATTATGGTGGACCATGACAGTAGTGACCACTGGCTTACCAGTGTTGGAGTGAGTGGTGTGTCATTATGGTGGACCATGACAGTAGTGACCACTGGCTTACCAGTGTTGGAGTGAGTGTGTCATTATGGTGAACCATGACAGTAGTGACCACTGACTTACCAGTGTTGGAGTGAGTGTGTCATTATGGTGGACCATGACAGTAGTGACCAATGGCTTACCAGTGTTGGAGTGAGTGGTGTGTCATTATGGTGAACCATGACAGTAGTGACCACTGGCTTACCAGTGTTGGAGTGAGTGGTGTGTCATTATGGTGAACCATGAGAGTAATGACCACTGTCTTACCAGTGTTGGAGTGGTGTGTCACTGCAGTGAACCACGACAAGCAGACAATTGGCTTACCAGTGTTCAAATCATTTTTTTTTATTTTGCCACCGAGGAGGCTAACAACTTACTGTGTCCCCTACATGCATCCCCGTGGAGAGTAAGGCAATATGGATACACAATAGGCCTCGAAACTAGGTCCCAAAATAGGTTAAAAGAAACACATTAGTAAAAGAATAAAAAATAACAATGGTTATAAATGACCGTAATTTTTAAAGGGGTGGACCGGTAAGCCAGCGGAAGGCCTCGGTCAGATGACCAAAAGCTCCAAAGGCGAGTCATCATCTGACTAAGACCCGCGTCAGGAAACATTTGTCCTGTTTCCTGACGAACCTTACCTAACCTAACCTAACACATTAGTGGTGTTGGATACATTTATATTCTCCTCTGAGAAACTTAATCAACCGGTGATTTGTTCGTGGCGCTCCTCCTTCACGATGAAATGATCACTAAAGCTCTTTCATGTCTCATACATCAAGATGAAAACTGCAGTGCAACACGCTACTTCTGTATAATACGATACCCGTTCCCCTCCCCCACCCCTTCCCCCACCCCCACCCATTCTCTCTGATCCTCGTTTAAAGCAACACTGAGGTTCTCGCTGGCTGGTCGGTGATTGAGGTTTTCCAGGAAAATGCTGATGTTATTTAAGAGAAAGTAAGGTACAAGAAAAAAAAATTGGAGTAGCGAATGAGGTATGGATGGGTGTTTGAGACACCTGTGTGTGTTTGGGGGGGGGAGAGAGAAAGTGGAAGGAGTTGCCTTTCCACTTAATTAATAGAACCAGGATACCTTTTCACCAGTTCATCAGCTTAATTACCCTGCTGAATACTGCTACTGCTACTGCTAATTATTTCATTTAACGACGGAAGTTGAGCCAAATTTCTCTCCTCCTGGGAACAATAATCAGTACTTTTTTTTTTAAGTCAAAGGGAATTGTAGTGTTATGGTGTTTGGTTATGTTAGTGTGTTACATTATGCTGCGTTATTGCGCTTCATTGTGTTGTAATACATTATATTGCTCTGTAGTGCTACGTTATGTGGTGTTAGAACTGTATATTATGTTATGGCGTTATATTATGACCTGTTATGGTGCTACGTTACTATTATGTTGCTATGTCACTGTTATGGTGCTATGTTACTGTTATGGTGCCATGTTACTGTTATAGTGCTATGTTACTGTTATGGTGCTTTGTTACTGCTATGGTGCCATGTTACTATAATAGTGCAATTTTAATGTTATGGTGCTATATTACTGCTATGGTGTTAAATAACTGTTATGGTGCTACAGATAGAAGAAGTATATAAAACTATATTTAAATAACACACTTACCACACACGATATTATTTATCTTAGAATGGGCAGTAAAGCGTATTAGCTTGGGGAGCTGCATCTAATTTTCGTGCTGCCAACAACAGTGACGAAGAAACACTTTGCAAAAGAATCTTTTTCTTTAGTGTCATTTGCTTGGCTGTCGTGGGTTGGTAAACCCGGTACTGACAACATTTGCTTGGCTGTCGTTGGTTGGTAAACCCGGTACTGACAACATTTGCTTGGCTGTCGTGGGTTGGTGAACCCGGTACTGACAACATTTGTTTCGCTGTCGTGGGTTGGTAAACCCGGTACTGACAACATTTGCTTGGCTGTCGTGGGTTGGTGAACCCGGTACTGACAACATTTGTTTCGCTGTCGTGGGTTGGTAAACCCGGTACTGACAACATTTGCTTGGCTGTCGTGGGTTGGTAAACCCGGTACTGACAACAAAGGCTCCATTAAGCATTCCTCAGTGAGCCCTACACCCGTAAATGTTTCATTCTAGTATTTGTAGAGAGTTACTAATGCATGGACATTTCCATCTCAAGATGGCTGACACATCTGACTAAATTCTGATGCACCTTGATGAAGACATATTTGTGAGGGGCCTTAAGGCCCTAGACTCACTTTGTGCCTTTTGTAAACTCTTGATTAAACTATCACACTCACAGATCAAGCAGGTTAGGTAATTAAAAAAAAAGGATTCACAGGTTTGCAACCAGAATTGTTCCAGAACTAAAAGGAATAACTTACCGGGATAAACCAAAACAGAACCGAAACCGAGAAAATTTATGGAGACGCGATATCCTACGCATAAAATTC
>NC_091295.1:22752545-22767545 GCF_038502225.1 Cherax quadricarinatus | reverse complement strand
ACCCTTTCAAGTATTATCATTCTCTCTTGGCATAAGGACCATCACTGCAGTAACTGTGGTGTTGTGCTCAGCAATGTTGAAGTGTTTAGCAGTCTTGTGTGTCAACATTTCTGGCTACAGTGATGTTTATTGACGTTATGTGTCCTCATTAATTCACGCATTTTCTTTTATTAAAAAAAATAGCAAAGAACTCAGTATCAGAGTTATGTAAAAGTTGGCAGTAATGATACGCGAGTTACTTCAGTCACTGCTCAGGGACCTCTGAAGATACGCGAGTTACTTCAGTCACTGCTCAGGGACCTCTGAAGATACGCGAGTTACTTCAGTCACTGCTCAGAGACCTCTGAAGATACGCGAGTTACTTCAGTCACTGCTCAGGGACCTCTGAAGATACGCGAGTTACTTCAGTCACTGCTCAGGGACCTCTGAAGATACGCGAGTTACTTCAGTCACTGCTCAGGGACCTCTGAAGATACGCGAGTTACTTCAGTCACTGCTCAGGGACCTCTGAAGATACGCGAGTTACTTCAGTCACTGCTCAGGGACCTCTGAAGATACGCGAGTTACTTCAGTCACTGCTCAGGGACCTCTGAAGATACGCGAGTTACTTCAGTCACTGCTCAGGGACCTCTGAAGATACGCGAGTTACTTCAGTCACTGCTCAGAGACCTCTGAAGATACGCGAGTTACTTCAGTCACTGCTCAGGGACCTCTGAAGATACGCGAGTTACTTCAGTCACTGCTCAGGGACCTCTGAAGATACGCGAGTTACTTCAGTCACTGCTCAGGGACCTCTGAAGATACGCGAGTTACTTCAGTCACTGCTCAGGGACCTCTGAAGATACGCGAGTTACTTCAGTCACTGCTCAGAGACCTCTGAAGATACGCGAGTTACTTCAATCACTGCTCAGGGACCTCTGAAGATACGCGAGTTACTTCAGTCACTGCTCAGGGACCTCTGAAGATACGCGAGTTACTTCAGTCACTGCTCAGGGACCTCTGAAGATACGCGAGTTACTTCAGTTACTGCTCAGGGACCTCTGAAGATACGCGAGTTACTTCAGTCACTGCTCAGGGACCTCTGAAGATAAGAGAGTTACTTCAGTCACTGCTCAGGGACCTCTGAAGATACGCGAGTTACTTCAGTCACTGCTCAGGGACCTCTGAAGATACGCGAGTTACTTCAGTCACTGCTCAGGGACCTCTGAAGATAAGAGAGTTACTTCAGTCACTGCTCAGGGACCTCTGAAGATAAGAGAGTTACTTCAGTCACTGCTCAGGGACCTCTGAAGATACGCGAGTTACTTCAGTCAAAATTGTTGAGGCATAGCTCCTAGGTCTGTTGAGCTCCAGCTCCTATGTCTATTGAAGGTTTTTGCAGTACAATTACTATGCCTCTTTTATGAGTTGAGGTAGAGGGGGCTGAGACCGTGATACCGGAATACCTTTCAGATCTTCCAGTAACCAAAAATCTAGGTATCATTATCACTGCTCGGGGCATTCTCAGGCTCTCACACATTTTTCACCCTGGGGACGGGTTGTTGCCTCTGCAGCAGCTCATCTCGAAATGGTTAGTACACACACTCACATGAACACACACAGACACACACAGACACACACACACACACACACACACACACACACACACACACACACACACACACACACACACACAAAACAAGCCAAGTGTCTAATCGACAGTTGCATAAGACAAAATGGCAACTTAACAGAGAAAACTGACTGAGTGGGCTGGGTTCCTTAACGTAGCAGAACAAACTTAACCCCAGGCAACAAAACGATCAAGACACGCCAAATGTTCAAAATATTTGATTGAAGTGACATGGAGAGGCTGTCTGAGATGCGAGGAGAAGGAATTAAATAAAATACGGGCAGCTAAAGACTCAGTCGCAAAGAGTAAAGAGGCAGGACCAGACTATGGTTCGACCCTCACAAACACATCCAGGCGAGTACACCAGCAGGCAGAGAGAATAATAGTGAGGAAGGGGAGCCTCGTCAAAAATGGCAGGATTTTTCTTGACAGACAGGTCAGAATCTGAGAGCAGATAGAAGCTAAAAAAATTTTGCTTACAAAAGCAGATGAAGAGGAAATAAAATGTGAAAGAGAAAGAGGTAGTGTTACAAAAAACGCGATTTCTAATAAGCTTAGAGATCTCCAGTGAATACTAGAAAGGAATGCCCTTCTAGCATCCAGCCTTTTACTGGGTTTTCGTAACAAGTAGTCAGTATCCTGGTCCAATTATCCATTAGAATTCAATAATTATTAGTGCTTCAGGATTACAACTGGTAGGTTACTAACTAGAGAAATTAAAACTTAATAAAGTTATTAACAATCAAGATGTCTAGGAGTATATTATCAAATTAAAATAAGTTAATCAATTTAAACAAAATAATAATCACTTCTCTCGTGTACAGTAGTATTGTGCTGAAGGCACATATCACATCTTTATATCTTAAGTACCGTCTGGTACATTAACCTTTAATAATATAATATACAAATAAGTTTGTGTGTATGTGTGTAAGTGCTCTAAGTAGTTCCCTATGTTTCACTACTCGACTAGACTTAAACCAGTGACTGACAAAGTCCTCACATAAACTATCTTCTTGACCACCTGGCAATCAGAACAGTTTGCTTGAACAGTAAACGACCGCTAAGCCCAATAGCAATATAACAAGCAACTGTGACACAAAATCAGGAACAAGGAGATAATATAACGACACTAAGTAGGGACCATCAGCAGATCCTCCACAAAAGTCACAAAACTCCCATACTACTGAATCTAAGTTCAGCATAAGAAAATCCCCGACTGTGACAGTACACAGATACCAATACAAATTAGGTCAGAAGCTACAGCTCAGGACCTGAGTTGCTCAGTGTCTATGCGACACACAACCTCAGTACAACGTCGAAAATCACTAAGTCTAGACAATGTTCTGTGAACAGAGTTCAACAGAACCTACAACAATAAAGCGACAGAGACGATCTTCCAACAAGGGCCAGTAAGGGAGAGTTAGGCACTTGTCAGGAATACGTCCAACCACCAAGAGAGTCTAGCCCAGACTGATTACTCCAGGCGAGGTGTGAACACCCCTCCCCCTCGATCACGTGATAGCTCCGTGGACAGTTGCTGCCAAGCAACAACAAGAAGCCGGCAGAGTAACGAGCCACCAGCGATAATTCCAGTAGTTAGATAATCAAGACTTGAACTATGAGCACATAATAATAATATATAAATGTTACATCCTATCTAACAATATAACTAAGTTAAATAATAATATAAAGCAATATATTTACGATTTAGCTATTATCGCAAATATAAGCAATATAAAATTATATGAAAAGGTAATATACATTATATGCATTGTGACCCATTCAGGGGTTGCAACAGGTAGAAAGTGGAAAAGGTAAACCCCTTCCACTCTGCCGTCAGCTGCCAACCGTAACACCCACATGACAATGTGTTACCATATCTATGTCCACCCTCCCCGACATCCCTAGGAGCAGTCCCACCTACCTCTGCTGCCCTCTATCCTACCTCTCATTACAACCTTTGTCATCCCTGCCACCCTCATCATCTACCACCCTCACTTTAACCCCTCATTTTTAACACTCCCCTCCTCCTCCCCTCCACAATCAACCACCAACGATCTCTTCCCCCACTAGAGTCTTCCCCCAGTGCACCCTGGACATCCCTCCCCATCACCCAACAATCCCAGCATCGCCCTCACCAGAGTACCGTCAACACTGAGTGGGTCATCTCATGACATAGACATGTGTCTGGTACGTTTTTCTTAACAAGAAAAATAACAACAATGTTAAACATTTCGAACTCAACGAGCCTGGGACATTTAAACCTCAGCACGTCTTCGACGCTTAAACCAGTGCGTCTGGTACGTTGATATTTAAACCGAGTTTTTAAAAATTGAGTTTATCATCGCTCAGCTAGTCCAGAACAGCTAGACAGCGTGATTGTCTTACGTTTAACGACCGGGGGATCGAGCCTACAAAATTCCTTACGTTACACTACACTCACAGCTTTGTGTTTTTCCAAAAATTTAGCAGCGTTGCAGGGCAGAGGTGCCAGGAACCACATAAAGGTATGGAACTTTGGAACTACGATGCCTGGGAATACGTGTTGGGGAATAATTGAAGTTGGCACTGTGAAGGGTGCCAGGGAGTACCTGTGAGGGGAACGGTTGAAGTCGGCACTGTGATGGGTGCCAGGGAGTACATGTGAGGGGAATGGTTGAAGTTGGCCCTGTGATGGGTGCCAGGGAGTATAAAGGGGGAATGGTTGAAGTTGGCACTGTGATGGGTGCCAGGGAGTATATATGAGGGGAATGGTTGAGGTTGGCACTGTGATGGGTGCCAAGGAGTACATGTGAAGGGAACAGTTGAAATTGGCACTGTGATGGGTGCCATGCCAGGGAATACATGTGAGGAGAATGGTTGAACTTTGCACTGTGATGGGTGCCAGGGAGAACATATGACAGGAATGGTTGAAGTTGGCACTATGATGGGTGCCAATGAAGGCGTATCAGGGAAGCAAAACTCCGCAAATACTTACAGAATATAATGTGAGTTGTATTTCCAATAGTTTTCAAAATCCCATTTTTTACGACACCCCCAGTGTGTGTGTGTGTGTGTGTGTGTGTGTGTGTGTGTGTGTGTGTGTGTGTGTGTGTGTGTGTGTCTGTGTGTGTGTGTGTGTGTGTGTGTGTGAATGTGTGTGTATGAGTGTGTATGTGTGTGTGTGTGTATGTGTGTGTATGTGTGTGTGTGTATGTGTGTGTGTGTGTGTGTGTGTGTGTGTGTGTGTGTGTGTGTGTGTGTGTACTCACCTAATTGTACTCACCTAATTGTGGTTGCAGGGGTCGAGACTCAGCTCCTGGCCCCGCCTCTTCACTGATCGCTACTGGGTCCTCTCTCTCTGCTTCTTGAGCTTTGTCATATCTCTTCTTAAAACTATGTATGGTTCCTGCCTCCACCACTTCACTTGCTAGGCTATTCCACTTGCTGACAACTCTATGACTGAAGAAATACTTCCTAACGTCCCTGTGACTCGTCTGAGTCTTCAGCTTCCAGTTGTGACCCCTTGTCCCTGTGTCCCCTCTCTGGAACATCCTATCTCTGTCCACCTTGTCTATTCCCCGCAGTATCTTGTATGTCGTTATCATGTCTCCCCTGACTCTTCTGTCCTCCAGTGTCGTCAGTCCGATTTCCCTCAACCTTTCCTCGTACGACATTCCCCTGAGCTCTGGGACTAGCCTTGTTGCAAACCTTTGTACTTTCTCTAACTTCTTAACGTGCTTGACCAGGTGTGGGTTCCAGACTGATGCTGCATACTCCAGTATGGGCCTAACATACACAGTGTACAGTGTCTTGAACGATTCCTTATTTAGGTGTCGGAACGCTATTCTCAGGTTTGCCAGGCGCCCGTATGCTGCAGCAGTTATTTGGTTGATGTGTGACTCCGGTGACGTGCTCGGTGTTATGGTCACCCCGAGGTCTTTCTCCCTGAGTGAGGTCTGTAGTCTTTGTCCACCTAGCCTATACTCTGTCTGCGGTCTTCTTTGCCCCTCCCCAATCTTCATGACTTTTCATTTGGCAAATTCGAGAAGCCAGTTTCTGGACCACATGTCCAGCCTGTCTAGGTCTCTTTGCAGTCCTGCCTCATCCTCATCCGATTTAATTTTTCTCATCAACTTCACATCATCTGCGAATAGGGACACTTCAGAGTCTATTCCTTCCATCATGTCGTTCGCATATATCAATAATAGCACTGGCCCTAGAACTGACCCCTGTGGGACCCCGCTCGTCACAGGCGCCCACTGTGATATCTCTTCACGTACCATGACTCGTTGCTGCCTCCCTGTTAGGTATTCCCTGATCCATTGCAGTGCCCTCCCTGTTACATGCGCCTGATCCTCCAGCTTCTGCACTAATCTCTTGTGGGGAACTGTGTCAAAGGCCTTCCTGCAGTCTAGGAAAACGCAATCAACCCACCCCTCTCTCTCGTGTCTTACTTCTGTTACCTTGTCATAAAACTCCAGGAGGTTTGTGATACAAGATTTGCCTTCCATGAACCCATGCTGGTTTTCATTTATAATCTTGCTCCGTTCCAGGTGCTCGACCACTCTCCTCCTGATAATCTTCTCCATGACTTTGCACACAATACACGTCAGAGACACAGGTCTGTAGTTTAGCGCCTTGTTTCTGTTTCCTTTCTTAAATATGGGGACTACATTTGCTGTCTTCCATTTCTCAGGTAGTTGCCCAGTTTCAAGGGATGTGTTGAAGATTGTGGTTAGAGGCACGCACAGCATCTCTGCTCCTTCTCTAAGGACCCATGGGGGGATGTTGTCCGGTCCCATCGCCTTTGAGGTATCAAGGTCACTTAGCAGCTTCTTCACCTCCTCCTCGGTTGTTCGTATGTCATCCAACACTTGGTGGTATATTCCCTCTTGATGTTCCCTTCTGTACTGACTTCCCACAGCCCCTCCTGTCTCTACTGTAAAAACTTCCTTAAATCTGTTTAGCTCCTCACATACCTCCTGGTCATTTCTTGTGAGTTCTCCACCTTCTGTCCTTAATCTGATCACCTGGTCTTTGACTGTTGCCTTCCTCCTGATGTGGCTATACAACAGTTTCGGGTCAGTCTTGATTTTCGATGCTATGTCATTTTCATACTGTCGCTGGGCCTCCCTCCTTACCTGTGCGTACTCGTTCCTGGCTCTGCGACTGATCTCCCTATTTTCGTGTGTTTTCTGCCTTCTGTACTTTTTCCATTCCCTATTGCACTTTGTTTTTGCCTCCTTACACCGTCGGGTAAACCTGGGGCTCGTTCTGGTCTTCCCGTTGTTTCTGTTGCCCTTGGGAATAAACCTTTCCACTGCCTCCTTGCATTTTGTTGTTACATATTCCATCATTTCATTTACTGGCTTTCCTGCCAGTTCTGTTTGTGTGTGTGTGTGTGTGTGTGTGTGTGTGTGTGTGTGTGTGTGTGTGTGTGTGTACTCGCCTAGCTGTGGTTGCAGGGGTCGATTTATAGCTCCTGGCCCCGCCTCTCCACTGGTCGCTACTGGATCACTCTCCCTGAACCATGAGCTTTATCATACCTCTGCTTAAAGCTATGAATGGATCCTGCCTCCACTACATCGCTTCCCAAACTATTCCACTTCCAGACTACTCTGTGACTGAAGAAATACTTCCTGATATTCCTGTTATTCATCTGTGTGTTCAACTTCCAACTGTGTCCCCTTGTTGCTGTGTCCCATCTCCGGAACATTCTGTCTCTGTCCACCTTGTCAATTCCTCTCAGTATTTTATATGTCGTTATCATGTCCCTCCTATCTCTGCTGTCCTCCAATATCGTCAGGTCGATTTCTCTTAACCTCTCCTCGTAGGACATACCCCTTGCAAACCTTTGCACTTTCTCTAGTTTCTTTTCGTGCTTATCTAGATGTAGGTTCCTAACTTATGCCGCATACTCCAATGTGGGCCTAACATACACAGTGTACAGGGTCCTGAACGATTCCATATTAAGATGGCGGAATGCTGTTCTTAAGTTTGCTAGGCGCCCGTGTGCTGCACCAGTCTCCCTAGAGTGCGATCTTCTTTGCCCTTCCCCAATCTTCATGACTTTGTACTTGGTGGGGTTGAACTCCAGGAGCCAATTGCTGTACCAGGCCTGCAGCCTGTCCAGATCCCTTTGTAGTTCTGCCTGGTCCTCGTCCTATTGAATTCTTCTCATCAACTTACATCATCTGCAAACAGGGACACTTCGGAGTCTATTCCCTCCGTCATGTCGTTCACGAATACCAGAAACAGCACCGGTCCTAGGACTGACCACTGTGGGACCCCGCTGGTCACAGGTACCCACTCTGACACCTCGCCACGTGCCATGACTCGCTGTTGTCTTCCTGACAGGTATTCTCTGATCCATTGTAGTGCCTTCCCAGTTATCCCTGCTTGGTCCTCCAGTTTTTGCACTGATCTCTTGTGTGGAACTGTGTGTGTGTGTGTACTCACCTATTTGTACTCACCTATTTGTGGTTGCAGGGGTCGAGTCATAGCTCCTGGCCCCGCCTTTTTATTGATTGCTACTGGGTCCTCTCTCTCCCTGCTCCATGAGCTTTATCAGACCTCGTCTTAAAACTATGTATGGTTCCCGCCTCCACTACGTCACTTTCTAGGCTATTCCACGGCCTGACTACTCTATGACTGAAGAAATACTTCCTAACGTCCCTTTGATTCATCTGAGTCTTCAACTTCCATTTGTGACCTCTTGTTTCTGTGTCCCATCTCTGGAACATCCCGTCTTTGTCCACCTTGTCTATTCCGCGGAATATTTTATATGTCGTTATCATGTCTCCCCTGACCCTCCTGTCCTCCAGCGTCGTCAGGCCGATTTCCCTTAACCTTTCTTCATAGGACATTCCCCTTAGCTTTGGAACTAACCGTGTCGCAAACCTTTGCACTTTCTCTATTTTCTTGACGTGCTTGATCAAGTATGGGTTCCAAACAGGTGCTGCATACTCGAGTACGGGCCTGACGTACAGGGTGTACAGTGTCTTGAACGATTCCTTACTAAGGTATCGGAACGCTGTTCTCAGGTTCGCCAGGCGCCCATATGCTGCAGTACTTATCTGGTTGATGTGTGCTTCGGTGTTATACTCACTCCAAGATCTTTTTCCTTAAGCGAGGTTTGCAGTCTTTGGCCACCTAGCGTATACTCTGTCTGCTGTCTTCTTTGCCCTTCCCCGATCTTCATGACTTTGCATTTGGCGGGGTTAAATTCGAGAAGCCAGTTGCTGGACCAGGTGTCCAGTCTGTCCAGGTCTCTTTGAAGTCCTGCCTGATCCTCATCTGATTTAATTCTCCTCATTAACTTCACATCATCTGCGAACAGGGACACTTCTGAGTCTAACCCTTCCATCATGTCGTTCACATATACCAAAAATAGCACTGGTCCTAGGACCGATGTGTGTGTGTATGTGTGTGTGTGTGTGTGTGTGTGTGTGTGTGTGAATGTTACGTCACACCCTGTGTGCATGAAGTTTACAACACACTGGATGCGCATGACGACACACAGCAGAGTACAATGAGCGGTTGGATACATTGATCTGAAAGGGTTGGACACACTGCATCATGTACACTGGTAAGACTAGACACATTGCAAGTACACTGAGAGGGTTGGACACACGGCAGGCTACTCTGAGAGTGTTCGACACACGGCAGGGTACACTCAGAAGGTTGTAAACAGACCAAACGTTTCTACCATGTATGTTACAAGCGTGAAGCTCTTGTCTGACTTCAACTTCTTTGCTGTTTCTGTGAGATTATAGAATTTGAAGACGAGTTTCTGCCGTCTTTTCTCTCCCTTCATTTCATCTCAGTCACCCCATTGCATTCTCCTCTTTCCACTCCCATTCACTATCTCTTATTCTCTCTCTCTCTCATTGCACAGTATGATAATAAATAATACATAGAACAGGCCACAGCTCCGCCGGCAAGAAATACACTAGCCAGCAAGCTGGACTCACCAGTCCTTTTGAAATTTCAATTGGATACCATGTAAACATTTTATCATCTAGTTTGCAGGAGCTTTGTTTTGCCTGGTAGGGAGAGGGAGAGGGAGAGGGAGAGAGGGAGAGGGAGAGGGAGAGAGAGAGAGAGAGAGAGAGAGAGAGAGAGAGAGAGAGAGAGAGAGAGAGAGAGAGAGAGAGAGAGAGAGAGAGAGAGAGAGAGAGAGAGAGAGAAGAAGAAGAAGAAGAAGAAGTTGATATCCTTGGGGTGAAATTTGACTCCAAACTACCCATGAAGAACCATGTTGTAAATCTTGCAAACAAGGCAGCCCGGAAGCTTACAGCACTTCGCCGTATCTCGCATCTGCTTGACAGTAGGGGTTGCAAGATTCTGTACGAGGCACAAGTACGCTCACACCTTGAGTATGCTCCACTTTCTTGGTTTGCCTGCCCCCCCTCTCATCTGCGACTGCTTGACAGAGTAGAGAACAGAGCAGGACGTCTCATCTCTCGCCTGGACCCATCCTGGATAGATCTGTCATTTCAGCAGAGCCTTCAACATAGGAGGGATGTGGGTTGCCTTACTGTTATGTACAAGGCCAATATTGTCAAAATACCACACTTGGATCCACTTCGAGGACAGCGTGAAACAAGCTTTTATGCCACAAGACGGGCAGAAAGCAGCAACTTCACTTTGGCTGTACCCTTCTCTAGAACATCACTCCATCTGAGATCATACATACCCAGGATGACTCGAGTATGGAACACATTCGTACAGCATAATGATGTCAACGAGATAAAGTCAGTTGATCAAATGAAAATGCTTGCCCACAGATGGCTCCAACTTCATCCTGTTCCCTACTTGTATGTCTCATAACAATAAAAATGCTTTCAAAAGAGCTGATGAAGGTAACAGCTCTTAGTTTGTCAATAAAGTTAGGAATCCTTAACCTGTAAATTGCTTGTCAATAATGCTATGGATCCTTAACCTAACCTTGTCAAACCCTGTGTAAAAAAAAAAAAAAAAAAAAAAAAGGAGAGAGAGAGAGAGAGAGAGAGATGGAGAGGTCAACAGGTAAAGAGGAAAGCTTGTTACTTTGAATCAGGTCTCAGTAGTTTGTAGTTCAAGATGTAATCACAAGGTTCAACTTAGAAATAGTTCTCCAGAGCCAGACGTTGAATTGGTCCAAAACAATAAAATAACAAAATTTATGTACGATCCACGGTTTCAGATCATGAGTAACATCCCCGTAAAACCGCTGAAAAGTATCTTTAAAATCGCTCAAAGATTAATGTGAAGTCGCTGTAAGAGTGAGGTAAACATCGCCCTAAGATTGGTATAAAAATTCCGGTAAGATAATTAACGATTTTTCGAATGTAATTAATTTTTTCTGTAATTACCCGTTAATAGTTAGTTGAGTAGCGCTGATGATCTTGGTGTCCCAATTTGCAATACAAATTTATCATAAAAAGAGTGAGGATTCCCAATTTTTTTACACTGTTTATTGACTGATTTTCTTCCAGCCACCTACCACACATCTGATTAAAAATATATATATATATATTCCAATGCGTTCTCTACAAGTTAAAGTTTCACGTTGTTTGTGTTACTGCTAAAAAGAAATCCTTCTTGGTTGCATTCTTTTTGACTGAACTTCTCTAAGTAGTTATCACAGCTGTTTCCCATTACTCTCTTTACCAGAGTGGAAATTTGATGCCTTTCATTCCTCGTTCTTAACTCACATATACAAATACAGAAGTCTTTTGTTTGTGTAATAAAAGCAGTTATAATCATAACAATAATTTTCAAAGAGGTGGACCAGTAAGTGTAAATTATATACAATAAATAATCATAATGACAATACATATACGTAATACTAATGTTGTATATCTAAATGGTGGTTATAATGATAACCTTAATGTTTAAAGGAGGTGGACTAGTAAGCCAGCAGAAGGCTATGTCAGATGACCAAAAGCTCCAGCTGCGGGTCATTATATAACTAAGACCCGAGTCACGAAATACTTGTCCTGTTTGCTGACGAATCTTAACTAACCTAACTTTGTTTGCGATTTTACTTCTATTTGTTGCTGGTGACATTATGCAACAGTCTTACTGTACACTTGTCATAGGGCAGTAAACAGTACTCCACCTTACTTGAAGAAGTCTCACCGTGCCCCCGACACAGATCTGTAAACAGTACATCACTTGTACAAACTCCGACATTCCTTCGGGAGGAAATGACTGGTCATCATCTGGCAAAGATCCTGGAGTTTACCTGGAGAGAGTTTCGGGGGTCAACGCCCCCGCGGCCCGGTCTGTGACCAGGCCTCCTGGTGGATCAGCGCCTGATCAACCAGGCTGTTGCTGCTGGCTGCACGCAAACCAACGTACGAGCCACAGCCCGGCTGATCAGGAACTGCCTTTAGGTGCTTGTCCAGTGCCAGCTTGAAGACTGCCAGGGGTCTGTTGGTAATCCCCCTTATGTGTGCTGGGAGGCAGTTGAACAGTCTCGGTCCCCTGACACTTATTGTATGGTCTCTTAACGTGCTAGTGACACCCCTGCTTTTCATTGGGGGGATGGTGCATCGTCTGCCAAGTCTTTTGCTTTCGTAGTGAGTGATTTTCGTGTGCAAGTTCGGTACTAGTCCCTCTAGGATTTTCCAGGTGTATATAATCATGTATCTCTCCCTCCTGCGTTCCAGGGAATACAGGTTTAGAAACCTCAAGCGCTCCCAGTAATTGAGGTGTTTTATCTCCGTTATGCGCGCCGTGAAAGTTCTCTGTACATTTTCTAGGTCGGCAATTTCACCTGCCTTGAAAGGTGCTGTTAGAGTGCAGCAATATTCCAGCCTAGATAGAACAAGTGACCTGAAGAGTGTCATCATGGGCTTGGCCTCCCTAGTTTTGAAGGTTCTCTTTATCCATCCTGTCATTTTTCTAGCAGATGCGATTGATACAATGTTATGGTCCTTGAAGGTGAGATCCTCCGACATAATCACTCCCAGGTCTTTGACGTTGGTGTTTCGCTCTATTTTGTGGCCAGAATTTGTTTTGTACTCTGATGAAGATTTAATTTCCTCATGTTTACCATATCTGAGTAATTGAAATTTCTCATCGTTGAACTTCATATTGTTTTCTGCAGCCCACTGAAAGATTTGGTTGATGTCCGCCTGGAGCCTTGCAGTGTCTGCAATGGAAGACACTGTCATGCAGATTCGGGTGTCATCTGCAAAGGAAGACACGGTGCTGTGGCTGACATCCTTGTCTATGTCGGATATGAGGATGAGGAACAAGATGGGAGCTAGTACTGTGCCTTGTGGAACAGAGCTTTTCACCGTAGCTGCCTCGGACTTTACTCTGTTGACGACTACTCTCTGTGTTCTGTTAGTGAGGAAATTATAGATCCATCGACCAACTTTTCCTGTTATTCCTTTAGCGCGCATTTTGTGCGCTATTACGCCATGGTCACACTTGTCGAAGGCTTTTGCAAAGTCTGTATATATTACATCTGCATTCTTTTTGTCTTCTAGTGCATTTAGGACCTTGTCGTAGTGATCCAGTAGTTGAGACAGACAGGAGCGACCTGTTCTAAACCCATGTTGCCCTGGGTTGTGTAACTGATGGGTTTCTAGATGGGTGGTGATCTTGCTTCTTAGGACCCTTTCAAAGATTTTTATGATATGGGATGTTAGTGCTATTGGTCTGTAGTTCTTTGCTGTTGCTTTACTGCCCCCTTTGTGGAGTGGGGCTATGTCTGTTGTTTTTAGTAACTGAGGGACGACCCCCGTGTCCATGCTCCCTCTCCATAGGATGGAAAAGGCTCGTGATAGGGGCTTCTTGCAGTTCTTGATGAACACAGAGTTCCATGAGTCTGGCCCTGGGGCAGAGTGCATGGGCATGTCATTTATCGCCTGTTCGAAGTCATTTGGCGTCAGGATAACATCGGATAGGCTTGTGTTAATCAAATTTTGTGGCTCTCTCATAAAAAATTCATTTTGATCTTCGACTCTCAGTCTGGTTAGCGGCTTGCTAAAAACTGAGTCATATTGGGACTTGAGTAGCTCACTCATTTCCTTGCTGTCATCTGTGTAGGACCCATC
Source organism: Cherax quadricarinatus (assembly GCF_038502225.1). Classification (NCBI taxonomy): domain Eukaryota; kingdom Metazoa; phylum Arthropoda; class Malacostraca; order Decapoda; family Parastacidae; genus Cherax; species Cherax quadricarinatus. The sequence goes on along the minus strand of NC_091295.1, from coordinate 22,753,898 downwards.
TTGTTTAAGTAGGGGCCCAATACTGGACGTTGTTCTCGATTTTGATTTGGCATAGGAGAAGAAATACTTTGGGTTTCTTTCGATTTCATTTATGGCTTTTAGTTCTTCCCGCGATTCCTGACTCCTAAAGGATTCTTTTAGCTTAAGTTCGATGCTTGCTATTTCTCTGACCAGTGTCTCCCTGCGCATTTCTGATATATTGACCTCTTTTAGCCGCTCTGTTATTCTTTTCCGTCGCCTGTAAAGGGAGCGCCTGTCTCTTTCTATTTTACATCTACTCCTCCTTTTTCTTAGAGGAATAAGCCTTGTGCATACATCGAGTGCCACCGAGTTAATCTGTTCTAGGCATAAGTTTGGGTCTGTGTTGCTTAGTATATCTTCCCAGCTTATATCGGTTAGGACTTGGTTTACTTGCTCCCACTTTATGTTTTTGTTATTGAAGTTGAATTTGGTGAATGCTCCCTCGTGACTAGTCTCATTTTGTCGGTCTGGGGCTCCACGCATACATGTCTGAACCTCAATTATGTTGTGATCTGAGTATATTGTTTTTGATATGGTGACATTTCTTATCAGATCATCATTGTTAGTGAAGATGAGGTCTAGTGTATTCTCCAGTCTAGTAGGCTCTATTATTTGCTGGTTTAAATTGAATTTTGTGCAGAGATTTAAAAGCTCGTGTGAGTGTGAGTTTTCATCAGAGCTGCCTCCTGGTGTTATTACTGCAACAATATTATTTGCTATATTCCTCCATTTTAGGTGCCTTAAGTTGAAATCCCCCAGGAGCAAGATGTTGGGTGCAGGAGCTGGAAGATTTTCCAGGATTTTCCAGGACTTTGTTCTTTGCGAATATTTAAGTAAACAGTCTTATATTCCAGTTGTTCTGACGTATAACCTATGCCAGAACAATGGGAATATCATCGTCTATACATCTCAAAACTTTTTATAACCATTATATTTGTTTCCACGACTACACTTCCATGATTTTCTAATCATAATTTGCCAGCTATAATCAACCGTTAGAGGTCATTATGTTTTCTCTGCCACGGATGGTATTTATCACACAAACTCAAAATCTGAAACGAACGGGCAAAGGACAGATCTATTTCCAATTTCACAGAATTCTGTTACTTGGTATTTATCAATATTGTATTTTTAAAAATCGATTTTATAATCCACGATTCACTTCATGTAAATCCGATGGGAAAATCTATCAGTTATCTTCGTATGTTATTTTAAAAAATCCTTTTGCATCGTCCACAAACACGTTACTATTTACATCTTCAACGAGGGGATCGTTGATCTTTGTGGGGAGCCCACTAGTGACATCAATGATGGGAGCGTTGATCCTTGTGG
>NC_091295.1:22737545-22747545 GCF_038502225.1 Cherax quadricarinatus | reverse complement strand
GTTTTGATCTCACTGCATTTATCACTCGTTGACTGACTGAGATGATTTCACATTTGGATGGATTCAGGATGAGACCCATTTCCTGTCCCCGTGTCATTACCTGTGTAATGTCATGTAGGAGGGACTCCTTTGTACCTGCTAGTGTGCCATCATCTAGGAACCAGAGGTTTAGCTCGCTGGTCAGTCTGACTGTGATTTCCCTAACTGCTATACAGAAGAGAAATGGTGCAAGAGGATCTCCTTGTTGGACACCCTCCGATGATGTGATTTCATGCTCTCCAAAGAGAAGCATTGATTCCTTGCTATACCCAGCTGAAACAAAAGGGAAGAGACCAGGGAAATGTTCTTGTACTGCTGCTAATACCACGTCTCTTTTCAGGAGATTGAACGCATTCTTGAAATCTAATTTTACCACTGCATTGTCCTCAGGCAGGTTGTTGATATACGCCCTTGTTGCATGAACCGCTGCTTCACTTCCTTGAGAGACCCCAAAGCCAAGCTGGTTTGGTTGAAGCATCATGGCTGCCTGTGCACGAATACTTCGGACAGCAGCTTTGGATACGAGGCGGCGTAACGTGTTGCCTACTGCAATTGGCCGAATTCCTCCATCCTTCTTTTTAAGTGCACAAAGTGTTGCACCAAAAAAGAAAGGTCTAATTTCATCAGGAATCAGACCAGCCAAGGAATTGTTGACGAACCTTGTGATCTCTGAAAGCAGTGTCTCTGCAATTTCCCCAATAACTGGATTAACCATTTCCTTTAAATGCTGTGGCCTTATTCCAGTGTACCCCCCAGCAGAGCCAGAGGGGAACGACATTATTGCTTTGTAAATGTCTGAGTCTTCCACAATCAATGTTTCCATAGTGGGGACAGAGGTGTTGGAACTGTTGGTGCCACTGGTTTCCCTGGCAGGGTGCTTTCCTCTAAGTGCTTCAGCCGTGTCAGCATCCCTGGGAGCAACTGTATCTTCACTGGTAATTCTGATTGCCCCCACTGTGTTGCCCTCTTCAATTTTCTTGCTCACCTGGACTCAGACTTTTTCACTGTCAGTAGAGTGAGTGGGAGTTCTGCCTCTCCCTTTTTTGTGTTGACGGGGAAGGCGAATGAGGTTATCAACTCTAGGAAAATCTCTTAAGGATTTAATTATCATTGAGGCTAGCCTCTTACCCCTTCTTTCCGGCACAGCTAAGCAGACATTGCCAAAAAGTAGCAAGTTGTGCCATGCCTTGATGGTTGGTGGAGCATTTAAGACAGTGGTACCATCGTTTACTTTTTTTCAGGAGGTCTGTAAGTTTCCCAGCTGCGTGTGGACGGGCTGCTTTGGGAATATGTGTGAGTGTCCTCGTACCTGTTGCTTTAATTGCTTCCAAGAGATTGTCTGATGAGATGAAATCTGTTGGAGTGGGCTCAGGTGCCTGAGGTAGCTCTGGATCATCACTTTCCACAGGAGGACATCCTGAACCAGGGCAACTACCGTGTTTGCGGAGGAAACCATTAGAGTTGAGACAACGAAGCTGTAAGCATGACCGACACTTGCCTCTCCTAGTATTGCCAGCCGTGCCATTTTCCTGGCTGCTTGCTTCCTCCTGGTTGGCATCTATCTGCTAGACTAGACAATAGGAGTGGAATATGACATGCTGGGTGGGTATGGTGCGTGGAAGGTAGTGAACTTGACCGTGGTGGCCTAGTGGAGTTTGAGGGGCTGGGAGGGGAAAGGGAAAACTTCCCTGGGAATTAGGTGGGGGAGGCGCAGGTTGTTGAGTGGGGTTATCCCGGGGAGTACAATACACATGGACTTGCACTCTATATATTGTTCACACTGTCTTACAATACACATAACTTTATTTGTTTCCCATGTACACTATGAACAATGTGGGTATGGGCACTGCTGAACCAATGTGTTCACTCACCATCTAGTTACACATCCCACCTCTTCCACCCACCCCCGTGACGTGGGGGTGGATACACTGACTGGTCACTCCCTCGTTAACATTAATTTCACATTGTTTTTCCATAACATATGCCTCTAAATAGTCCATGCATCGACACAATCATTTCCAAGTCAACTGGAAGTATGGTGCATGGTGCATGGTGCTGGATATAGATGTTTTTATAAGAGCTTTTCGAGGTTTGCATGTACGATAATCTTGGCCGGTACTCATACACAGTGTAGGCCTTATACTCCCCAACCCCTCCACTGGCCGTATATATATATATATATATATATATATATATATATATATATATATATATATATATATATATATATATATATATATATATATATATATATATATATATATATATATATATATATATATATATATATATATATATATATATATATATACATATATATATATATATATATATATATATATATATATATATATATATATATATATATATATATATATATATATATATATATATATATATATATATATATATGTCGTGCCGAATATGTAAAACTGGTCAATTAGCAAAAACTCATTTAAAAGTAAGTCCTTTCTAAAATTTTCTCTTACGTTTAAAGATATATTTTTTCATTAATGTTAATGCAAAAAATTTAAATTTTGCACCAAAAGAATCTTAGAAAACTTACCTAACCTTATTATAACAAGAACAATTTATGTTAGCCTAACCCAACTATATATATTTTAGAATTGTTTATAATAATTTAATACTAAACAAACACAGTAAAATGTATGTTTTTCGTTAGGTTCAGAATGATTTTGGCGAAATTATTGCATAAATAAATTTTCGCTTGTCCCATATGGCAAGATGAGCGTTGCTATTTAAGCCAAGATCGCAAGTTCTGCCAATTCGGCACGACATATTTTTTTATTATTATTTTTTTTTTATTATCACACTGGCCGATTCCCACCAAGGCAGGGTGGCCCGAAAAAGAAAAACTTTCACCATCATTCGCTCCATCACTGTCTTGCCAGAAGGATGCTTTACACTACAGTTTTTAAACTGCAACATTAACACCCCTCCTTCAGAGTGCAGGCACTGTACTTCCCATCTCCAGGACTCAAGTCCGGCCTGCCGGTTTCCCTGAATCCCTTCATAAATGTTACTTTGCTCACACTCCAACAGCACGTCAAGTATTAAAAACCATTTGTCTCCATTCACTCCTATCAAACACGCTCACGCATGCCTGCTGGAAGTCCAAGCCCCTCGCACACAAAACCTCCTTTACCCCCTCCCTCCAACCCTTCCTAGGCCGACCCCTACCCCGCCTTCCTTCCACTACAGACTGATACACTCTTGAAGTCATTCTGTTTCGCTCCATTCTCTCTACATGTCCGAACCACCTCAACAACCCTTCCTCAGCCCTCTGGACAACAGTTTTGGTAATCCCGCACCTCCTCCTAACTTCCAAACTACGAATTCTCTGCATTATATTCACACCACACATTGCCCTCAGACATGACATCTCCACTGCCTCCAGCCTTCTCCTCGCTGCAACATTCATCACCCACGCTTCACACCCATATAAGAGCGTTGGTAAAACTATACTCTCATACATTCCCCTCTTTGCCTCCAAGGACAAAGTTCTTTGTCTCCACAGACTCCTAAGTGCACCACTCACTCTTTTTCCCTCATCAATTCTATGATTCACCTCATCTTTCATAGACCCATCCGCTGACACGTCCACTCCCAAATATCTGAATACGTTCACCTCCTCCATACTCTCTCCCTCCAATCTGATATTCAATCTTTCATCACCTAATCTTTTTGTTATCCTCATTACCTTACTCTTTCCTGTATTCACCTTTAATTTTCTTCTTTTGCACACCCTACCAAATTCATCCACCAATCTCTGCAGCTTCTCTTCAGAATCTCCCAAGAGCACAGTGTCATCAGCAAAGAGCAGCTGTGACAACTCCCACTTCGTGTGTGATTCTTTATCTTTTAACTCCACGCCTCTTGCCAAGACCCTCACATTTACTTCTCTTACAACCCCATCTATAAATATATTAAACAACCACGGTGACATCACACATCCTTGTCTAAGGCCTACTTTTACTGGGAAATAATTTCCCTCTTTCCTACATACTCTAACTTGAGCCTCACTATCCTCGTAAAAACTCTTCACTGCTTTCAGTAACCTACCTCCTACACCATACACTTGCAACATCTGCCACATTGCCCCCCTATCCACCCTGTCATACGCCTTTTCCAAATCCATAAATGCCACAAAGACCTCTTTAGCCTTATCTAAATACTGTTCACTTATATGTTTCACTGTAAACACCTGGTCCACACACCCCCTACCTTTCCTGAAGCCTCCTTGTTCATCTGCTATCCTATTCTCCGTCTTACTCTTAATTCTTTCAATTATAACTCTACCATACACTTTACCAGGTACACTCAACAGACTTATCCCCCTATAATTTTTGCACTCTCTTTTATCCCCTTTGCCTTTATACAAAGGGACTATGCATGCTCTCTGCCAATCCCTAGGTACCTTACCCTCTTCCATACATTTATTAAATAATTGCACCAACCACTCCAAAACTATATCCCCACCTGCTTTTAACATTTCTATCTTTATCCCATCAATCCCAGCTGCCTTACCCCCTTTCATTTTACCTACTGCCTCACGAACTTCCCCCACACTCACAACTGGCTCTTCCTCACTCCTACAAGATGTTATTCCTCCTTGCCCTATACACGAAATCACAGCTTCCCTATCTTCATCAACATTTAACAATTCCTCAAAATATTCCCCCCATCTTCCCAATACCTCTAACTCTCCATTTAATAACTCTCCTCTCCTATTTTTAACTGACAAATCCATTTGTTCTCTAGGCTTTCTTAATTAACTTGTTAATCTCACTCCAAAACTTTTTCTTATTTTCAACAAAATTTGTTGATAACATCTCACCCACTCTCTCATTTGCTCTCTTTTTACATTGCTTCACCACTCTCTTAACCTCTCTCTTTTTCTCCATATACTCTTCCCTCCTTGCATCACTTCTACTTTGTAAAAACTTCTCATATGCTAACTTTTTCTCCCTTACTACTCTCTTTACATCATCATTCCACCAATCACTCCTCTTCCCTCCTGCACCCACTTTCCTGTAACCACAAACTTCTGCTGAACACTCTAACACTACATTTTTAAACCTACCCCATACCTCTTCGACCCCATTGCCTATGCTCTCATTAGCCCATCTATCCTCCAATAGCTGTTTATATCTTACCCTAACTGCCTCCTCTTTTAGTTTATAAACCTTCACCTCTCTCTTCCCTGATGCTTCTATTCTCCTTGTATCCCATCTACCTTTTACTCTCAGTGTAGCTACAACTAGAAAGTGATCTGATATATCTGTGGCCCCTCTATAAACATGTACATCCTGAAGTCTACTCAACAGTCTTTTATCTACCAATACATAATCCAACAAACTACTGTCATTTCGCCCTACATCATATCGTGTATACTTATTTATCCTCTTTTTCTTAAAATATGTATTACCTATAACTAAACCCCTTTCTATACAAAGTTCAATCAAAGGGCTTCCATTATCATTTACACCTGGCACCCCAAACTTACCTACCACACCCTCTCTAAAAGTTTCTCCTACTTTAGCATTCAGGTCCCCTACCACAATTACTCTCTCACTTGGTTCAAAGGCTCCTATACATTCACTTAACATCTCCCAAAATCTCTCTCTCTCCTCTGCATTCCTCTCTTCTCCAGGTGCATACACGCTTATTATGACCCACTTCTCGCATCCAACCTTTACTTTAATCCACATAATTCTTGAATTTACACATTCATATTCTCTTTTCTCCTTCCATAACTGATCATTTAACATTACTGCTACCCCTTCCTTTGCTCTAACTCTCTCAGATACTCCAGATTTAATCCCATTTATTTCCCCCCACTGAAATTCTCCTACCCCCTTCAGCTTTGTTTCGCTTAGAGCCAGGACATCCAACTTCTTTTCATTCATAACATCAGCAATCATCTGTTTCTTGTCATCCGCACTACATCCACGAACATTTAAGCATCCCAATTTTTATATATATATATATATATATATATATATATATATATATATATATATATATATATATATATATATATATATATATATATATATATATATATATATTTGTAGATGAATGGTTCATAGAACCGACATATTGATAAATTAGACACATGTGTCTAATTTATCAATATATATATATGTATATGCTTAACAATTCGCAAACGGGCGAAATTATTTACAAACATTGTCCCTACGTCCACAGGAGGACTCGAACCTGCTAACTCTGTATCAATTTCCACAGTACTTTACCACGGAGATAAACCCAAGAAAAGTATGGGCGCTTAGCCGAAGCTAAGCGATGTTACCCCATACCCCCGGGCACCGAGCTCTTTTTGAAAGTTATTTCATCGAATCCTGCGACATGCAGTGGCAGGATGAAAAGCTGTATGCCTTCTCCCTGAAAGCTGGCTGCCTTGGATCAAAGTCTAGCGCAAGCTGGACTCCAAGGTATTGGTCCAGTGTGGGTAGATTGGTAAAGCACTGCGTACCTTGTTCCAAGGTTCGTAACTTCGAGTCTCCTTCAGCCAGAGATCAGTGTTTGTGTATATTTCGCCTGCTCTTGCGAATTCCTTGCATTGTTAAAATCTCTAGTAAGGCTGATGCATGCAGGGGATGAGATGAAAAGCTGTAAGCCTTCTCCCTGAAAGCTGGCTGCCTTGGATCAAAGTCTAGCGCAAGCTGGACGCCAAGGTATTGGTCTAGTGTGGTGAGAATGGTATAGCACTGCATACCTTGTTCCAAGGTTCGTAGATTCGAGTCCCCTTCAGCTAGAGATCAGTATTTATGTATATTTCTCCTGCTCTTGCGAATTCCTTGCATATATATATATATATATATATATATATATATATATATATATATATATATATATATATATATATATATATATATATATATATATATATATATATATATATATATATATATATATATATATTAAGCAAATATCGCAAATCAAGCGATACAAGATGTAAAACAACCCCGGGCTAGTAGAATGATAGTTCTAGGCCTTTCGTGTTGCAATCAACACATCATCAGGAGCTTGCAAAATGTAGAAAAGAGGAAGGTTTCCAAGCGAATTCGTTCCCAGGGGACCGCGTTCACTGGAGTGAGCGAGGGAGAGAGGAGAAGGAACCGGAAGTGCCCACAGACACAACAGCCAGAAGGATAAATATTATATCATTAGAAAAATCCCACAAGCAGTGATATTGTAACCTAAACGAAATTAACTTAGCGATAATAATAAATTCAGTCATATTTCGCTGTGACAACAGTAAATTTAAATACATATATAAATATTGTCTGCGACATAGGAGTCACTGGCAATGTTATACCCTCCACAGGACAACGTTCTTTAAATGACGAGAGATAACCCTAACGTATAGAGAGGAGACTTCTAAAAGTTCTATATAGGAAACGGGGTCATTAACATAAACTCGTTTAAAAGGAGGGGAGGCATCTGCAGTGACAAGATGGTCACTGATATTCATCCCACAAAATCCTGAGGCAGACTCTGGTTCAACCTTCAGAAACTGCAGGAGAAAAGACCCTAATTCCTCGGTGTGGCACATTGAAGACAGTCTGATGCATACGTATAAGAGCCCAATTTTAAACTGTGTACTATTGCCTCAACTAAAAATGCATCTAATTTGAACAACCCATCACTGATATTGTATAATGACTGCCTATCATGCTTAATAATTGTGGATTCTACAAGATTCCTTTCAAGCCAGGAGGAGCAAGGAAAGAAGACTCTTGCTTCCAGCCAATTTGCAAGGTTATTACAAGCTCTAATATGGTTGAAAATCGCGTTCGACTCCTGTGCTATACGTATCGAGTAACGGTGCTGGGACATTCTCACCTTCAATGACTTTCCAATTTGTCCAAAATAGGAGAGGCTGCAACCGTTGCAATCAACTCTGTATACACCACCAACACGTTGTTGTGGTGCATTCTTTATCAGGATGCTTCTAACAGTCCGTGAATTTTTAAAAACTACTTGTATATTATATCTTCTAAGAGCATTCGGTAGGATAAATTCTGGTTATATGGGAGGACCAGCACATTCTTGGTCTGAGGTGTTATCCTAGGTTCTGTCCTATAATAAGCTTTCTTAGCTGCCAGCAAGGCAGATTCCATAAACATCTTAGGATATCGCAGTTTCGTGCCAATGTCAAATATTTTCCTAATTTCTTCATCTAGGAACTCCGGACTGCACACTCTATAGGCTCTGAAAAACATAGTCAGAAATACACTCCTTTTGACTCTAGTCTCATGGTTGGAGTAGTAGTGAACGTATGAGCACACATTGGCAGTCTTCCTATATACTGTAAACTTAAACTTTCTATCAACCCGGTGTATCAACACATCTAAGAATAGAAGTTTGCAGTCCACCTCTTTCTCCACAGTGAATTTAATAGACGGGACTAAGGCGTTAAGTCTTGGTAAAACATTTCCAGGGCAATATCGTTTGGCCAAAGACACAAGATGTCGTCCACATATCTGAACCATTTAGCTCTACATGGAAGGCTATCTTTCAACAGTCTAGTCTCGAAAAATTCCATATACAGATTGCTAAATAAAGGGGATAACGGATTACACATCGCCATTACTTGTTTTTGAGCATAGTATTTCCCCTCAAACTCAAACTTGCAGCCAACTACATACAGCTTAATCAATTCAATAATGGCATTTTTTATCAAAAGGCTAAGAGAACTCATTTAATTCTTCTTCCAAATAAGCTAGCAAGTCGGGGACAGGGACTCTCGTGAACAACACAGTGACAACAAAACTAACAAGTGTAAAATCATTAGACATGTTGATATTTTGCAATTTGTCGATGAGATCAACATTGTTTTTGTAAATGGGCTTCAGAAATGTTGCCAAGCTAAGGAGTTAATATTTTTACCAACCATTTTGACAAGGCATATGATGCTGACCCTACAGAACTAATTATAGGTCTGGCTGGAAAACCTGGCTTGTGGGTTTTAATCAAACCTTTCATGTGAGGGAGTGTCGCAGATCTCGCCGATACCTGTTTAATTAATTCCTCATTACCTCTCAGTAAGGTTTTAAGTTGTTTGTTAAATTTACTATTAACCTGGTTCAAATGGTTCTTATTAAGGGGTACGTAAGTATCCCTGTCTTCTAATAGTGTGTTCATTTTTCCGCTAAAATCTACCTTGTGGTTGTTTTGCATATATATATATATATATATATATATATATATATATATATATATATATATATATATATATATATATATATATATATATATATATATATATATATATATATATATATCAACAAATTTTGCTGAGAAAAATAAAAAGTTTTTGAGTGAGATTAATGAGTTAAGAAAGCCTGGGGAACAAATTGATTTGGCAGTTAAAAACAGGAGAGGAGGGTTATTAGATGGAGAGTTGGAAGTATCGGAAAGATGGAGGGAATATTTTGAGGAACTGTCAAAAGCTGATGAAGACAGTGAAGTTGTGATTTCGTGTATTGGACACTGAGGTATAACATTTTGTAGGAGTGAGGAAGAGTCAGTTGTGATTGAGGGGAAGGTGCGTGAGGCAGTGGGTAGAATGAAAGGATTGATATGATAAAGACAGAAATATTAAAAGCAGGTGGGGATAATATTTTGGAATGGTTGGTGCTTTTATTTAATAAAAGTATGGATGAGGGAAAGGTATCTAAGGACTGGCATTGAGCATTCATATTTCCTTTGTATAAAGGCAAAGGAGACAAAAAGAGAGTGTAAAAATTATGGGGGAATAATCTTGTTGAGTATACCTGGTGAAGTGTATGGTAGAGTTATCATTGAAAGAATTAAGAGTAAGACAGAGAGCAGAATTGCAGATGAAAAAGGAGGCTTTAAGAAGAGTAGGGGGTGTATAGATTAAGTGTTTACAGTGAAACATATAGGTGAG
>NC_091295.1:22720045-22732545 GCF_038502225.1 Cherax quadricarinatus | reverse complement strand
TCCCAGGTTCAGGAGGAAGAGACTTCAGGTCCAAAGAGTCTGTTTCCCAGGTTCAGGAGGAAGAGACTTCAAGTCCAAAGAGTCTGTCTCCCAGGTTCAGGAGGAAGAGACTTCAGGTCCAAAGAGTCTGTCTCACAGGCTCAGGAGGAAGAGAATTCAGGTCCAAAGAGTCTGTCTTCCAAGTTCAGGAGGAAGAGATTTCAGGTCCAAAGAGTGTGTCTCCCAGGTTCAGGAGGAAGAGACTTCAGGTCCAAAGAGTCTGTCTCCCAGGTTCAGAAGGAAGAGACTTCAGGTCCAAAATGTCTGTCTCCCAGGCTCAGGAGGAAGAGACTTCAGGTCCAAAGAGTCTGTCTCCCAGGTTCAGGAGGAAGACACTTCAGGTCCAAAGAGTCTGTCTCCCAGGCTCAGGAGGAAGAGACTTCAGGTCCAAAGAGTCTGTCTCCCAGGTTCAGGAGGAAGAGACTTCAGGCCCAAAGAGTCTGTCTCCCAGGCTCAGGAGGAAGAGACTTCAGGTCCAAAGAGTCTGTCTCACAGGCTCAGGAGGAAGAGACTTCAGGTCCAAAGAGTCTGTCTCCCAGGTTCAGGAGGAAGAGACTTCAGGTCCAAAGAGTCTGTCTCCCAGGTTCAGGAGGAAGAGACTTCAGGTCCTAAGAGTCTGTCTCCCAGGTTCAGGAGGAAGAGACTTCAGGTCCAAAGAGTCTGTCTCCAAGGCTCAGGAGGAAGAGACTTCAGGTCCAAAGAGTCTGTCTCCCAGGTTCAGGAAAAAGAGACTTCAGGTCCAAAGAGTCTGTCTCCCAAGTTCAGGAGGAAGAGACTTCAGGTCCAAAGAGTCTGTCTCCCAGGCTCAGGAGGAAGAGACTTCAGGTCCAAAGAGTCTGTCTCCCAGGTTCATTAGGAGGAGGCTTCATGTTTAGACCGAAGAGACTGTCTCCCAGGCTCAAGGAAGCACAACTGTCAGCAACTTTCCTGATATTGACTGAGGGCTGATGACAGCCACGGGGGAGCTGGCGCAGGGAAGAATGACATTGAGTGAGGAGTCTGGAGGGTGAGTTGTGGAGAGGTGAGAGGTGAGGGAGAGTGAAGAGGTAGAGAAGTGAGTGGTAGGGAAGTAGTGAGGGGTAGGGAAGTAGTGAGTTGTATGGAAGTAGTGAGTGGTAGGGAAGTAGTGAGTGATAGAGAAGTAGTGAGTGATAGAGAAGTAGTGAGTGGTATGGAAGTAGTGAGTGGTATGGAAGATGTGAGTGGTATGGAAGTAGTGAGTGGTAGGGAAGTAGTGAGTGGTAGGGAAGTAGTGAGTGGTAGGGAAGTAGTGAGTGGTAGGGAAGTAGTGAGTGGTATGGAAGTAGTGAGTGGTATGGAAGATGTGAGTGGTATGGAAGTAGTGAGTGGTAGGGAAGTAGTGAGTGGTAGGGAAGTAGTGAGTGGTACGGAAGTAGTGAGTGGTAGGGAAGTAGTGAGTGGTAGGGAAGTAGTGAGTGGTAGGGAAGTAGTGAGTGATAGAGAAGTAGTGAGTGATAGAGAAGTAGTGAGTGGTAGGGAAGTAGTGAGTGGTAGGGAAGTAGTGAGTGGTAGGGAAGTAGTGAGTGGTATGGAAGTAGTGAGTGGTAGGGAAGTAGTGAGTGGTAGGGAAGTAGTGAGTGGTAGAGAAGTAGTGAGTGGTAGGGAAGTAGTGAGTGGTAGGGAAGTAGTGAGTGGTAGAGAAGTAGTGAGTGGTAGGGAAGTAGTGAGTGGTAGGGAAGTAGTGAGTGGTAGAGAAGTAGTGAGTGGTAGGGAAGTAGTGAGTGGTAGGGAAGTAGTGAGTGGTAGGGAAGTAGTGAGTGGTAGGGAAGTAGTGAGTGGTAGGGAAGTAGTGAGTGGTAGGGAAGTAGTGCTAATGAAGTAGTGAGTGGTAGGGAAGTAGTGAGTGGTAGAGAAGTAGTGAGTGGTAGGGAAGTAGTGAGTGGTAGGGAAGTAGTGCTAATGAAGTAGTGAGTGGTAGGGAAGTAGTGAGTGGTAGAGAAGTAGTGAGTGGTAGGGAAGTAGTGAGTGGTAGAGAAGTAGTGAGTGGTAGAGAAGTAGTGCTAATGAAGTAGTGAGTGATAGGGAAGTAGTGAGTGGTAGGGAAGTAGTGAGTGGTAGGGAAGTAGTGAGTGGTAGGGAAGTAGTGAGTGGTAGGGAAGTAGTGAGTGGTAGAGAAGTAAGTAGTGAGTAGAGAAGTAGTAGGGAAGTAGTGTGTGGTAGGGAAGTAGTGAGTAGTAGGGAAGTAATGAGTGGTAGGAAAGTAGTGAGTGGTAGGGAAGTAGTGAGTGGTAGTGAAGTTGTGAGTGGTAGAAAAGTAGTGAGTGGTAGTGAAGTAGTGAGTGGTAGAGAAGTAGTGAGTGGTAGGGAAGTAGTGAGTGGTAGGGAAGTAGTGAGTGGTAGAGAAGTAGTGAGTGGTAGGGAAGTAGTGAGTGGTAGAGAAGTAGTGAGTGGTAGGGAAGTAGTGAGTGGTAGGGAAGTAGTGCTAATGAAGTAGTGAGTGGTAGAGAAGTAGTGAGTGGTAGGGAAGTAGTGAGTGGTAGGGAAGTAGTGAGTGGTAGAGAAGTAGTGAGTGGTAGGGAAGTAGTGAGTGGTAGGGAAGTAGTGAGTGGTAGGGAAGTAGTGAGAGGTAATGAAGTAGTGAGTGGTAGGAAAGTAGTGAGTGGTAGGGAAGTAGTGTGTGGTAGGGAAGTAGTGAGTAGTAGGGAAGTAGTGAGTGGTAGGAAAGTAGTGAGTGGTAGGGAAGTAGTGAGTGGTAGGAAAGTAGTGAGTGGTAGGGAAGTAGTGAGTGGTAGGGAAGTAGTGAGTGGTAGGGAAGTAGTGAGTGGTAGGGAAGTAGTGAGTGGTAGGGAAGTAGTGAGTGGTAGAGAAGTAGTGAGTGGTAGGGAAGTAGTGAGTGGTAGGGAAGTAGTGAGTGGTAGGGAAGTAGTGAGTGGTAGGGAAGTAGTGAGTGGTAGGGAAGTAGTGAGTGGTAGGGAAGTAGTGAGTGGTATGGAAGTAGGGAGTGGTAGAGAAGTAGTGAGTGGTAGAGAAGTAGTGAGTGGTAGAGAAGTAGTGAGTGGTAGAGAAGTAGTGCTAATGAAGTAGTGAGTGGTAGAAAAGTAGTGAGTGATAGAGAAGTAGTGAGTGGTAGAGAAGTAGTGAGTGGTAGGGAAGTAGTGAGTGGTAGGGAAGTAGTGAGTGGTAGGGAAGTAGTGAGTGGTAGGGAAGTAGTGAGTGGTAGGGAAGTAGTGGTAATGAAGTTGTGAGTGGTAGGGAAGTAGTGAGTGGTAGGGAAGTAGTGAGTGGTAGTGGTAGGGAAGTAGTGAGTGGTAGGGAAGTATTGAGTGGTAGGGAAGTAGTGAGTGGTAGGGAAGTATTGAGTGGTAGGGAAGTAGTGAGTGGTAGTGAAGTATTGAGTGGTAGGGAAGAAGTAGTGAGTAGTAGAGAAGTAGTGAGTGGTAGGGAAGTAGTGAGTGGTAGGGAAGTAGTGAGTGGTAGGGAAGTAGTGAGTGAAGTAGGTAGGAAGTAGTGAGTGGTAGGGAAGTAGTGAGTGGTAGGGAAGTAGTGAGTGGTAGGGAAGTAGTGAGTGGTAGGGAAGTAGTGAGTGGTAGGGAAGTAGTGAGTGGTAGGGAAGTAGTGAGTGGTAGGGAAGTAGTGAGTGGTAGGGAAGTAGTGAGTGGTAGGGAAGTAGTGAGTGGTAGGGAAGTAGTGAGTGGTAGGGAAGTAGTGAGTGGTAGGGAAGTAGTGAGTGGTAGGGAAGTAGTGAGTGGTAGGGAAGTAGTGAGTGGTAGGGAAGTAGTGAGTGGTAGGGAAGTAGTGAGTGGTAGGGAAGTAGTGAGTGGTAGGGAAGTAGTGGTAATGAAGTTGTGAGTGGTAGGGAAGTAGTGAGTGGTAGGGAAGTAGTGAGCGGTAGGGAAATAGTGAGTGGTAGGGAAGTAGTGAGTGGTAGGGAAGTAGTGAGTGGTAGGGAAGTAGTGAGTGGTAGGGAAGTAGTGAGTGGTAGGGAAGTAGTGAGTGGTAGGGAAGTAGTGAGTGGTAGGGAAGTAGTGAGTGGTAGGGAAGTAGTGAGTGGTAGGGAAGTAGTGAGTGGTAGGGAAGTAGTGAGTGGTAGGGAAGTGTAGAGTGAGTGGTAGGGAAGTAGTGAGTGGTAGGGAAGTAGTGAGTGGTAGGGAAGTAGTGAGTGGTAGGGAAGTAGTGAGTGGTAGGGAAGTAGTGAGTGGTAGGGAAGTAGTGAGTGGTAGGGAAGTAGTGAGTGGTGGGGACGTAGTGGTGAGTGGTAGGGAAGTAGTGAGTGGTAGGGAAGTAGTGAGTGGTAGGGAAGTAGTGAGTGGTAGGGAAGTAGTGAGTGGTAGGGAAGTAGTGAGTGGTAGGGAAGTAGTGAGTGGTAGGGAAGTAGTGAGTGGTAGGGAAGTAGTGAGTGGTAGGGAAGTAGTGAGTGGTAGGGAAGTAGTGAGTGGTAGGGAAGTAGTGAGTGGTAGGGAAGTAGTGAGTGGTAGGGAAGTAGTGAGTGGTAGGGAAGTAGTGAGTGGTAGGGAAGTAGTGAGTGGTAGGTGAGGGTAATGGTAGCAGATGGTAGAAGAGTGGAGTGGTAAATGGGAAGGAGAGTGGATAGGAAGTAGGTGGGATGGTTAATGGAGAGAGTGGTAGGAAGTAGTTGAGTGGTAGGGAAGCAGTGAGTGGTAGGGAAGCATTGATGGTAGGAAACTGGAGGTAGGGAAGCAGTGAGTGGTAGGAAGCATTGGAGGAGGGTAGGGAAGTAGGTGAGTGGTAGGGAGTAGTTGAGTAGGGAGCATTGAGCAGTAGGGAAGCATGAGTGGTAGGGAAGTACAGGGTGGTGGGGAAGTAATTGAGTGGTGGAAGGGTAGTGAGTGGTAGGAAGTGGTGGTGGTAGGGAGAAGTGGAGTGGTGGTAGGGAGTAGTGAGTGGTTGGGGAGAGTTGGTGGGAGGTGGGGGGGTAGGAGGTGGTGGGGGTAGGGTGGGGTGGTAGGGAAGTATGAGTGGTGGGGAGTAGTGAGTGGTGGGAAGCGGTGGGTGGTGGGTGGGGAAGTAGGTGGGGTGGGAGAGTGGTGAGGGAAGTAAGGTGCAAGGGGAGTGTGGATGGTGAGGGAGTAGTGAGTTAGGAGTAGGTGGGTGGTGGGGAGTAGTGAGGTGGGGTAGGAGTTGGGTGGTGTGGGAGTAGTGAGTGGTGAGTAGTGGTGGTAGGAGTAGTGAGTGGTGGGTGTTGGAGATGGTGGTGGTAGGGAGTGCTTGGAAGTGGTGGGTGGTGGGAGAAGTGGTGGGGTGAGGGAATGGTGGAGTGGTGGGGAGTGGTGGTGGTGAAGTGGTGGTGGTAGAGAAGTGCAAATGGAGAGGTGGGTGATGGGTGGGAGTAGTGAGTGGTAAGTAGGTGAGGTGGTGGGAGAGTGAGTGGTGGGAGGTGGGTGCTGAGTGGTGGGAGTGGTGGGTAAGGTGATGGGTGGGGAAGTGGTGGGTGGTGAGGAGTAGGGTGGTGGTGGATTGGGCTTGGGGAGTAGTGGTGGTGGAAGTGGTGGGGTGGTAGGAAGTGGTGGGTGGTGGGAGGGGTGGGTGTAGAAGTAGTGAGTGGTAGGAGAGTAGTGCTAGAGAGTGGTGAGGGGAAGGGTGGGAGTGGAGGTGGTGGGGAGTGGTGGAGTGGTAGGGAAGTAGGTGTGGTAGAGAAGTGGTGATGGTAAGGAAGAGGTAGGTGGGAGTGTGCCAGGGGTGAGGTGGAGTGGTAGAGAAGTAGTGAGTGGTAGGAAGTAGGTGGAGTGGTGGGAAGAGTAGTGGGTGGTGAGGAATTGGTGAGTGGTGGGAGGTAGTGGTTGTACTGGTGGTGGAGGGAGTGGTGAGTGGTAGGAGTAGTGCTAATGAGTGGTGGGGTGGAGAGGGTGGGGTAAGGTGGTGGTGGTGGGGAGTGGTGGGAGTGGTGGGAAGTGGTGAGGTGGTGAGGTAGGGAAGGTGGGAGTGAGTGGTGTGGGGAGTAGTGGGTGGTAGGAGTGGTGAGGGGTAGGAAGTAGTGAGTGGTAGGGAGTAGTGTGAGGGTAGAAGTAAGTAGTGAGTGTTAGGGAAGTAGTGAGTGGTAGGGAAGTAGTGAGTGGTAGGGAAGTAGTGAGTGGTAGGGAAGTAGTGAGTGGTAGGGAAGTAGTGAGTGGTAGGGAAGTAGTGAGTGGTAGGGAAGTAGTGAGTGGTAGGGAAGTAGTGAGTGGTAGGGAAGTAGTGAGTGGTAGGGAAGTAGTGAGTGGTAGGGAAGTAGTGAGTGGTAGGGAAGTAGTGAGTGGTAGGGAAGTAGTGAGTGGTAGGGAAGTAGTGAGTGGTAGGGAAGTAGTGAGTGGTAGGGAAGTAGTGAGTGGTAGGGAAGTAGTGAGTGGTAGGGAAGTATTGAGTGGTCGGGAAGTAGTGAGTGGTAGGGAAGCAGCAAGCGACAAGACAGTTTTAAGTGATAGAGGTGTCGTGAGCGAAAGCTAAGTGGTGGGTGGTGAAGGGAAGTGATGAATAGTGAGGAAATGGTGAATACCTGGAGCATACCTGGAGAGGGTTCCGGGGATCAACGCCCCCTCGGTCCGGCCTGTGACCAAGTGAAAAGTGGGGAAGTGGTGGGTGGTAGGTGCGTGATAAGTGATGAGGAAGTGTTGACAAAGTGGTGATGACGATGTGGCTGTTGTCGGTGGTTCAGACCTCAAAAACAACTCCTCCTGACCTGGTCTGTGGTCACTGTATGACACACACACACAAACACTCAAGACAGGGTGCTAAGGACACGTGAATTTGGTGAATAAAAAAAAAGAGAAGGCACAGTACCGTGGCTGGAACAATACACAAATAACACATTGTAAATGGTCCGACTTGGACCATTTACAATGTGTGACTTTGTAAATGGTCCAAGTCGGACCGAAACGTCGTCGTAAGCTCCCCTCTTCAATGTGAGGGTTATTTGTGTATTGGAGAATAACCAATGGCACTGTGGTGGACCACTGCAGCAGTGACAGTGGTCAGAGTGATTGGTGGACTACTGTAGCAGTGACAGTGGTCTGAGTGATTGGTGGACCACTGTAGCAGTGACAGTGGTCTGAGAGACTGGTGGACCACTGTAGCAGTGACAGTGGTCTGAGTTGTTGGTGGACCACAATGACAGTGGTCTGAGTGATTGGTGGACCACTGTAGCATTGACAGTGATCTGAGTGGTTGATGGAGAACTGCAGCAGTGACAGTGGTCTGAGTGGTTCGTGGATCACTGCAGCAGTGACAATGCTCTGAGTGACTGGATGCCGTGGCTCCACTAACTATACTCGAACGGCCACGGTCATGGCCACGGAATTCAGCACATGTTTCAGGCCGGAGAGATCCGTGGAATGTCCGTGTACACAGTGATTGATCCCCTCCAGCAGCGCTCTTTTCTCTGTTTTACAGTGCACAGAGGCGGCAGGAACTCGTGTACCGAATTCCGCAGCAGCAACAGCAGCAGCAGCAACAGCAGCTGTTGTTGCTGCTGCAACGCCAGCCGCGGCGGTGGTGGCGACAGTTTGGCGAGTGAAATGTTGCATGTATTGTGGCGAACGACATCGAGAAAAAAAGTTTTACAAAATATCGCCAAACCGGGAATAGGAAACCGAAAAGGTGAAAATACGGCCTTGTGTGTGTGTGTGTGTGTGTATTAACCTAATTGTGGTTGCAAGGGTCGATTCATAGCTTCTGGTCCGCCTCTTCACTGGTCGCTACTAGGTCACTCCCTGATCCGTGAGCTTTACCATACGTCTTCTTAAACTTATGTATGGATCCTGCCTCCACCACCTCCCTTTCCAAACTTTTCCACTTCCTGACAACTCTGTGACTGAAGAAATACTTCGTAACATCCCTGTGACTCATCTGAGTGTTTAACATCCAATTGTGACCCCTTGTTGCTATGTCTCATCTCTAAAACATCCTGTCCCTGTCCACCTTGTCGATTCATCTCAGTATTTTATTTGTTGTTATCGTGTCCCCATGTC
Source organism: Cherax quadricarinatus (assembly GCF_038502225.1). NCBI lineage: Eukaryota > Metazoa > Arthropoda > Malacostraca > Decapoda > Parastacidae > Cherax > Cherax quadricarinatus. Next base: position 22,724,584 of record NC_091295.1, on the reverse strand, counting down.
CCTCTTGTCCTCCAGAGTCGTCAGGTCGATTTCCCTTAACCTCTCCTCGTAGGACATGCCCCTTAACTCCGGGACTAGTCTCGTTGCAAACCTCCGCACTTTCTATAATTTCTTGACGGTCTTGGCCAGATTTGGGCTCCGAACTGGTGCTGCATACTCCAATATGGGCCTGATGTATATGGTGTACAGTCCTGAACGACTCTCTACTGAGATGTCGGAATGCTATTCTTAGGTTTGCTAGTCGCCCGTAAGCCGCAGCAGTTATTTGGCTGATGTGCGCCTCAGGAGATGTGTTCGGTGTTATACTCACCCCAAGATCCTTTTCCTTGAGTGAGGTTTGTAGTCTATGGCCCCCTATACTGTATTCTGTCTGCGGTCTTCTTTGCCCTTCGCCGATCTTCATGACTTTGCACTAGGCAGGGTTGAACTCCAGGAGCCGTTTGCTTGACCAGGCCTGTAGCCTGTCCAAATCCCTTTGTAATCCTTCCTGGTCCTCTTCGGAGTCAATTTTCCTCATTAACAGAGACACTTCTGTGTCTATTCCTTCCGTCATGACATCCACATATCCAAAAACATCACCGGCCCTAGGAACCCCGCTCGTCACTGGAGCTCACTCCGACACCTCGTCACGTACCATGACTCGCTGCTGCCTTCCTGTCAGGTATTCTCTGGTCCATTGCAGTGTCTTCCCTGCTATACCTGCCTGGTCCTCCAGCTTTTGCATTTATCTCTTGTGTGGAGCTGTGTCAAGAGCCTTTCTTCAAGAAAATGCAATCTACCCATCCCTCTCTCTCTTTTGTCTTACTGCTGTCATCCTGTCATAGAACTCCAGAAGGTTTGTGACACAGGAGTTTCCGTCCCTGATTCTATGCTGGTTGTCGTTGATAAGCTCATTCCTTTCTAGGTGCTCCACTCTTCTCCTGATAATCTCCATGATTCTGCATACTATGCTGTCTTTCATACTCAGGAAGCTTTCCCCGTTTCGATAGATGTGTGTATGTGTAGGTATGTACTCACCTAGTGGTTGCAGGGCTCGAGTAATAGCTCCTGGCCCCGAAAAAATCTTTCGAGTATCCTCTTCCGTGTGTGTGTGTGTGTGTGTGTGTGTGTGTGTGTGTGTGTGTGTGTGTAGATAGGTTATAATTTATATATAAGAATGCGTGTTATGTAAAATCTTTGGAGGAGCAAGACTGAGTCAAGTTCATTAAGCAAGCATAGTGCCTCAGGTGTTGCTATGCAAGGGCCAGTAAAGGCACCTGTGCCACTCTTATTAGACATAAACCCACACACACCCAAACACACACACCCACACCCACCCACACACACACACACACACACACACACACACACACACACACACACACACACACACACACACACACACACACACACACACACAGGAATGAGGAACTTCCTGAACTGGGTTCAGTGTGACAGAGAACTGGCAGGGAAGCCAGTTAATGAGATGATGGAATATGTAGCAACAAAATGCAAGGAGGCTGAGGAGAGGTTTGTACCCAAGGTTAACTGGAATAATGAAAAAGCCAGGATAAGCCCATGGTTTATCCAAAGGTGCAGGGAGGCAAAAACCAAGTGTGCTAGGGAATGGAAGAAATATAGAAGGTAAAGGACCCAGGAGAATAAGGAGAGCAGTCGTAGGGCCAGAAACGAATATGCACAGATAAGAAGGGAGGCCCAAAGACAATATGAAAATGACATAGCAGCGAAAGCCAAATCTGACCCGAAACTGTTGTACAGCCACATCAGGAGGAAAACAACAGTAATCTAAGGAAGGAAGGAAGGACAACAAGAAATGACCGTGAAGTATGTGAGGAACTCAACAAGAGATTCAAAGAAGTGTTCACAGAGGAGACAGAAGGGGCTCCAGAAAGACGGAGAGGTGGGGCACACCACCATGTGCTGGACACAGTGCACACAACCGAGGAAGAAGTGAAGAGGCTTCTGAGTGAGCTAGATACCTCAAAGGCAATGGGGCCAGATAACATCTCCCCATGGGTATTGAGAGAGGGAGCAGAGGCGCTATGTGTATCCCTAACAACAATATTCAATACATCTATCGAAACAGGGAGATTGCCTGAGGCATGGAAGACAGCAAATGTAGTCCCAATCTTTAAAAAAGGAGACAGACATGAAGCATTAAACTACAGACCAGTGTCACTGACATGTATAGTATGCAAAATCATGGAGAAGATTATCAGGAGAAGAGTGGTGGAACACCTAGAAAGGAATGATCTCATCAACAGCAGCCAACATGGTTTCAGGGACGGGAAATCCTGTGTCACAAACCTACTGGAGTTCTATGACATGGTGACAGCAGTAAGACAAGAGAGAGAGGGGTGGGTGGATTGCATATTCTTGGACTGCAAGAAGGCGTTTGACACAGTTCCACACAAGAGATTGGTGCAAAAACTGGAGGACCAAGCAGGGATAACAGGGAAGGCACTACAATGGATCAGGGAATACTTGTCAGGAAGACAGCAGCGAGTACGTGGCGAGGTGTCAGAGTGGGCACCTGTGACCAGCGGGGTCCCACAGGGGTCAGTCCTAGGACCAGTGCTGTTTCTGGTATTTGTGAACGACATGACGGAAGGAATAGACTCTGAGGTGTCCCTGTTTGCAGATGACGTGAAGTTGATGAGAAGAATTCACTCGATCGAAGACCAGGCAGAACTACAAAGGGATCTGGACAGGCTGCAGACCTGGTCCAGCAATTGGCTCCTGGAGTTCAATCCCACCAAGTGCAAAGTCATGAAGATTGGGGAAGGGCAAAGAAGACCGCAGACGGAGTACAGTCTAGGGGGCCAGAGACTACAAACCTCACTCAAGGAAAAAGATCTTGGAGTGAGTATAACACCAGGCACATCTCCTGAAGCGCACATCAATCAAATAACTGCTGCAGCATATGGGCGCCTAGCAAACCTCAGAACAGCATTCCGACATCTTAATAAGGAATCGTTCAGGACCCTGTACACCGTGTACGTTAGGCCCATATTGGAGTATGCGGCACCAGTTTGGAACCCACACCTAGCCAAGCACGTATAGAAACTAGAGAAAGTGCAAAGGTTTGCAACAAGACTAGTCCCAGAGCTAAGAGGTATGTCCTACGAGGAGAGGTTAAGTGAAACCAACCTGTCGACACTGGAGGACAGGAGAGATAGGGGGGACATGATAACGACATACAAAATACTGAGAGGAATTGACAAGGTGGACGAAGACAAGATGTTCCAGAGATTGGACACAGTAACAAGGGGACACAGTTGGAAGTTGAAGACACAGATGAATCACAGGGATGTTAGGAAGTATTTCTTCAGCCACAGAGTAGTCAGTAAGTGGAATAGTTTGGGAAGCGATGTAGTGGAGGCAGAATCCATACATAGCTTTAAGGAGAGGTATGATAAAGCTCACGGTTCAGAGAGAGTGACCTAGTAGCGATCAGTGAAGAGGCGGGGCCAGGAGCTCGGACTCGACCCCCGCAACCTCAACTAGGTGAGTACAACTAGGTGAGTACACACACACACACACACACACACACACACACACACACACACACATATCTTTACACTGGTGTTGAACTCGTTCCGTGAGACCAATACTGTACTTTCTTAAACGTATCCTTAGGAATATTAACAGTCTGATCAGTGGCCGCGATCCTCATTCAGAGCTCCGAGTCTCCATTCCTGGCGTTCAGTGACCCATGAGAGTTTAGCTCTTCACGTGTTTTAATAAATCGTCTTTTTAATGTTGCTATTGATCGTGACTTAAGTCATCCTTGTCCCTCCCCTACACACACATACAAACACACACTCATCCGGCAGACGATGCAACATCCCCCCAGTGAAAAGCAGGGGTGCCACTAGCACGATAAGAGACAACACAATAAGTGTGAGCGGGCCCAGAGTTTGCCTCAGTATCATGTGGGATGAATAACTGTGGCGGTGTTGGTGACATAGTCAGCAGGATGGATAATATTATGTCAGGTAATGTGAACAAGCCCATATTATCTCTTAGTGCTGGGGGTAATGACATTGGGAAGGGCATGAGACAGGAGCTGCTCGATAAGTACAGGGTAGCCTTAGAAGTACTCAGGTCTAAGGGAGGGATCCCAGTCATATGTAGCATCTTGCCTAGAAAAGGAGTGGGCAATGAATGGATGTCGAGGGCAACTGGTATAAATTGCTGGCTAGACAGGTACTGCAAAGAACTTGCAATCCCATTCATTGATAACTGGGACAAATTCTATGGCAAACTTGATATGTATGCAAGAGATGGGGTTCATCTCTCTGGGGATGGAGTGGTTACATTAGCCAATTCGATTGAGGAGGTAATTGATGACTTGTCAAGGAATTTAAACTGATAGATTATAGAGGTATGGGTGTTTGTGGGAAGCAAACAGGCTGCAGTACTAGGGTTGAAAACAGAAGATATTACCAGGATACCTCAGGGATATGTTTAAAAGACAATATTCAAAACAAAGTTGCTAGTAATGGCAAATCAGTTGATCAACAAAGAGAGATAGTA
>NC_091295.1:22704190-22719945 GCF_038502225.1 Cherax quadricarinatus | reverse complement strand
TGTGTGTGTTTATTCAGGTTTCAAAATTTAAACATCTGCGATAGTTTGATGGAGTAAATATAAATTAATCAAGCCAAGAGTGTAGTTTATTACCAATGGTTTCTTTGCGTTATATAATTACACGCTTTCATTTTTATATAAGCATATGTAAAATGCCGTCTAATTCAAATAAAAATAACAACTTATGAATATCTAAAAAAAAAAAAAAACAAGAAATCAGTATCCTATATTTATTATATATTCTCTACCTCTCTTCTCAAATTCTCTTATACTAAAACCTGTCATGATTAGGTGAGTTATTCCATTCTTCCATCACTATATAGCAGGTGTTTGATGACCTGTTGTGCTGACTTTAAAGCTGTGCTCACTCTGCATTGACTTTGGTTGCTATCTAGTGCTAAATTTCTAGCAAGATTTCCTGAACACTGATTGTTAGCAATTTTGCATACATGACTGATACAAGCACACATGTGCAACTAATACGACGTTTTATTGTGGGAAACTTTCGCTCTCCATGAGCTTCCTGAAGTCATTACAGCTCTTGGAGAGCGAAACGTTGCCACAATAAAATGTCTCATGGTTGCACATGTGTCCTTTTATCTAACATATTGTCGGCAGTTTTATCAATGTTACTATACACACATGATTGTGTTCCAGCTGCTATACTCTGTCATTTGAAGAATGTCCAGCTGTTTTAATTCCCCCTGACCTTAATGTTTCCTTGGACTCGGCTCCAGGATGAATTTTACTATCTTGCAATTAGTATTTTGTAGTCTGTTTTCAAAGTTTCACAAGTCAGAGAACATGAATGACAAGATTGGTCTGCCTGTTATTAAAAGGTAGACACCTGGTCTAGCCTGCCAGCCCAGGTTAGCACTGCACCTGTTATTAGTTTCTTCTATTACTCTGTTCACCATCTGTTCATTTAAGATGCGTGAATAAAACGATGATATTAGCTATGTCACTGAAGTTACTGTTGAGATGAGTTCCTCATCACACTGCGTCAAAATTATTTACATTTTTCTGTATATATTTTGAGGCAGCTAGTATGGTTTCCATTTTTTCCTGAGAAGCTACAATTGATTATCTAAAATCTATATGATTCACGGTATCGTAATAACACGATTGCAAACAAACCACGGCAGCCAACTGACCCAGTGGCTTACGCACTGACCTGGAGTTTTACGACTAACTTGCCAGGAGTTTTAACCACACCCGTACAGTGGTTTTTCTAAGGACTATTTTCTGCAAGACTCAAGTTTCAGCTACACTGCTTTAGCTGTATTATATAGGTATTTTTCTGACACTAACAGAGCCTTGTCTTCTGCATACATTATTGGACTGCGTAACATTAATGGACATGTCATTACGTAACAAGAAGAGTGGGAGACCCAAGATTCTTGCTTGTGGAACTCCACAGGTTATCAGTAAAGATTCTGATTCTGTATTGTTGAACCTGGCAATTTGTTTCATGTTCTTCAAGTAAGATGTTGAGAGTCTGCAGAGTCTATGCCGATAACTTGGAGCTTATTAAATAATATGCTACGGTTCACTGTTTCAAATGTCTTTTGAATGCCTAAAGTGACCAGGCCTGTGAGATTCCCTTTTGACATTTCGATCCTTCAGTAATCCATCACTTTAATTAATGATGCGTTTTTCGAATGGGATCCACTGAATCCTAGTGGTTAATTATGAAGGCTGTTCTTGTCGTTAGTATATTTAACCCCTTGTTAAAATGTTTTTGTTTTCTAGGTATTGGATTTAACGTTAATTATACTTACAGTCTAATATTTTTCTTCAAGATAGGATCTTGAGTTAATCCAGCACGGCATTATGTGACGCAAAGGCCTTTCAGTTCGTAGGTATCATCCTTTTAAAAAATAGTCCGGGACATTCGGCTGAGTTCAACTTGGTGCTTTCGTTCAATTTCACCTGATGGTTAAAACTAGTTTGGAGTAACGCACCTGACAGTTATTGACTAATGATAATGGAACAGTTGTTTAGCTAAAATTAAAGCAATTTGTCACCAATGACTAATTATAACAGTCCTCGATATCAATATTATCTCTATGTTAGAACATATGTTGCAAGGAAAATATTTCTTACCGCCTAAGTCAGCACAACAAATTGGTAATCGGGTAAAGATGCATTAATTCATAACAAGTGTATATTCATCGTTATAGCGAGAATTGATACTTACCAGATTGATGGACTGAACACATCGACTCCAGGCTGAGGGACTGATTACCTCATACTCCTCCTCTCCTTACGCCTTCCTCTTTGTATTGGACTGATGAAGCCACTGTGTGGCGAAACGTTTCCTGAATAAAGATTCCCATATGCTGCATAAGTGTCTCAATCTTCAACTTGTCGGTTTTTCAAATCATTCATCACACATAGCGAAAATTATACACTTGTTATGAATTTTTTATGAGAGAGCCACAAAATTTGATTAACACAAGCCTATCCGATGTTATCCTGACGCCAAATGACTTCGAACAGGCGATAAATGACATGCCCATGCACTCTGCCCCAGGGCCAGACTCATGGAACTCTGTGTTCATCAAGAACTGCAAGAAGCCCCTATCACGAGCCTTTTCCATCCTATGGAGAGGGAGCATGGACACGGGGGTCGTCCCTCAGTTACTAAAAACAACAGACATAGCCCCACTCCACAAAGGGGGCAGTAAAGCAACAGCAAAGAACTACAGACCAATAGCACTAACATCCCATATCATAAAAATCTTTGAAAGGGTCCTAAGAAGCAAGATCACCACCCATCTAGAAACCCATCAGTTACACAACCCAGGGCAACATGGGTTTAGAACAGGTCGCTCCTGTCTGTCTCAACTACTGGATCACTACGACAAGGTCCTAAATGCACTAGAAGACAAAAAGAATGCAGATGTAATATATACAGACTTTGCAAAAGCCTTCGACAAGTGTGACCATGGCGTAATAGCGCACAAAATGCGCGCTAAAGGAATAACAGGAAAAGTCGGTCGATGGATCTATAATTTCCTCACTAACAGAACACAGAGAGTAGTCGTCAACAGAGTAAAGTCCGAGGCAGCTACGGTGAAAAGCTCTGTTCCACAAGGCACAGTACTAGCTCCCATCTTGTTCCTCATCCTCATATCCGACATAGACAAGGATGTCAGCCACAGCACCGTGTCTTCCTTTGCAGATGACACCCGAATCTGCATGACAGTGTCTTCCATTGCAGACACTGCAAGGCTCCAGGCGGACATCAACCAAATCTTTCAGTGGGCTGCAGAAAACAATATGAAGTTCAACGATGAGAAATTTCAATTACTCAGATATGGTAAACATGAGGAAATTAAATCTTCATCAGAGTACAAAACAAATTCTGGCCACAAAATAGAGCGAAACACCAACGTCAAAGACCTGGGAGTGATTATGTCGGAGGATCTCACCTTCAAGGACCATAACATTGTATCAATCGCATCTGCTAGAAAAATGACAGGATGGATAATGAGAACCTTCAAAACTAGGGAGGCCAAGCCCATGATGACACTCTTCAGGTCACTTGTTCTATCTAGGCTGGAATATTGCTGCACTCTAACAGCACCTTTCAAGGCAGGTGAAATTGCCGACCTAGAAAATGTACAGAGAACTTTCACGGCGCGCATAACGGAGATAAAACACCTCAATTACTGGGAGCGCTTGAGGTTTCTAAACCTGTATTCCCTGGAACGCAGGAGGGAGAGATACATGATTATATACACCTGGAAAATCCTAGAGGGACTAGTACCGAACTTGCACACGAAAATCACTCACTACGAAAGCAAAAGACTTGGCAGACGATGCACCATCCCCCCAATGAAAAGCAGGGGTGTCACTAGCACGTTAAGAGACCATACAATAAGTGTCAGGGGCCCGAGACTGTTCAACTGCCTCCCAGCACACATAAGGGGGATTACCAACAGACCCCTGGCAGTCTTCAAGCTGGCACTGGACAAGCACCTAAAGTCAGTTCCTGATCAGCCGGGCTGTGGCTCGTACGTTGGTTTGCGTGCAGCCAGCAGCAACAGCTTGGTTGATCAGGCGCTGATCCACCAGGAGGCCTGGTCACAGACCGGGCCGCGGGGGCGTTGACCCCCGAAACTCTCTCCAGGTAAACTCCAGGTCCAGGTAAACATCCTCGACACAATTTACAACTGCTCCATTTACTGTTATTACTGAGACCATTATTACAGTGCAGACATATTGTTGCATTGTTTTTGGTTTGATTAGATGGAGTTTGGTTTGTTAAACCGTCTCCGTAACATGCATGAGGAAAAACACACCTCCCTGCATTATTCTTTCTCTGTGCCTAACTTAGTTGCCATTTGACAAAGGCTCTTGTCGCTAAGACACTTGGCCTCTTAAGTGTTTGTATGTAGTGTTTAGTGTGTTTGTGTTTGTGTATTTATGTGAGTGCGTGCGTGTAAGTGTGTCGCATACATGCATCAGAATTATAATCTCCGTCAATGATCACACTGTCACCCATCGGCATCACAACAGTGATAAAAACTTCCTTCATTTCCCCTTCCCTCCTCTCCTTCCTTCCCTCCTCTCCTTCCTTCCCTCCTCTCCTTCCTTCCCTCCTCTCCTTCCTTCCCTCCATCTTCTGTGCTCTATTCATTACAAGCTCGCGTGTGAAAATAAAACGAAAAAACAAAAGAATAATTCCACTGGGTAAAACAGCTGCTGTTGATAGCCAGGTCGTGGATAATGCCGAGTTAAGTAATTGTATCCAGTGATCTGAATTGCTGCAAGGCTCACCTTTCATAATATCCTAGTGCTCTCCGGGATGCAGGTTTCCATGGCTACAAAGTGCAGGATCCCCTGACTACAGGATGCAGTCTTCCCTTACTACAAAGTGCAGGATCCCCTGACTACAGGATGCAGTCTTCCCTTACTACAAAGTGCAGGATCCCCTGACTACAGGATGCAGTCTTCCCTTACTACAAAGTGCAGGATCCCCTGACTACAGGATGCAGGCTTCCCTGACTACACGATGTAGGTTTTCTTAGCAACAGAATGCAGCCTTTCTAACAATTAACGTTGTGTTAGTGGAACTGGGAAAGAGACAGCCGGCGGAAAAGTAGAGAATTATGAAGATGAGTTACATTAGAAATCATGAAACGACTGAGAAATCGGGAATGGAAGGCAATCAGATGTGATCCATGGAAAGGCAGATTAGATCCAGTTCCCTGGAGCAAGAGCTTCCTCATCGCTATCAAGGTACCTACCTTCCTTGAGGAAACATACTTGACTTCATAAAAGCGTCAGTCATATGATGTGCTCGGTGGAGCTTTCGGTCATTTGAGCGAGGTCTTTTCCTGGCTTCTCTCTACCCTGACGCTGGTGAGGGGCTCTTGATCCAAGATGCGGACCTATCTTCCCTTTCACAAATCAAACCTCAATGCCTCCCATACCCCTTCAAGCGCTGTCTAGCTCCTATAATGATCACAGAAGATCAAAATATTCAGACCAGTTAATCGTCTGTTTGTCTTCATGTGGGTTAATATATATATATATATATATATATATATATATATATATATATATATATATACAGACAACTAACCCGCACATGGGACAGAAGAGCTTACAACGACATTCCGGTCCGACTTGGACCATTTACAAAGTCACAGTAACAAAAAGGAAAGTAGGAGGGAGTATATATATAGGGTAGCAGACAGGTACGGGACAAGAGAGGTAGTAGGAAAGGAAGAAAAGTAGTGGTAAAGATAGTAGTAGTAGTAGTAGTGGAGTCAAAGACTAAGAAAGAGAGGCACTGCAAGGGAACTAGCGGCACACAAAGGGTAGGAGCAAGAACACATAGGATAAACAATAATAGTAATGGACCAAATACCCAAGGCAGAAGAAAGAAAACCCAGAGGAGAAAGAGGAAAGAGGGTTATTTGTGTATTGTTCCAGTCACGGTATTGTGCCTTTTTGTTATATGTATAGACACACACACACACAAAGACGAGATACGCCTCTAAGTGTATATATATATATATACTGGGAAATATAATTTTGTGTGTATATTCACTGGAAGACATGCACTTCTCAGAGAATATGCGACGAGAGAGATTTCTCAGCGTATATACACACACAGATATATACTGATCTTCTCATTGCATATACACTGAGACAAACACTTTTCTCAGTGAATATACACGAGAGATATACGCTCAATCGCTAGAACACTCAGCTCACACACTGAGGTCCGGAGATCGAATCCACGGTACGGCTGGAAAATATAAGACACCTGCTGTCCCTGTCCTGGGTATTAGTTGACTGGTGTGGGTCGCAACCTGGGACAAAACTGACCTAATTTCCCACGAAATAGTCAGCATAACAAGCGGCTTTATATATAGTAGTATGTCACTGATGTCAGCCAGACCTGTATACCTTGTATATGTACTTGCAGAAATAAAGATAGTTATTATTATTATTATTAAACACTGAAAAGACAAGCACTTCTCAGTGTATGTAAGCTAAGTGTATATGCACTAGAAGACATTCACTTCTCGGTGTACTTACACTGAGAGACATACACCTGTGAGTGTGAGTGTATATACAATGAGAGACATACATCTCTTAGTGTACACCATTGAGAGACACTCACCTTTCGCTGTATACTGGATGACATCAGCGTGTGCTGGGTAACGTGTGTAGACCAACAGAGACTGCCTCGAGTCTGATGGACAGGCTGCTGTGGGTCTCTTGGACACGCTTCTGCGAATCTGCTGGAAACGCTGCTGCAAGTCTGCTGGACACTCTTCTGCGAGCCTGCTGGACACGCTACTGTGAGTCTCCTGAACACGCTGCTGTGAGTCTGCTGGACACGCTGCTGTGAGTCTGCTGGACACGCTGCTGTGAGTCTGCTGGACACGCTGCTGTGAGTCTGCTGGACACGCTGCTGTGAGTCTGCTGGACACGCTGCTGTGAGTCTGCTGGAGACGCTGCTGTGATTCTAAACGCATTAATGTGATTCTTTACATCTTCATGGGTCGTAAAACCAACTAAAAATATTTAGGTGATTCTACGCACAACAGTGAGATTCAAGACAAATTAGTTTAATTTTAAACACATTGGAGTGATTTTAGATACAGTGGAATGATTCATGGCACTGGTGGAATGTTGACTCAATGGTATGATTCTAGACATCCTAGTGTGATACCACGTACACTCATGCGATTCTTAACTCTAATGTGATTCTTCACGCTCTCTTGTGTTTAATAAACACTGGTGATATTCTAGACATTCTGCTTCGATTCTAGATGTTCTGGTGGGAATCTACACACTCTGGTGTGATTCTAGATGCTCTGGTGGGAATCTACACACTCTGGTGTGATTCTAGATGCTCTGGTGGGAATCTACACACTCTGGTGTGATTCTAGATACTCTGGTGGGAATCTACACACTCTGTTTTGATTCTAGAGACAAACCAGTGTGGTTCCTGATACACTGGTGTAATTCTACATATTACATCGTCATTCTAAACACAGTGATTTGATTCTAGATTATCGTGGTTGTAGGCACACAAATGGCATGGCACTAGCTTGCTCTAGGGTCGAACCCCAATACGTTCGGAGTTACAAACGAAGATATCGAGATGTGTTTTCGAGGCCAGGAGCGGCGAATCGACCCCCTGCAGCAACAAACAGGCGAGTACACACCACAGTACTAAGCGCCGTACTGAGGTTACATGTTTATTATAAAACGCAAAACAGAATGTGCTAAATTAGCATAACAACGTTATCATCAAAGAACATGAGACACGGAGGGCAAAGTTTCCACCTCATATTCTTAAGCAAGAATTAAAAAATATATATTATCAGCCATTACCTGGAATTATAGGTAATTATATTGAATTACTTATCGTTGTCATGCAAATTTGTGATAATCACTAGAAAAACAATTCATGGCCTTGACCCGTAAAACTTCGCAGTTTCCCACAATTCCTGGTGTATTCAACCTTTCCTGTATACATACGAAACAAGTGATTTTGTATCATTAACAGAAATGCGGCTAGCCGGGATCTCTGAGGTCACCACGGCCACGTATTTTCTCATTATCAGGGAAACACATCCAATCCTACTGGATGCCTGGTGTTTGAGGATTGTTAGTCCAGTGGTTAGAGCGATACAGACATTGTTCTGTTCTGAGCCGGACATGGTGACACAGGACTTGATCCCGGTTAGCCGCAGTTCTGTTAATGAGATATACATATATATATATACATATATGTATATAATATATATATATATATATATATATATATATATATATATATATATATATATATATATATCGCTTCATCGAAGAAGCCACTGTGTGGCGAAACGTTTCCTGAATAAAGATTCCCATATGTTGCGTGTCTCAATCTTCAACTTGTCGGTTTTAAAACCATTCATCACAACAAGGAACATCATGAACGCCTCTAACAAACGCTCGGAGTTCAAACATCTGCTCGTGACAACCAGCTTTGTAAATTTGGACAAGGTAACCAAAAAAAAAAAAAATATCCAGGTGCAAAACCGTGTGTGTGTGTGTGTGTAGCGAACATACTGAGAGGAACAGCCAGCACCAACATCAAAGATCCGAGATGCAAAAACGGCGCAGCCTGTTCCCAAGCCTGTCGAGGTCTTTCTCCTTGCGTATTTACGATACCTTCCTCTCTCTCTCTCTCTCCTCTTAAGACATGTTACTCCACAGGGAGATTTTTTAACCGCATTCTCCTTTCCAGTCACCGCAATAACGGCAACATTCAGCGTCTAAGAAATAAACAGTGGATGTCTTGACGGGAAAACAAGGCAGGCAGTATATCCCGTCTATTTGGGGAAGCCTTTGAAGACAGGAAAAATGAGTCTGTGCAAGGAGTGGAAATGTGATTTTCTTTCTTTAATATTTTGAGGGCTGGATGCAGAGCGGAAAGAGACGAGGGGAATAAGAGAAATGAATTGACATAAAGGAAAACGATAATTAAAGAGAACTGAGGAAAGCAGGGATTGCTCTGAGGAGCAGTGGAGGAGATTGGCAACACCAGGATGAATGTGTGTACACAATGACAGCACAGAGGAGGAAGAGGAAGACGAACGAGAGAGAGAGAGAGAAAGACAGAGAGGACCGAGATAAAGAAAAGTTGTTAGATAGTGAGGGAAATTTATGTAAAATAATGGAGAAAGCGCAGAATGAGTGAGAAAGCAATGAATTAGGAAAAAAGAATGGAAAATAATGGAGAGGAGTTAGAGAATAAATGAGTTTAGGGTATTAGGAAATGAGTAAGAGATGGTAGAGAACCAAAGAAGGATGTTAGGGTAATGAGGGACGGGGGACCAAGAATGAAGAAGAATGTGGGACAGGTGACCAAGAATGAAGGAGAATGAGGGACAGGTCACCAAGAATGAAGGAAAATGTGGGACAGGTGACCAAGAATGAAGGAGAATGAGGGACAGGTGACCAAGAATGAAGGAGACTGTGGGACAGGTGACCAAGAATGAAGGAAAATGAGGGACAGGTGACCAAGAATGATAAAGAATGTGGGACAGGTGACCAAGAATGAAGGAGAATGTGGGACAGGTGACCAAGAATGAAGGAGAATGTGGGACAGGTGACCAAGAATGAAGGAGAATGAGGGACAGGTGACCAAGAATGAAGGAGAATGTGGGACAGATGACCAAGAATGAAGGAGAATGAGGGACAGGTGACCAAGAATGAAGGAGAATGTGGGATAGATGAACAAGAATGAAAGAGAATGAGGGCAGGTGATCAAGAATTAAGAAGAACGAGGGCAGGTGATCAAGAATGAAGGAAAATGAGGACAGGTGATCAAGAATTAAAAAGAATGAGGGAAGGTGATCAAGAATTAAGAATGAGGACAGGTGACCAAGAATGAAGGAGAAAGAATGCATCACACTAACCTGACACAGACCCACAGGGAGCTTTGTTGACGACGCTTAAGTATACACAGGCGTTTATTAAACGAGATTTCTCCCTCAACTAGATTTCTTCCTGGATAGGGTTGTAATAATAAGGATTTATTAGATGACTTTTCACCCTAAACAGATCTTTGTCTATAACACAGATTTAAGAAAGCTCTATCTAGGGCGATTACGTCGGCCAATAAAAAGCTCTGTGCTACGTATATCTAAAACTGTTATTTTTTCCATATATAAATCAGTATTATTCCAATTGAAAAGCAGCGTAACAAGTTTTGGAGAGATAAATGTACGTATGAGCATCATGGTTGACATCAATTTACAAATACTGAGAAGTTTTATGAGTAAAATTACTATCATTACGGAGGAACACAAATAAGATTGCAGAGAAAACAAACGGAAGTGTTTTTTAAACATAGTTGCGAGAGAATGATTGCTTATTCCATAACATTCAGTCTTCAAGAATGAAATAAATGCAGAAGGAACGAGATGATAATGATGAAGTATAACTTAAAATGGGCGTAGATTTAAAATAAAGTATTTGTGGAAAATGCTGTATATATTGTCCAGAAATACAGTAGTTATATGTAAATAGATGGCCATACTGTATTTAATAAAAATTATGTTATAAAAAATGGGAAACTTTGCGCCTGCGCAGAAGAGACTCGCCATGTTTGAACTGGTCAACACAAACGTTATTGAATAATCGGAAGAATTTTCGTGCTCTAGAGGTTATATTGGCCTGACACCTCTCAAATAGGAGCCGAAATTGTTGGATGTGCATTCCTGCATAACTTGAGATATCAGGCGACTGGACAAGACAGCTCCAGGAACCTCAGATAAGCTATCTAAATTGTGTTGTAATTCTGGCCAATATTATCATCATAAATTTGGTTAGAATGAGGTTTTTGAGTATGCTACACATTAATCTCCAGTCAAATTGGTGAATGATATTAAGATATATTCTCCTTCTGTTATATAAATGTCTATATATATAATCATTTATTAATTTTAATATACAGTCCACAAACTTATATATTTACCAGAATTCCTGGTGATGCATATTTCATTTGTAATTAATAGGTCTAGAGCAACTTGTGGATATGACAGTTGTAGGTATCGAAGGGGGACATTTTTGCGACCTAGGTGTCCCAAATTCCTACTTGTCTATGTAACTTTGATAAATAATAATTATCTTGGTTGTTATCATTTACTGGTATGTACATTATGAGTTACATCCAGATAAATGCAATTTTCCACAGTATTTGTGAAAAAAAAAACTTTAGCTTTCTTACCTTAGAGGAGCTTTTACCATAATCAAAACGAACACACACTTGAAATAAAATCGCTTAAATAAAAGTATCTGTATACATTATAGACAAATAAGCATGTTACAATATTGGTCAGGAGACAGTGCAAGTGTCTCCTGACACGGGTCGTCAACATACAGATGACCATTGAGTAGATATCGCAAAAGCAAGCCAGAATATCGAGTTTTGTCGTTGAATAGCGTATCCAGTAGCAACAATGTTTTGGAAAGAACAGCACATTGGGCACACACACGCACACTCACACACGTAAACAACACAAGTTAAAGTATTTGTTGTTGGGTTTAAGGGTTACGATGGTTTTAAGGCCGTTTTAACCCTTCGTCCGTAAACATCGGAGCAGGTAAAAACCAGCAGACATCACCCCTGCCCACAAACGATCCTTGGCCCGCAGGAAGGATATTCCAGTTTGTATAAAGGAGAGTAGGGATGTTCTGGTAAGCCGGCGAGAGAGAGAGAGAGCGAGAGAGAGAGAGAGAGATAGAGATAGAGATAGAGAAAGAGACAGATAGAGAGAGAGAGAGATAGAGAGAGAGATAGAGAGAGAGATAGAGAGAGAGATAGAGAGAGAGATAGAGAGAGAGATAGAGAGAGAGATAGAGAGAGAGATAGAGAGAGAGATAGAGAGAGAGATAGAGAGAGAGATAGAGAGAGAGATAGAGAGAGAGATAGAGAGAGAGAGAGAGAGAGAGAGATAGAGAGAGATAGAGAGAGATAGAGAGAGATAGAGATAGAGAGATAGAGAGAGATAGAGAGAGATAGAGAGAGATAGAGAGAGATAGAGAGAGATAGAGATAGAGAGAGATAAAGAGAGAGGACAGAAACCGTACCACGTGTGAATTCAAGGCTTCAAAAATGCTGCTTCGCGTTGAATGAAGCAGGTGGTGCTGAAGCAAGAAGTGCTCCACCATGTTCGGCTGGGTGGAACACCACTCACAGCGAAGACAATCCATCATCAGTGCCGATAGACGTGCACCACCTGTCCCCACTCTGGGATGATGGAGATATCCTTATAAAAAAAAAAATATTCGTTTCTCCTGTGCGCGGAATAAGCTATCCTGAGGGACGGCAATTCCCAAGTAATAGTAATTCGAGCTATGCTGGAACGTAACCTTTGAAGCTTCCGTAGTTCATGAACGCTTGACGGAATACTTGACGATATCCTCTTATCCTAACTGAAGTTTCTCAGCGCAGGCTGACAGAATGCAACATTGTTGGAGCCTCATCCGTGATAGAATATGACCAAAAAACTTCGCATTCATTACCATTGTAACTGTCACATGGAATAGGGTAGCAGCACACTGCTTGATGCATCCAATTTTCCTAATTAAAATGCAAAGCCAAAGTTTCCAATGGACTGCGGTAAACAAAATGATGCTCAGTGAGAGCAAATTTTAGTTATTCCGTTAGGGAAAATTTGAGGAAATAAAAGCTAAAACTAGGTATTCAACAAATTCTAACCACAGAATGGAGCAAAAAACTAATGTGAAGAATCTTGGAGTGATAATGTCAGAGGATCTCACCTTCAAGGATCACAACAGGAAAATGATAGGATGGATAATGAGAATTTCTAAAAAAAGAGATGCCATGCCAATGGTTATCCTCTTTAAATTCACTTCTCTCCAGGCTGGAATTTTGCTGTACATTAGCAGCCCCTTTGAAAGTATGTGAAGCTACAGATTAAGAGAATGTAAAGAGAACCTTAACTGCACGAATCAGTTCAGTCAAGCACCTTATTTACTGGAAATGTTTGAAGGTCCTTAATCTGTACTCCCCGGAACGCAGGCGAGAAAGATGCATCATAATGATCGCCTGGAAAATCCTAGCGGGACTGATGTCACATCTGCACACAGAAATCACTCCCAACGAAAGCAAAAGACTAAGCAGACGGTGCAACATTCCCCAAATGAAAAGAGGAGGTGCAATGAGTGCACTATGAGAAAACACAATAAATATCTGGGGCCGAAGACTGCTCAACAGCTTCCCATCATACATAAGGGGAATTACCAATAGACCCCTGGCTGAGTTCAAGAGGGAACTAAACAGTTACCTAGAGTCAGCTCCCGATCAGCCGTGCTGTAGTTCTTACGGTGGAATGCGCGCACCAGCAGTAACAGCCTGTTGATCAGGCCTTTATCTACCAGGAGGCATGGTCGAGGACCAGGCCCCGGGGGTGTTGTCCCCCCGGAACAGCATCCAGGTAGCCAGGAATGTCCCACATGGTAAGGTGCCATGCACACGGACATGAACCAGCCACGGACCGAAAACCTCGCGAAACAGCCACCACAAGTCGGTCCAGGGAGAGCGGAGTGACGGAGGGCAGGAAATGAGCAGGAAAGGTCACCCTATCCGCCACCTCATTGCCCAGAATGTCAACATGGTAGGGAAGCACTGGAAGGTAATGCTCTAGCCAGGAGCCCAGAAGAGAACCACAAACATGGCGGCCACCTGCGGACGAGGTGGCAAAGAAACTGAGAACGGGAGGAACAAAGAGATAAGAGTAGGGAACCTTCATGTAAAAGAACACTGCTGGAAATAAATGAAGACTGAAGAGGACAGGTGGATACTGACGAAGAATGAAGAGGGCAGTGGGAAATGAGAGAAAACTGTGAAGAGGACAGGTGGAAACGGTTGAAGAGTGAAGAGGATAGGTGGAAATGGAGGCGTTGAGCAACAAGTCAGCATCGGTGACAGACATAACATTTAAAGTATTAGAAAAAACATGAGGAGGCAATGAGTAGATGATAAAATAATAATAATAATAATTTATTATTGTTATACTTACGGAAAAGCGCTAAACCCGTCAATTTACATAAACGGAAGGACACGAGGACACCAAAGTGGATGCAGGAATACCCAAGAAACAGAATGAAGGGATCGCGAGTTTACATGCCAAAGACATAACAAGAGACCCCCACGGGTTTATATCGAGATTATCTGCTGAGAAAGACAAACTACGTTCAAGATATCTCTAAGTCTGTTCAGACAAATGAAATTAGAATATTATATAGCAGAAGGCTCTCTCCCAATCTTTCATTTCCTCCGGCAAAACTTGTCGGCTGGAATAGGATAATTGACATGATTATATGAGGTATGCAAAAATGTGAATGGGTATTTATTGGAAAGGTGATAGTAGAAAGTGCTTACTATTACTGCTAGGACTACCACAATCATTACTGCCACCTGTGTTTATCTCACTGCAATTATCAAGTCCTGAGTGGCTCACTGTCATCTGATTGTCGAAAACTAGCATCGTGAATTCGTTGACTACGGTCAGCACATGGAAAGAAAAAAGTTTCTGGGTGGAGAAGGGGAACTAGTGCCACAAGATTCATTACTTGGTCCTTTGTTGTTTCTATTGTACATGAATGACTTGAAATATTTAATATACTTCTGTTTCATTGCTTATTGATGGTGGAAAACTTATGACTCTTGGACTTCATTTCTGACTGGTGCAGTGTACTGCAAACAGGAGGGAAGAGTCGCCACAAATATCGCACAATTAAACATCTGCGATTGAGCTACACACACACACACACACGTTGAAGAAACTTTACCAAGGAAACTCTTAAAGTACTTTACGCAACGAATGTGATACCAAGTTTAGGTTACGCAAGAATGGAGCTCACTCTTAATTAAACAGTTAAAGCAGAAGAAGGTGCAAAGGCGCGCACTGAGACTGGTTTCAGAAGTGGAAAGACTTATTGAACTCTGAATAACAAATTTAAAATAGAGAGGGATCAGAGGGTGACATGATAATAAGTGGATAAAAAAGGATGTTTGAGACCATTAGATAATAAGCTCTTCACCAGTGTCAAGACACTCGCTCTTCACCAGTGTCAAGACACTCGCTCTTCACCAGTGTCAAGACACTCGCTCTTCACCAGTGTCAAGACACTCGCTCTTCACCAGTGTCAAGACACTCGCTCTTCACCAGTGTCAAGACACTCGCTCTTCACCAGTGTCAAGACACTCGCTCTTTAAACTTTAATTACTTGAGATAAACCCAAGATTAACTTGAATTAGGAGTCACACTCCTTCAAGTCCAATTAAGTAAACACACACACACACCAACAATAATAATAATAACAATAGTAATAATAATAATGATAATACTGATAATAATATTAATAATAATGAGTAATAATAATAAGAGTAATAACAATAATAATAATAAATAATAATAATGACTAATAATAATAATAATAATAATAATAATAATAATAATAATAACTAAATATGTAAGAGGAACAGAAATAAAGCTGAGGAGTTAGTGCACCCTATAATTTACAAACAAAAATTAAAATGCTCTCCATTGAGAGATCGAGAAAAAAAAATCGGAAGCTGACAGAGCGTTCGGCTAATAATCGAGAGGACCAAGGTTCGATTACAGAGCAAGGTATGTGAAAGTTTGTATTTGCTGACCATGTTAACCAAGCAGTAAATAAGTATCTGGGAGCTAGTC
>NC_091295.1:22694190-22699190 GCF_038502225.1 Cherax quadricarinatus | reverse complement strand
ATAAACACGCAGATGGAAAGATATGCGGAGAGGGGGAGGTATTTTCTTTAGTATTCTTCATTATTATTATTATTATTATTATTATTATTATTATTATTATTATTAGTAGTAGTAGTAGTAGTAGTAGTAGTAGTAGTAGTAGTAGTAGTAGCAGTAGTAGTAGTATTCATGAAGTGACATTTGCTGTCCCTGTGAATTATGCAAGAATTGCTTCGGTCTTCGTTAATGTTCAATTAGCCTGGTTGATAGGTTCCTCCCAGCTCCTCCCACATACTTCTTATCACACTGTCCACACGGAATAGTTTAGACTTTAGCAATATAAACAGGCGGGGAAAAAGAGAGTTGCTTCTTCGTAAAATCTATGATGGAAGTATTAGCTTCAGCAACCACGATGACATGATACTCTTAGTGACATTCCAGAAGATTTTGTCGGTCGCATCATCACACGTGGAAAAATAGGTACGTTAAGCGGTCCTCACAGTGAGTGTGGCGTGAAGGATAGTCCTTGCTACCCACCCGCAGTCCTGGATAATGAAGAGGTGAAATGGAGGAAAGAGAAGTGCTTGAGTGATAAGTGTATTCCGACTTATTAAATTTCGAGCTCACCCAAGAGCTCGTCACCGAGAGCGACGTTGCTCATGACTTATTGAACGAAACGCATTTTTGCACACACACACACACACACACACACACACACACACACACACACACACAAACCAATTTTAAATTTCTGAATTATTTTTTCCCTGCCTTAGTGAGACATACGTCACACATGTACATTACCGAGTCTAGCTTTCCACGACTATCGGCAGGATTATTTCACAAGTTTATCAACGCAATCGAATTTCTGAGAACGTCGTCTTTTTTTGACGTTGGTCTTCCTGCCAGAAGAGGCGTCTTGCCACCGAGTTTTATGGGCGTGACCCGTGTGCTAGAAGCTCACCATCGCCGTGTAAATTGTAGCAGACACGGTGAGATGAAAGTCCTGAAGCATAGCTATGAATCACAGCTGTCTCACATTATCTCAGTGAAGACGTCACTGCTCAGTGTGAGTCACAGTGAAGATATCACTGTTCATTGTGAGACACAGTAAAGACATCACTGCTCAATGTGAGTCATAGTGAAGACTTCACTGCTCAGTTTAAGACACAGTGAAGACATCACTGCTCAGTGTGAGACACAGTGAAGACATCACTGGTCAGTGTGAGACAGTGAAAACATCACTGCTCAGTGAGACACAGTGGAGGCTTCACTTGCTGTTCAGTGAGACACAGTGGAGGCTTCACTTGCTGTTCAGTGAGACACAGTGGAGGCTTCACTGGCTGTTCAGTGGGACACATTGGAGGCTTCACTGGCTGTTCAGTGAGACACAGTAAAGGCTTCACTGGGTGTTCAGTGGGATGCAGTGGAGGCTTCACTAGCTGTTCAGTGAGACACAGTGGAGGCTTCACTGGCTGTTCAGTGGGACACATTGGAGGCTTCACTGGCTGTTCAGTGAGACACAGTAAAGGCTTCACTGGGTGTTCAGTGGGATGCAGTGGAGGCTTCACTAGCTGTTCAGTGAGACACAGTGGAGCTTCACTGGCTGCTCTGGACACATTGAAGGCTTCACTGGCTGTTCAGTGAGACACAGTAGAGGCTTCACTGGCTGTTCAGTGAGACACAGTGGAGGCTTCACTGACTGCACTGGACACATTGAAGGATTCACTGGATGTTCAGTGCTACACAGTGGAGGCTTCGCTGGCTGTTCAGTGAGACACAGTAGAGGCTTCACTGGCTGTTCAGTGAGACACAATGGAGGCTTCACCGGCTATTCAGTGAGACACAGTGGAGGCTTCACTGGCTGCTCAGTGAGACACAGTGGAGGCTTCACTGGCTGTTCAGTGAGACAGTGGAGGCTTTACTGGGTGTTCAGTGAGTCACAGTGGAGGCTTCACTGGCTGTTCAGTGAGATACTGTAGAGGCTTCACTGGCTGTTCAGTGAGACACAGTGGAAGCTTCACTGGCTGTTCAGTGAGATACTGTAGAGGCTTCACTGGCTGTTCAATGAGACACAGTGGAGGCTTCACTGGCTGTTCAGTAAGACACAGTGGAGGCTTCACTGACTGTTCAGTGAGATACTGTAGAGGGTTCACTGGCTGTTCAGTGAGACACAGTGGAGGCTTTACTGGGTGTTCATTGAGACACAGTGGAGGCTTCACTGAGTGTTCAGTGAGATACTGTAGAGGGTTCACTGGCTGTTCAGTGAGACACAGCGGATGCTTCGCTGACTGTTCAGTGAGACACAGTGAAGGCTTCACTGGGTGTTCAGTAAGACACAGTGGAGGCTTCAATGGCTGTTCAGTGAGACACAGTAAAGGCTTCACTGGCTGTTCGGTGAGACACAATGGAGGCTTCACTGGGTGTTCAGTAAGACACAGTGGAGGCTTCACTGGCTGTTCAATGAGACACAGTGGAGGCTTCACTGGCTGTTCAGTAAGACACAGTGGAGGCTTCACTGACTGTTCAGTGAGACACAGTGGAGGCTTCACTGAGTGATCAGTAAGACACAGTGGAGGCTTCACTGGCTGTTCAGTGAGACACAGTGGAGGCTTCACTGACTGCTCAGTGAGACACAGTAGAGGTTTCACTTGCTGTTCAGTAAGACACAGTGGAGGCTTCACTGGCTGTTCAGTGAGACACGGTGGAGGCTTCACTGGCTGTTCAGTGAGATACAGTGGAGGCATCACTGGGTGTTCAGTGAGACACAGTGGAAGCTTCACTGGCTGTTCAGTGAGATACTGTAGAGGCTTCACTGGCTGTTCAGTGAGACACAGTGGAAGCTTCACTGGCTGTTCAGTGAGATACTGTAGAGGCTTCACTGGCTGTTCAATTAGACACAGTGGAGGCTTCACTGGCTGTTCAGTAAGACACAGTGGAAGCTTCACTGGCTGTTCAGTGAGACACAGTGGAGGCTTTACTGGGTGTTCATCGAGACACAGTGGAGGCTTCACTGAGTGTTCAGTAAGACACAGTGGAGGCTTCACTGGCTGTTCAGTGAGACACAGTGGAGGCTTCACTGGCTGTTCAGTGAGACACAGTGGAGGCTTCACTGGCTGTTCAGTGAGACACAGTGGAGGCTTCACTGACTGTTCAGTGAGACACAGTGGAGATTTCACTGGCTGTTCAGTAAGACACAGTGGAGGCTTCACTGGCTGTTCAGTGAGACACAGTGGAGGCTTCACTGGCTGTTCAGTGAGACACAGTGGAGGCTTCGCTGGGTGCTCAGTGAGACACAGTGGAGGCGTGACTGGGTGTTCAGTAAGATACAGTGGAGGCTTCACTGGCTGTTCAATGAGACACAGTAGAGGCTTCACTGGCTGTTCGGTGAGACAGTGGAGGCTTCACTGGGTGTTCAGTAAGACACAGTGGAGGCTTCACTGGCTGTTCAGTGAGACAGTGGAGGCTTCACTGACTGTTCGGTGAGACACAGTGGAGGCTTCACTGGGTGTTCAGTGAGACACAGTGGAGGCTTCATTGGGTGTTCAGTAAGACACAGTGGAGGCTTCACTGACTGTTCAATGAGACACAGTAGAGGCTTCACTGACTGTTCGGTGAGACACAGTAGAGGCTTCACTGGGTGTTCAGTGAGACACAGTGGAGGGTTCATTGGGTGTTCAGTAAGACACAGTGGAGGCTTCACTGACTCTTCAGTAAGACACAGTAGAGGCTTCACTGACTGTTCGGTGAGACACAGTAGAGGCTTCACTGGGTGTTCAGTGAGACACAGTGGAGGGTTCATTGGGTGTTCAGTAAGACACAGTGGAGGCTTCACTGACTCTTCAGTAAGACACAGTAGAGGCTTCACTGACTGTTCGGTGAGACACAGTGGAGCCTTCACTGGGTGTTCAGTGAGACACAGTGGAGGCTTCATTGTGTGTTCAGTAAGACACAGTGGAGGCTTCACTGGCTGTTCAGTGAGACACAGTGGAGGCTTCATTGTGTGTTCAGTAAGACACAGTGGAGGCTTCACTGGCTGTTCAGTGAGACACAGTGGAGGCTTCATTGTGTGTTCAGTAAGACACAGTGGAGGCTTCACTGGCTGTTCAGTGAGACACAGTGGAGGCTTCATTGTGTGTTCAGTAAGACACAGTGGAGGCTTCACTGGCTGTTCAGTGAGACACAGTAGAGGCTTCACTGACTGTTCAGTAAGACACAGTGGAGGCTTCACTGGGTGTTCAGGTCACTAGTCAGAAATAACTTTATTTATCTGCATATCTAAAGCTATTCTATTATATTTTTTGCTTGTTCAGATAGCTTCGTCATGGCTTCCAGCCATGATGAAGGTATCTATCTATCTATCTCTCTATCTATCTATCTATCTATCTATCTATCTCTATCTATCTATCTATATATATATATATATATATATATATATATATATATATATATATATATATATATATATATATATATATATATATGTCGTGCCGGATATGTAAAACTGGTCAGTTAGCAAGAACTCATTTAAAATTAAGTCTTTCTGAAATTTTCTCTTATACGGTTAAAGATATATTTTTTTCATTAATGTTAATGAAAAAATTTATAATTTTGCACTAAAAGAATCTTAGAAAACTTACCTAGCCTTATTATTACAAGAACAATTTGTTTTAGCCTAACCCAACTAAATATATTTTAGATTTGTTTACAATAATTTAATACTAAATAAACACAGTGAAATATATTTTTTTCGTTAAGTTCAGAATGATTTTGGCGAAATTATTGCAAACACAAATTTTCACTTGTCCTATATGGCAAGATGAGCGTTGCTATTTAATTAAGCCAAGATCGCAAGTTCTGCCTATTTGGCACGACATATATATATATATATATATATATATATATATATATATAACATATTTATATATATATATATATATATATATATATATATATATGTGTGTGTGTGTGTGTGTGTGTGTGTGTGTGTGTGTGTGTGTGTGTGTGTGTGTGTGTGTGTG
>NC_091295.1:22676690-22689190 GCF_038502225.1 Cherax quadricarinatus | reverse complement strand
CCATCATTGGGGGTTAAGAGGAAAGGAGGAGAGTAAGCAAGGAGAAAGAAGAGGAAGAAGCCAGAGGAAACGCCAAGAGGAATGAAGGATGTGAGGAAAAAAAGAGGCGACTGTGGGAAGTAATGATGATGTGGGAGATGGGAAACAGTAGAGGAGGAGGAGGAGGAGGGGGAGGGGGGCGAGGGAGAGGAAGAGGAAGAGGAGGAGGAGGAACAGGAGGAAAAAGAGGAGAGTAGAAGAAGGAGAAGACGAGCAGGAGGCGGCAAGGGAGGAACAGGAGCAGGGGAGAAGAGGAAGAAGAGGAGGAGGAGGAAGAAGAGGAGCAGGAGGAGGCGTACAAGGAAACGGAGGAGGAGGAGCAGGAGTAAGAGAAGAAGAAGAAGATGAAGCAAAAACAGCAGCAACGGCAACAACAACGAAGAGGAAAATGAAGAGGAAGACGGATTTGGAAGAGTGGAACGAAGAGAATAAAACAAAAAACAGAACACAAGATAAGGAAAAATGAAGAAAAGGGGGGAAAGTGAATAGGAGAGTAAGAACAAGGGCTGGAGAAAGCAGAATGATTTTAATGAGCAGGAATTGTGGCATGAAGAAATAAGAGGGTGAGAGAAACCTGGAGGAACAAAGAGAGAGAGAGAGAGAGAGAGAGAGAGAGATCACCACTTTCTTGGATTGCCTGCCCCTCGTCTCATTTACGACTTCTTGACAGAATAGAGATTCGAGCAAGAAGACTTATCTCTGTCCTGAACCCGGCCTGGCTGGATCTGTCATTTCAGCAGAGTCTTCAACGCCGGAGAGATGTGGGTAGTGACCTGACTTTAAAGTTCAAGGCCAATATTGTCGAGGTAAAGCACTTGTTTCCACTTCGAGGACGGAAAGAAGCCAGCTACTACAAAACAAGACGGGCAGCTGTAGCAACTACACTATGGCTGTACCCTTTTCTAAGAATGACTCGGGTCTGGAACATGTTCGTACAGCATTACAACACAGATGAGCTAGTTGACCAAATAAAATCTCCGACCCACAACTTGTGAAGATAATGCAAGGTAAAGCTTTCATATGAGCGGAGGTAGATAACAGCTCTGAGCATGCCAATGATAATAGAAACTCTTAACCTAAACCTGTAAGAGAGAGAGAGAGAGAGCATGCATTCCAGTACCCTCTGTCATTATTATTCTCGTTAATTTGGTATCATCCATTAACAGAGTATAGAGTCTCCCATTGTTGTTAGGAATAACTTGGCCTCCTGTACTGAACTTCGTGTCGTAGTCCAGTCACAATGTGATCTGAACACAAAAAATAATTGCAATTGAATAAATTTTGCCACAGTGCATTTCTGTAAGATCACCATGGCAACATGCTAAATGTCCTAAACAGGTCCTTACTCGGTAAAATATGCCTAATTTACATAAATGTAATAGGGTGGTGAAATACTCGCATATTATCTCACCCTCTTTGCTCTCACAAGTTAATAAAGATGTTAGTTATCCAAAAATATAATGATAGGATATGAGAATTATGACTTATTTGTGACATTTTAACTGAGCTATGATGTTTAAGGAAAATACTAAATGCATCTATAATTACAATTTGATGACTGACACGCAAAAAAAAAAAAAATAGAAGATTATTGGAGACGCGTGGTGTTATTACCTTCACACTTTATTATGAGCACAACTTATACCATATCATATCAGATACGGCTGAACAAGCTTAATTATCATCAAAATGTATCGGCTGTGAATCGGTGTAACTCTTCCCCTCCGCCCTCCACCCTCCACCCTCCACCCTCCACCCTCCACCCTCCACCCTCCACCCTCCGCCCTCCACCCTCCACCCTCAACCCTCCACCCTCCAGGTAAACTGAGCACGCGGCACATTTTCATGGAATCATCTGCAGCGCAGATGATCAAGATGTTCATCCTGATCGTCATCATATTGGTATAGTAGCAGTATTGTCCTTACCCTTACTATAATGATTCTTTTTTTAGTTGGCAAGCAGTTGGTGATCATTCTGGCTTGCTCAGCAATGTATGGCTCGTTCTTTAAAGTTTTCAAGAGCAACTTTTGCCACATCCAGAGGAACTGAAGGTTGTGTCACCTCTCGAGACAGCATGGGCAAGAAGATCTTTTTAACCACTTCGTGAAAGGCTTCACATTTTCCCTATCTGACGAGTGCCCCACTTCCCGCTTTGAACGGTCTTTGCTGCACTCATACGGTGTTTGATAGGTACCTGAAAGAGTATACCCCTTTCATAGTACTCCTGGTTGAGGAAGGAGGGAAGGCCCCAGCCAGGTATCCCCGTCCCTGTGCTGCACTGCGGCGCACAAGCAAGGCAGCATAGGCCCTACACTCTCCTGAGCGTGCCAGGGAAAACGCGGGTGGGATTTCCGTATGTAAATCACATGATAAATGTTTGTCCCAGCTGCAGATCCATCGGGAAATGATACCAGAATTTATGTGTACAAGATGCGTATGTTACTAGCACAGCATTACTTTTTCTTAACGTAGGATTTTTTGGCATAATGACACAGTACCATGGCACTGCAGGTATGGTTTTGTGCTAACATTTTTATAGGTTCAGGTTCGAATTTGCTCTCAGGAGGTGTAGTGTTCGTTTCTGGATCTGTTTGAGGTACTTCTCGTAGTTCTGATTCTACATTGCCATGTCTTAAACACCCAAGGTTACGGTTACGAGGAAAAATTAAATCTCACTTTTCCCAATCTTTTCCTAATAGCTAAAATCATAACCATAATTTTTAAAGGGTCGAACTGGTAAGTCAGCGGAACGCCTCGGCCAGATGATCAAAAGCTAGAGCTTTTGACCTGTTTGAGGTTTTTGGTCCTGTTTCCTGGTAAACCTTACCTAACCAATCCTTTTCTTGTCTCTAGAAATTATAATAGTACCATAACACTTAGCTGGGGATCAAACATGCAAGAGTGACACCTTAACCTTGCTGCGGATTAAGAGTGTAAGAGTGACACTGTTGGGATGAAGACTGTAAGACTGTAAGACTGATACCTTAACACTTTGCTGCGGATCAAGACTATAAGAATGACAACTTAATATCATACTGGGGACTAACTTTATTTAAAACAATGACTGCAGCGTCAAAAAAAATCCCCAAAACAGTGAATAACTTCCTTGACTGAAAATGTGTAAAGTAAATCACCTCTGAGTGAAAAACATAAACCAAAAATTTAGTCGAAATAAAAGTTTCAACAACAGTAATTAACTTTTTTTATTTGAGAATATAAAACCTGGTTAGTTACACAAATAACCCGCACATAAAAGAGAGAAGCTTACGACGACGGACCATTTACAAAGTCACACTAACCAGAAGTGGAGCAGGACGGCTATATATATAGGCAGGAAGAGGTGGTGGTTGTAGTAGTAGTAGTACAAGAATGGTATATAATACCGACAAGATGAGATTAAGACATGCGCTACACCCGGGCATCCCCATCGTAGACGTTATACACCTGGTTAGTGTTTGTTACTCTGCACTTATGAAGATTATAATTTGTAATGCTCTGTGACCGAGGTTAGAGGAAGATGGAGGATCTTGTACAGGTATTATACATGTAGTCGTATTGCTATCAATAAACGGCAACAAAGCCACAAGGGAGAGGGAAAAATTTGGTACAAGTTCTAGACCTTTTCGCGTTGTCTCCAGCGCTTCGTCAGGTGTCTGCAATATGAGGAAATTCAAAAATGAGATAGGGGAAAAAACCATCAGAGGTTAGCTACAAGGTGGAGGTAGCTGAGGCAGCCTTAACGCCATATAAAATATTATTTTCAGTCACATATAATGTATGAGTTGGAAGAAAATTATATCGCTTAAGGCTGACTGAGGCTCGAGCCTCAGTAGTATAGTATTCTTCAGTAAGGCTTCTCAAAGGATGCTGCCTTTTCACACCTAGGTTTGAAAAATCAGACCTGTGATAATGACCCTGACCTCGCACGCGCCCTCAACCCCCCCCCCCGCTCCCCCTCGACCCTCGCCCCCTCCCCCTCGACCCTCGTCCCCTCCCCCTCGACCCTCGCCCCCTCCCCCTCGACCCTCGCCCCCTCCCATCGACCTGTCAACCCTCGCCCCCGCCCCCGCTCCCCCTCGACCCTCACCCCCCTCCGGAAATTTTTTTGGGGGGAGATGGAGAGGGAGGTCTTGATTTGAGGAAGTGGAGCAGGGATATTGGGTTTAGAGGGTGGTGGGGGTGGGGGTGGGAGGGAGAAGGAGGTCTTGATCCAAGGAGATGGAGCAGGAGTATTGGATTTAGAGGGTATGGGAATGGAAGTGGGTGGTGGGAGGTGTGGGGGAGATGGAGGTGTTGATCCAAGGAGATGGGGAGTAGCTCAAATCTTTATATCATTAATACCGAGAAAAAGTTGATCCAAGGAGATGGAGCAAGAATATTGGGGTTAGATGGTATGAGAGATGGAAGTGGGTGGTGGGAGGTGTGGGGGGGAATATGGAGGGTAAATCTTTATCCGAGGAGTTGGAGAATACAAGAAAATGGAATTTTGGGGGGATGGAGGTCTTGATCCAAGGAAGTGGAGGAAAAATATTGGGCTTAGAGTGTGGTGTGAGGGAGAAGGAGGTCTTGATTCGAGGAGATGGAGCAGGAATATTTGGACATAGAGGGTGGAAGTGGGTGGTGGGAGGTGGGGGGGAGGGTGTTGATCCGAGGAGGTAGAGAGCACAAAAAATGAAATTAAAAAAAAAAATCGAAAAAAAATCGGAAAAAAAATTCGAGGAGCGGGGTCGATCCTGCGGATGCTGCAGAAGGCGGTGCAGGGGCGGCGCGGGCGCGGGTGGGCTCGGGGCAGGGCGGGGCAGGACGGTGCGTGGGCGCGGGTGCTCGGGCGGAGGGGGGTGAGGGGTCAAGGGGGGGCGGGGGGCGGGGGGCGAGGGTCGTGGGGGAGCGGGGGGGGAGGGGGTGGCGGTCGAGGGCGCGTGTGAGGTCAGGGTCATTATCACAGGTCTGATTTTTCACACCTAGGTGTGAAAAGGCAGCATCCTTTGAGAAGCCATACTGAAGAATATACTACCAGCCTCCACTACTAAGTAACTCATACTTATTCTAAAAAACTTACTGTCCTGGCTATTCTGAACTCACAATGCAGAATTCAGTGGCTGTGATCTTTCAAGGTGCCTTGATGTTAGTGATGGGTTCTTGATCAGGGAAAGTGGAGCAATAGTCCCCTTCCATGCATGAAACGTGATTATGTATGTTTCTCTAAGTGCTGTTTCGCTCCACATGATTTAATCCTTTCTCACGACTAATAATAATAATAATAATAATAATAATAATAATAATAATAATAATAATAATAATAATAATAATAATAAACGTAGCAAGTCATAACAACAATAACATAAATGTTAATGACAAATTCTACAGCTACCAACGGTCTGAGACCAACTGAACATGAACAGTCTGAGACCAGCTGAACATGAGCGGTCTGAGACCAACTGAACATGAATGGTCTGAGACCAGCTGAACATGAGCAGTCTGAGACCGGCTGAACATGAACGATCTGACACCAGCTGAACATGAACGGTCTGACACCAGCTGAACATGAACGGTCTGAGACCTGCTGAACATGAACGGTCTGAAACCAGCTGAACATGAACGGTCTGAGACCAACTGAGCATGAACGGTCTGAGACCCGCTGAACATGAACGATCTGAGACCAGCTGAACATGAACGGTCTGAGGCCCGCTGAGCATGAACGGTCTGAGACCAATTGAACATGAATGGTCTGAGACCCGCTGAACATAAACGGTCTGAGACCCATTGAACATGAACGGTCTGAGACCAGCTGAATATGAACGGTCTAAGGCCAACTGAAGATGAACGGTCTGAGACCCGCTGAATATGAATGGTCTGAGACCAGCTGAACATGAAAGGTTTGAGACCCGCTGAACATGAACGGTCTGAGACCAGCTGATCATGAACGGTCTGAGACTTGTCAAATATTAAAATTCTTGGAAGCTCTAACGGTGAGTCCAAAATATTATTAGATTCAGGAAGAAGCGGTAAACACATAAGGGTAATTCAGCGCCTGGGAAGCGGAAGGTTATCAGGTTTGATTTGAGGAAAGGATGGGGTAACTCAAATTCCTTGGATAAAGAGCCCTTCACCAATGTTATGGACCACAATGTTATTAAATGTAAAGGGAAAGAGACGAGTTGTAATGATTGTGGATTATTTGAAAGCAGACCTGACGAAGTGGCCCTGTGCCAGATGATGAGGGAGCAGAGAACGTGGCACTCTATGTGTCACGTGATGAGGGAGCAGAGAGAGTAGAACTCTACGTGTCACATGATGAGGGAGCAGAGAGCGTGGTAGTCTACCTGTCACGTGATGAGGGAGTAGAGAGCATAGCACTCTGTGTCACATGATGAGGGATCAGGGAAAGTGACACTCTACGTGTCACGTGATGAGGGATGGAGCGTGGCACTCTATGTGTCATGATTAGGGGACAGAGAGCATGGCACTCTGTCTATATATCACATGATAAGGGAAGAGAGAGATCGTGGCACTCTACGTGCCAGATGAAGATGAGGGAGCAGAAAGTGGCACTCTATCCATGAGTCAGACGTCAGACATCTTTGGGAAGTACTTAAGGACTATAATGGAAATAAGCCGCACTGCTTGACTTTCTTTTGTAATCCTGGGTTTCAAACCCTCCGGGATTGCTAATGCTAATGAAACCTTATTCTACTCTGCACATATTCCGGGGAAAGAGTATTATAGAAGAAGAGATGGCTATAAATGCTGTTAAGTTTACAGAAATGGGGGTAAAATAATGTGATGATATTGGTTCATAAGGTTCCTCTCCTAAGTACTGATGTTTTGTGAGTATAGTGTAATGTAGTGAAGACTTCCTCGGAGGGAGGAAGACACCTACAAGACTGCATTATTATTTTATTATAAAAGCTGATGCGCCAAGCTTTTGTTGATCATTAATTCCATCTCCCGACCCGACCCCTAATAACGGCCCAGTTTTTGAACGGTCAGGCTATTGTTGATCATTTAATATACACGCTATGGGGTGATATCCTACCACAGATCATTTAAAAGCCCAGTTTTATCTAAGATATACTGTACTGATCTCTCTTTCTCTCTCTCTCTCTCTCTCTCTCTCTCTCTCTCTCTCTCTCTCTCTCTCTCTCTCTCTCTCTCTCTCTCTCTTGGATGCCACCCACAGCGGCCGACTAACACCCATACATCTCGACTCCCCCGACGTGACGTAGGATGGATAAGAGTAACAGTTTTGTGGCTGTAACAATGCACAACCTTCCCAGTGGGGGTTAAACCTTTGGACGACGTTGCCGTCCACTTTGTGGGTTATTCGTAAACTGCCATAGGAACTTATTATTTTGCAAACGCCGAGGCCCTAGAACGAATACATGTTACCACTCATATTAATGGCCTCGTGTCAATTTATTTATATTGGGGACACTGTCGCAGCGAGGTAAACATCTTCCACAGGTCTGGATAACTGTGAACCAGCTGGCGTTTTAACAAGAGGGTAAGTAAAAGTACTGCTGAAACTAGTCTAGCCGAATTAGATATTAGTCAAATCGACTATGGCGGCTCGTGTTCCTGGTCTCTGATTACCCTACATGCAGTATCTATTTTGTGGATACTGCATACATACTTATGGTCATGACTGAGAGTTTCTAGATGTCTATATGCACTAAACTGTCTAAAAGCTACTCCCTAAATAACGGCACACTCGCGCTTACGACACATTTAAACCGGCGCCATTTATACAGCGCCCCTGTTGTGCGGTGGCAGAACTTGGCACCACATGTGAATATTTGTTTACATCCACCATTTTGAAAGCGAACTCCGTACTGATAAATATGTTACAGTATACATACATTTTTACCTGTGCTGTGTATGTAATTAATTAGAGCAAGATAATAACCCATAAAAATTGTCTCTTAAACTTACAAGTGAAGTGAAGATAAAACAAACAATATTATTAAAACTTGGTGATAAACTTGATACAATAAAGAAACAAGAACGGGGTCTAAGTAGAAGTGTGTTAATGCAGGAATATAACATTGGATCGCTAACACTGTACGATATTAAACAGTCAAAACAAAAAGTTTTTTGACGGAAAAAATCTAAATAACGGCACCTTTAATCCCCAAGGGTGCCGTTATTCAGAAAGTTTACTATATAAATTATAATTATTGCAACGGATGGTGTTCATTCTTGCTGTAATGATCTTGTTGCTAGTTGTTCTTAAACGAAGTTATTTCTGTTACAGAGTTTTTGCACACAAATCATTTGCTTTCATTACAAGTGTTAGTGACGCTTCTTTTCGTTGTTTTCTAGCAATATCTTGTAGCCTTGATAACACCGTTTAGAGATTTTTTACTGTTTTTTTTTCTAACATGAGTAGTCGGGTAATTAAAGTTTTGGAAAAATTTTGAGGAAGTATTATCACAATTCCAGGAGGAAATTATCGTATACAAAAGAAAAATGCACTGAGGGAGAAATCCATCACTCTGCTCTTTTTTAAGTTATTACCAAAGTGAGAAGAAAAGAGCTAAATTTTTAGTGTGCTTTTGCACATCAGTTTTCTGTATTATTATTATTATTATTATTATTATTATTATGGGGAGCGCTAAACCCGTAGGATTATACAGCGCCTGTGGGGGGGATAGAAAGTATTCAGGAGTAATTCAGGGAGTCTGAGCACGGATCCAGTGCCCCAAGAGACCGTCACTAGCATCAAGGAACCTCCAGAGGGGTCAGTTTTCTGTAGACTCTAAAATGAAGAGCTTCGCCTCTTATTATCAAGGTACCTACGAAGGGACTGCCTTGATGCTGGTGGAGGGCTCTTGACGCAAAGAACTGGAGCTGCCCTCCCTTTCCTTAGATCAAACCTGATTACCTTTCATCCCCTTGCCTGTAACAACAATATCTCAACCAGAAGACGCTTGTCACACGTTTCTTCTCCATAAGTAAACGAAAATCTCAGTTTCTAGTTCACCGAATCTGTCTTTAAAATTGCCCAAGTCTAAAACGTCAAGCTGTGATGAGTAGAAAATCATCGATTTGTGGAAGCCATTTCTCGAAGTTAGGATGACGGAGAATGATTTACTTCAGGTGATTCCATAAGTTTGCGAGCAAAGCACTAATTGGGGAATCCATTTTCGTGCCAAACTTTTGACAACACTAATGAGAGCCAAAGCAGAATTAATTGAGTGTGTATATATTAGTTGTCAGGATGATGATAGTGTTGCAGCGTCAACGTATGTTGATGTTGGAGGGATTTTTTTTAATAATATTAAGGCTTTGTCGTTGAAGACTTTGGTAAAAGAAAAATAATGAGATAGTATTTATGTTAGCTAGAGGGTTATTACTGTCTTAATCTTGTCTAGTTAGCTGGTAGAGCAGTAGTTCCCACACCATGGTGCGCGGACCCATGGGTGGTCTGTGCACCCTTAGGTGGTCTGTGCACCCCTGGGTAGTCCGGGCACCTGTGGGTGGTCAGTGCATCCCTGGGTGGTCTGTTCACCCTTGGGTGATCTGTACCCCTGGGGTCTTGCACTCTTATGTGGTCCGTTCTCCCCGAGTGGTCTGTGCACCCCGGGGTGGTCTGTGCACTCTTCAGGGGTCCATTCTCCCCTGGGTGGCCTTTGCACCCTTGGGAAGTCTGTGTACACCTAGGTGGTCTGTGCACTCCTAAGTTACTGTGTATCCCTGGGTGGTCCGGACATTCCTGGGTGGTGATCCGTGCACCCCTGGGTGATTTCTGCATCCTTGGGTGATCTCTGAACCCCTGGATGATCTGTGCATCCCTGGGGTGTCCGTGAACCCCTGAGGTGGACCGTGCATCCTGGGTGGTGGTCCGTGCACCCCTGGGGTGGACCGTTTTCCCCTGGGGTCTGTGCACCTTCGGGGAAGTGCCCGAGAAAAAAAATACGCAATGGTAGAATTCCCATTTAATGTACTGTTTTGTTAAACCATATTTGCAATATATTCGACATAACAAATATAGAAAAAAACATCCTTATTACCTACTATGTAACAGCAGAGTCGATGAGAGTGAGAAGATAACTCAAGACGAAAAGGCAAGCATGACAAAGTTATTTATGTCTGGAGTTTACAGGGAGAGGTGATGCTGACGATACAGACCCCACAGTGTCTAGTTTGATGTCAGGTTCTACCTGGATGACTCATGAAATCATGATAACACAATTGCAAACATACCATCAAACCAAACGAAACCATGGGTTCAAACCTAGCCCGTTCCGTGTTTTTTGTTCGAGGAAGATTTCTTTCAAACGTGGAAGAACTGCGAGAAAATGAAGAACAACCGGAGCCACATTCCGGTACTGAGCCTAACTAGCACACACTGCCGAGAAGAGATACTTAGTCCTCCCCACCAACTTCATTACCAAACACGTTTCCAACATCTTCTCCAGTACCTTATTCCAAGTACCTACTTCCACATCCACCACCATCAAGGACATTACCAGTGATAAACAAGACAAGCTTCAATCCTCTGCAGGGGTATACACAATCCTTTGTGATGAATGGTTTGAAAAACCGACAAGTTGAAGATTGAGACACTTATGCAGCATATGGGAATCTTTATTCAGGAAACGTTTCGCCACACAGTGGCTTCATCAGTCCAATACAAAGAGGAAGGCGTAAGGAGAGGAGGAGAATGAGGACTGATGGACTGAACACATCGACTCCAGGTTGAGGGACTGATTACCTCATTCTCCTCCTCTCCTTACGCCTTCCTCTTTGTATTGGACTGATGAAGCCACTGTGTGGCGAAACGTTTCCTGAATAAAGATTCCCATATGCTGCATAAGTGTCTCAATCTTCACACAATCCTTTGTAATGATTGCAGCAAATTATACGTCGGCGAAACATCCAGAGATCTCCAAACACGTATTACAGAACACCAGTACGCAGGCAGATCTAACGATCCAAGGAATGCCTGTGTTCACCACCGAAATTCACACAACCATTTAATCAACTACAGAAACAAAAGTCTTATCGCCAGAGAAGACAACACTCAATACTGAAGAATCCTGGAATCATCACTTATTTGTATAACCAACAACTTCAACCAGAACAACGGCTTCTATAACATAGCTGAACCCCTCGCCAAGGAACTTCATTGCTATCCCACATAAGAAGATAAGAATCGAGGAACACTGCAGAAGATCCACTCATGTACTTATCCAATATCTTTTAAAAGCTACCCAATTTTTAGACTTCTTCACTCCACTCCGAAGATTGTCACGTGTACCTTTCTCCACCTGACCCAGCATTCCCATCCTATATATAGCCACGTATGTTTCACCCAGGGAGATCTGTTTGTGACTTGATAAAGCCCACTGCGTGGGCGAAACGTTGCCAATAATGGATCGCATTATACTGCTTAAGTGTTCATATTTCCATTGTGTCGGTATTTTATACCATTTATTTCCACACACTGCTAGCGTTATACTTTATTAGCTTCAATGTACACTAGCTGCTAGCGTTATACTTTATTAGCTACAGTGTACACTAGCTGAATAAACAGTGCCACGCATGATTGCTGACAATGAATGTTTCCCAGTTGCACGAGACTGTGGGTAGCCTTCATTCTTGGTAGAAACGAAAAGCTGGATACAATCCCTCTCTAACAATATAGTGGCTCGCCACAGTGATAACATGTCAAAAGGCATTCTCCACCAACTAGTGAAATGAATACAAAAACAGGGAGTTTTGCTCACCGCAAGTATACGAGTCGCTGGATGTTGAAAATCTGGGGAATCTTCTGATTTTCGTTCGCTGCTTGTTCGAGGATGCAGGTCAAGAGAAGTAGTATTGGTTTTATTACCCTCGCTGCCATTAGCACAACAGGAAAATATTTTTTTTTATTTAGTCAACAGCTTGAGAGCTAATGGAACTGACTTGGCACACTTTGTGGGAATATGTACTGATGGAAGGATGTCAATGACAAGGAAGCATGAAGAACGTGTAGTTCACATCAGGAAAGTGGTTCCATCAGAGTCCTGTGTACACTGTAATATTTACAGAGAGGCGGCCCTTACCGATAAAATAATGTCAGATGAGCTAATATCAGTGCCCATTCGTTATTCGGAGAAAATGGCAAACTACATCAAAGCTCGTCCACTAAAGTCAAGGATTGTTACAACTATACAACGAAACGGGCAGCGAGCATGAGACACTTCTACACAGTGAAGTCCGCTGGTTGTCACGAAGGAGAGTTTTGACAAGATTTTCATTGTACTAATTGTATACAGTACCGACAAGTATATTTATTAATGGAAATGTTTCGCCAGCCAGTGGTTCTTTTCAGTCTAATACAGAGAAATAATGGAGACGGTGAAAGAGGTGAAGAAGTAATTTGAGGTCATCAGTCCCCCAGCCTTGATAAGAGTTCAATCCCCCAGCCTTGATAAGAGTCTAGTCCCCCAGCCCCAATTAGAGTTCAGTC
>NC_091295.1:22654190-22671690 GCF_038502225.1 Cherax quadricarinatus | reverse complement strand
AGATGACGTGAAGTTGATGAGAAGAATTCATTCGATCGAAGACTAGGCAGAACTACAAAGGGATCTGGACAGGCTGCAGACCTGGTCCAGCAATTGGCTCCTGGAGTTCAACCCCTTGGTGCAATGTCATGAAGATTGGGAAAGGGCAAATAAGACCGCAGACAGACTACAGTCTAGGGGGCCAGAGACTACAAACCTCACTCAAGGAAAAAGATCTTGGGGTGAGTATAACACCAGGCACATCTGAAGCGCACATCAACCAAATAACTGCTGCAGCATATGGGCGCCTAGCAAACCTCAGAACAGCATTCCGACATCTTAATAAAGAATCGTTCAGGACCCTGTACACCGTGTACGTTAGGCCCATATTGGAGTATGCAGCACCAGTTTGGAACCCACACCTAGCCAAGCACGTGAAGAAACTAGAGAAAGTGCAAAGGTTTGCAACAAGACTAGTTCCAGAGCTAAGAGGTATGTCCTACGAGGAGAGGTTAAGGGAAATCAACCTGACGACACTGGAGGACAGGAGATATGGGGGGGGGACATGATAACGACATACAAAATACTGAGAGGAATTGACTAGGTGGACAAAGACAGGATGTTCCAGAGATTGGACACAGCAACTAGGGGACACAGTTGGAAGTTGAAGACACAGATGAATCACAGGGATGTTAGGAAGTATTTCTTCAGCCTCAAAGTAGTCAGTAAGTGGAATAGTTTGGGAAGCGATGTAGTGGAGGCAGGATCCATACATAGCTTTAAGCAGAGGTATGATAAAGCTCACGGTTCAGGGAGAGTGACCTAGTAGCGACCAGTGAAGAGGCGGGGCCAGGAGCTTGGACTCGACCCCTGCAACCTCAACTAGGTGAGTACAGCTAGGTGAGTACACACACACACACACACACACTCACACACACACACACACACACACACACACACACACACACACACACACACACACACACTCACACACACACACACACACACACACACACTCACACACACACACACACACACACACACACACACACACACTCACACACACACACACACACACACACACACACACACACACACACACACACACACACACACACACACACACACACACACACACACACACACACACACACACACACACACACACACACACACACACACACACACACACACACACACACACACACACACACACACACACACACACACACACACACACACACACACACACACACACACACACACACACACACACACACACACACACACACACACACACACACACACACACACACACACACACACACACACACACACACACACACACACACACACACACACACACACACACACACTCACACACACACACACACACACACACACACACACACACACACACACACACACACACACACACTCACACACACACACACACACACACACACACACACACACACACACACACACACAATATTTCCTCAATCTCACCACTCCGGGTAGATTTTTGAGCCGCGATGCACTCCTTTATCTTTCTCAAAGGAGCTAATTCTCATGGACCTGAATTTACAAGCCTTTTTTGTTGTTTTGAACGTACGTTGAATGTTACCCAGGTGTGGACTGACGAGCGTGAAAGAGAGAGAAAGAGGGAGAGAGAGCGAAAGAGAAAAAGAGAGTGGGTAAAAGTACAGATAGGTGCATGGTAAAGGCAAATAACAGAAGTTAACACACGTGATGGAGGCTATGTGCAGAGAATAACTATGTACTATCCCTCTTGGAAGGCTATTATCAACAGACAGACGATGTAGGCAAGGATAGTAATATAGAGAGATGTTTACCAATCCTTCACACCTTTTCGTCACTGTTGGTATGAAATAAAAAAAAATATCCTCCCACTCTGGGAAATTAGTTACGGATATTGCACGGGAAAGCTAGAGTGGACGGAAGGCATAGTAATTACTTCTTTGAATAGTAAATAGTATGACCTAGGAGTACCAGCGTTGTTACGGAACTTTTTTTCCGATGGCGATAACCTCCGATTTGCCTGTATTTGCAAAGTGTTTTTCCCCGCTGATTGTTGGACTAAATTGTTTTGGCGCTGACACGATTCTGTTACTCCATAACTTGTTTGTGAAAACAAGTCCTGTGTCCAAATTCGTATTAAACCACTTGTCACTGAGTATCATGGAGTTTTGTGTAACTGTATCACTTTGTAGTTGAATGGCGTAGCCGATAATTGGTTGAAAAGATATATGGCACGTTTTATCTACATGATGTACCTGGTTAAGATTGATGTGTATGAAACGTCTTAGCAATATGAAGTCTACCTTTGCTGTAGTTGGGTCTTTTAACCACTGTATTATTCTGTATTAAAAAAAAAATCTTCATGTGTGAGTATGTTAAATTTGTTAAGTACCTTGATTGTCCGGGATCATCCCTCATCCTGGGTGAGTGAGCTGACGTGAGTTCAGTCTTTCTGCACACTGCTTGCTTCATAATAAGCATACAAGTTTTTGTTGCTCTTCCTAGCATTTTCTCAACTTTATAATTTTTTTATAGTATTAAGTGACTGGAACTACGCAAAATAATGATAGAGTTTATTATTTTTGATATCAGTTGTTTTGTTTAGAAATTTCTTGATACGAAGCCCAGCATCCTGTTGGCCTAGTTGTTTCCATTATGACGATGCATAGTCTGTATGTACACACACCTCAGCGTAGCCATCCAGAGGGGAAATGCTTGCTGCATACTGGGCTCGCGTTCGGCTTCGGAGGAGCTGGAGGAGATTCATAATCTTTGATATATTGTACCAATATATTCATGTTTGTGTTTTCTGTCAATGTATTCTGTATATTAATAAGTTCATGTAGAATATAAAATATAAGGGGGTGATAGGAGAAGAAAATATTCAAACAACTCCGGGGAGAACCTTGAAATTTCTCTGAGGTACGTTTATTTTCTTCTCTGAGGACGAGGGTCCCCAGGAAAGCTCTAGAGGTGGTACCTCCCTATATGTGTGTGTGTGTGTGTGTGTGTGTGTGTGTGTGTGTGTGTACACCTCATTGAAATTATTTTGAATATTTTGAGACAAAAGCACTCGAAAACATCCTTCTTCCAAACACCAAATGGTTAAGGTTTGTGAATGATGTGCTGTGTCTGTGGTCTTATAATGAGCGTCTTGATGACTTTCTACCTAGATTAAACTCACTGGTTCCTTCCATTAAGTTCACAATGGAAAGTGAGGTAAACGAAATAATTCTATTTCTGGATATACATATTCGTTGATCTGGTAGAACATTTAAGTTTAACGTTTATCGCAAGCCTATTAACATATGTTCATACATACATTACTGTTAGACTCACTAAACATATATTAAACAGAGCGTATTTACTTCTTTGTGTTTGAGAGCCCTTAGGATTTGCAGCCCTGAATTCTATGATGGGAAAATTATAAAAATCTTTGAAACTGCTTCTAACTTACAATATCCAAGAATATTTATTGATAAGGTTTTTCATAAAGCTATAAAACATTTAACAAGACAGAGCCTAATACCGAGCATAAGCTGAAGAATTTGTTGATTTTATCATACAATGATAAAAACTCTGACACCTCCCACAGGTATACTCCACAGACTCTTGAATTCTTTAATATTAAAATTGACTTTGACTATAACAATACTGTGAAACAAAAATTAATTAAAAATTCTTCCAAGGAATCTGAAGATTGTGTATACTCCGTCCCTTGTACAAGTTGTGATACTATATATTTAGGACAAACTGGCAAATCTTTTGACACCAGAGTTAAACAACATAAATATGCAATAACTACTGAACAAGCGTCCAGTGCTTTATTTATTCATGTGAGAGATACAGACCATTGTGAGACTGGACTAATGCCAAAGAATTACTTCCCTGTAATTCTACAGGTCAACGAAATATGGTGGAATCATCTGTTATTAAGCATGATGCAGGACATATTTGAAATCTGAGTTCTGGTATCTCTAAACTTGACAGTTTTATAGTCCACAATATTGTTCATAATCTTAAAAGTAAAAATATTTTTTCGCAAAAATAAAATGTGTGTTCTTTGTCAGACGAACAATTTGACTTGATGTTGGACAAATGTATGCGTGGGGCAGGTTTTTGAGAGGTGTTGTCATCTTCTTTGAGTGAGGTGTTGTCATCTTCTCTGAGTGAGGTGTTGTCATCTTCTCTGAGAGAGATGTTGTCATCTTCTCTGAGAGAGGTGTTGTCACCTCAGTGCTTCTCTTGCCTCTTCTTCCCGTTCCACTAAAGATATGTGTTTCAGCAAATTAAATTATTTTCTATTTTTGCTGTAGTATTTTTACATATATATATATATATATATATATATATATATATATATATATATATATATATATATATATATATATATATATATATATATATATATATATACATATAAACACAACGACCGTTTCCCACCGAGGCCGGATGACCCGAAAAGAAAAACATATTTTTTCTCCTGTTTACCTTTAGTATTTCATCCAGGAGAAGGGGTTAGGTTAGGTAAGATTTGTCAGGAAACAGGAAAAGTGCTTCCTAACGCGGGTCTTAGTCATATGACGACCAGCCGCTGGAGCTTTTGTTCATCTGACCGAGGCCTTCTGCTGCCTAACCTGTCCACCTCTTTAAAATTATGATTATGATTATAACCATATTTTACCCAGTTGAAGGGGTTACTAGCCTCTTGCTCCCAGTATTTTAGTCGCCCCTTATGACATTCACGGCTTACTGAGTATTTTTCTCCTCCACTTCCCCAGGAAAACTGT
The DNA here is from genome assembly GCF_038502225.1 of Cherax quadricarinatus. Taxonomy (NCBI): domain Eukaryota; kingdom Metazoa; phylum Arthropoda; class Malacostraca; order Decapoda; family Parastacidae; genus Cherax; species Cherax quadricarinatus. The sequence continues at coordinate 22,666,879 of NC_091295.1, read as the reverse complement.
CAAAGTTATGATATTATAATAAACTGGGCATAAATAATGCATCTTCTGCCAATTCTTCACCCTTCATAAAATGCATAAATAAATTCGTGTAATAAAGAAAACAAAGAGGAATGGAGGATTCTTGGGTGCAGGCAATGAGAAGAAGATGTAGGTGTAAATTACGTAAGAGGAAGTGCAGAAGAATACTTTGGAAATATTTCTCTGCATAAACGAGTGATTGATTGGAATGATATCCAAGAGGAATTTTTAAATCATATATGATAAAATTAAATTGGAAGATGGTACATCTCGAGCATTTTCACATGCACTTACACGTACACGTACACACGTATTCACGCGTACATGTACACACACACACATACACACACACACACACACACACACACATACACACACACGCACACATATACACAGGCACAAGCCCTCACCACACATGCACTCATGTACATACACACATACACGCACACACACACACACATACACAGGAGCCAGGAGCTGTGACTCGACCTTTGCAATCACAAACATGTGAGTACAAACACACACACACACACACACACACACACACACACACACACACACACACACACACACACACACACACACACACACACACACACACACACATACACACACACACTGAAAGAGAGGGTACAGAGACGCAAGGAGGAACGAGAAGCAATGAAAATGAGCAGGACCCAGACACAGGAGGAAGGGCAAACACACCCCACAGAATCTCTAACCAAAAGACTCCACCCGCGACATTCCCAACGCAACTGAGCAACCTATACTACAACCCACTCACTGTTCCCTCTGCCACCAATCCCCATATCACAAACCTCACCCCAACAGCTGTCCCTTATGGGCATTCTGACCCCACCCCCATCAACACAAACCCCACCTACACCACAGCCCCATATAGGCCCCCACCAAGGCTCTCGCTCCCCCAACCCCAATATTCTTGCATGACCACAATGATAGAAAAGAAACTAAAGGTTTGGTACACAAACGCGGATGGAATAATGAATAAACATGAGGAGTGGAATGAAAGAATCAGTGAAAAATCCCCAGACATCATAGCAGTCACAGAAACAAAAACTCGCTGAGACAATAACAGACACAATCTTCCCAACAGGATATCAGATCCTGAGGAAAGATAGAAGGAGTAGAGGGGGAGGAGGGGTTGCACTGCTCATAAAACACCGATGGGGATTTGAGGAAATGGAAGGCATGGACATGATTGGAGAAAGAGACTACATTGTAGGTACAATTCAGTCCGGAGAACATAAAGTAGTCATTGGAGTGATGTATAACCCACCACAGAACTGCAGGAGGCGAAGAGAGGAGTACGAAGAAAACAACAGGGTGATGGTGGACACACTGGCTGAGGTGGCAAGAAGAGCTCACTCGAGCAGAGCAAAGTTACTGGTAATGGGCGATTTCAACCACAGGGAGATCGACTGGGAAAACCTGGAGCCACATGGGGGTCCCGAAACATGCATCAACATGTCAGGGACACAACCAGAGAGAGAGGGGAGGATGAGCCAGCAAGACTGGCTCTTGTGTTCACCCTGAGCAGTTCAGACATTGAGGACATCACTTATGAGAGGCCCCTTGGAGCTAGCGATCATGTGGTTCTGAGTTTTGACTATATAGTAGAGTTACAAGTGGAGAAGGTAACAGGAACTGAAGGGGACAGGCCAAACTATAAAAGGGGGGACTACACAGGTATGAGAAACTTCCTGCAGGAGGTTCAGTGGGACAGAGAAATGGTAGGAAAATCAGTAAACGAGATGATGGAATATGTGGCAACAAAGTGCAAGGAGGCAGAGGAAAGTTTTGTTCCCAAGGGAAACGGAAATAATAGGAAGACCAAAACGAGTCCTTGGTTTACCCGAAGGTGTAGGGAGGCAAAAACTAAGTGCAACAGAGAATGGAAAAGGTACAGGAGGCATAGGACCCAGGAAAACAAGGAGATTAGTAGAAGAGCCAGAAACGAGTATGCACAGATAAGGAGGGAGGCCCAGCGACAGTATGAAAACGACATAGCATCGAAAGTCAAATCTGACCCGAAACTGCTGTATAGCCACATTAGGAGGAAGACAACAGTCAAGGAACAGGTGATAAGGCTGAGGAAAGAAGGTGGAGAACTCACAAGAAACGATCAAGAGGTATGTGAGGAGCTCAACACGAGATTTAAGGAAGTATTTACAGTAGAGACAGGAAGGACTCTGGGGGGACAGACCAGATGGGGACACCAGCAAGGAATACACCAACAAGTGTTGGACGACATACATACAGATGAGGAGGAGGTGAAGAAACTGCTAAGGGACATCGATACCTCAAAGGCAATGGGACCAGACAACATCTCCCCGTGGGTCCTTAGAGAGGGAGCAGATATGTTGTGCGTGCCACTTACAACAATCTTCAACACATCCCTGGAAACTGGGCAACTACCTGAGGTATGGAAGACGGCAAATGTAGTTCCCATTTTTAAAAAAGGAGACAGAAAAGAGGCACTAAACTATAGACCTGTGTCATTGACGTGTATAGTATGCAAAATTATGGAGAAGATTATCAGGAGGAGAGTGGTGGAGCACCTGGAACGGAACAGGAGTATAAACGCCAACCAGCACGGATTCACGGAAGGCAAATCCTGTGTCACAAACCTTCTGGAGTTTTATGATAAAATAACAGAAGTAAGACAAGAGAGAGAGGGGTGGGTTGATTGCATCTTCTTGGACTGCAAGAAGGCCTTTGACACAGTTCCTCACAAGAGATTAGTGCAGAAGCTAGAGCACCAGGCGCATATAACAGGAAGGGCACTGCAATGGATCAGAGAATACCTGACAGGGAGGCAACAACGAGTCATGGTACGTAATGATGTATCACAGTGGGCACCTGTGACGAGCGGGGTCCCACAGGGGTCGGTCCTAGGACCAGTGCTATTTTTGGTATATGTGAACGACATGACGGAAGGGTTAGACTCAGAAGTGTCCCTGTTTGCAGATGATGTGAAGTTAATGAGGAGAATTAAATCTGATGAGGACCAGGCAGGACTTCAAAGAGACCTGGACAGACTGGACACCTGGTCCAGCAAATGGCTTCTCGAATTTAATCCTGCCAAATGCAAAGTCATGAAGATGGGGGAGGGGCACAGAAGACCACAGACAGAGTATAGGCTAGGTGGCCAAAGACTGCAAACCTCACTCAAGGAGAAAGATCTTGGGGTGAGTATAACACCGTGCATGTCTCCGGAAGCACACATCAATCAGATAACTGCTGCAGCATATGGGCGCCTGGCAAACCTGAGAACAGCATTCCGATACCTTAGTAAGGAATCATTCAAGACACTGTACACCGTGTATGTCAGGCCCATACTGGAGTATGCAGCACCTGTTTGGAACCCGCACTTGATAAAGCACGTCAAGAAACTAGAGAAAGTACAAAGGTTTGCGACAAGGTTAGTTCCAGAGCTAAGGGGAATGTCCTATGAAGAAAGATTAAGGGAAATCGGCCTGACGACACTGGAGGACAGGAGGGTCAGGGGAGACATGATAACGACATATAAAATACTGCGTGGAATAGACAAGGTGGACAAAGACAGGATGTTCCAGGGAGGGGACACAGAAACAAGAGGCCACAATTGGAAGTTGAAGACACAAATGAGTCAGAGAGATAGTAGGAAGTATTTCTTCAGTCATAGAGTTGTAAGGCAGTGGAATAGCCTAGAAAATGACGTAGTGGAGGCAGGAACCATACACAGTTTTAAGACGAGGTTTGATAAAGCTCATGGAGCGGGGAGAGAGAGGGCCTAGTAGCAACCGGTGAAGAGGCGGGGCCAGGAGCTAGGACTCGACCCCTGTAACCACAAATAGGTGAGTACAGGCTGTGTAACTAGACGGATGCAGGATGGCCAACCTTGTATCACTAATTTAACAACATGTCGGTTCTTTGAACCATTCATCTACAATCCTGTTAGACACTGCAACTTATAAACCGTAGACAGGTGAGGGGCAGCAGTCGTAGGTGGTGTCACCTACCCAAGAGTTGCACATGTGTCTAATTTAACAACATGTCGGTTCTTTGAACCACTCATCTACAATCCTGTTAGACACTGCAACTTCTTGGGATCTTGATACTTGGGAATTCTTCGCTTGCCTAATTCTTGGGCACGACCTACTTCCACATTGGACATATGTGACACCACCTACGACTGCTGCACCTCTCCTGCCATATGGTTTATAAGCTGCTTCTTCGCTCATATGCCGTATTCTATTCAAGATTAATGGACTGACCACATCGACTCAAGGCTGAGGGACTGATTACCTCGTTCTCCTCTTGTTTTTCAAGTTTATCCTTTGTATGGACTGATGAAGTCACTGTGTGGCGAAACGTTTCCTCAATAAAGATACCCAAGAGTTGCACATGTGCCTAATTTAACATCACTACGAAAATGCAGAAGCGGGAGAAAGAAGGTAGTAAACTACTGATCAATGTTCCTGCCAGTCCCGTCCTCTATATTTCCTACCTTACGTCTCAAAATGCATGCTCGAAATTTCAATTTACTCCCCGCGCCGCCCCTGTGTAGAATCCTTTCTCATACCCTCCATCTGTCCCAACCCCCATCTCTTTCCCTTTGTTCTCAACCCATCCCCATCCTCATACACCAACACCCATTGTCCCACGGCCTTCCAAAGTATCATCCACCCCAACAACAAGCCCCTCACCCCAACCATCCCCCTCACCCCCCTTACCGACTCATTCACTGATACGTGGGCAAGAACCAGGAAGACAAGATCCCGGAAATCCGAGTAAAACAACAGAATGAAATGTAGCAAAAACGGATGAAGCTAAAAATGTAGAATTCAAATAAGGAAATCAAATAAAGATAAAGGACCTAGGAATTAGAGGAGGAGGAATAGTATAGCTTATCAAGTACCAGTGGATCTTTGAGTAAACGGATGGAATAAATGTAGAGGAGTCGAATGACTACATTATATGGATACTTAGACCTAGGGGACCCAAGGTGATACAACCCACCGCTAAATAATAGGAGGCCAACAACAACAAGACAACAATGGTGGATACAGTGGTGGAGGTGGCTAGAAGAACCCACATGACCAATGCAAAACTATAAATTACGGGAGACTTCATTCATAAGACAGGGAAAGTTTGAAGCCACACTAGGAGAACCAGAAATATTGGAAGGTAAGTTGTCGGAGGTGATGATGGAAAACAATGTCAGTATGTCAGTGACACGGACGAAGAGAAAGCAATAAACTACACATTGTGGTTGGACCTTGTACCCACCCAAGAGACTTCGATATAGTGGACATCAAATATGAGAGGCCCCTTCCTTCACTCTCTGCGTGAAGGAACAAGCCTGACTTCGAAAGCAGAGACTATGATGGCATGAGCCAACTCCTAAGCAGAGTGCCGTTGGAAATAGAACTAGTCGGAAGGACAGCGAATGAAAGGGTGGAACATGAAGCTGGAAATTACCGGGAAACAAAGGAGAAATTCATACCCAGAAGCAGAAGCAGCTCAAGCAAGAACAGAATGAGCTCATGGCTAATCCAGAGGATCATCCAGCACAGTTTTTGAGATAGTAAATCCTGTTTAACGAATCCGCTAGAGTTTTATGACAAGGTAAGAAAAGTTAAGCAGGAGAGGGAGGGATGTGTGGACTATAATTTTTGTACTACAAGAAATCGTTCAATACAATACCCCACAAGTGATTGGGACAAAAGCTAGAAGAGCAGTCAGGAATAACAAAGAAATCACTAGAGGAGATCAAGGAATAATTAACATGAAGGAAATAGCAAGTTATTGTCCTGGAGGAAGTGTCGAAATAGGCGTAGTAATAGGGTGAGTACTTGGATTAGTATTATTTCTTGAGTATGTAAATGACATGATAGAGAAAATCGATTCAGAGGAGTTCCTCTTCGCAGAGGATGTGAAACTAATGTGGAGATATATACAAGAGTAGATCAAGAAAAACTAAATGGATATTGACAAGCAGCAGAATTGTTCTGAGAAGTGGATATTTGAATTTAACCCCAGGATATGCAAAGTTATTAGAAGGGGCTAAGAAATAGAGTACAGGCTCAGGGGACAAAGGCTGTAAACCTTCCTGAAAGAGAAGGACACTGAGATGAGCATAGCCCTAAGCATTTAACCTGAGGCATACATAAACCAAATAAATGCTGCAGCAAACGCAAGACGCATTTACGACCCTATACATGGTGTATGTCAGGTCTATCTTGAATTACACAGATCCAGTATGGAGCCTATTTCTGATAAAACTGAAGAATGTGTAAAAATTAGCAGCGGAACTAGTCCCAAAGCTGAGTACTATGAGCAATGACAAGAGGCTGGAGGATCTAAACCTAACGACATTAAAACGCAGAAGGACCAGAGGTGACATGATTACGTCATATATATTACTGAGAGGGTTTGACAGGGTGAACAGGGCCAGCCTGGTTGAGAGGGAGATCTTAGTTACATGAGGACAGATGGAAGTTAAAAACATAGATGAGTCGCAGAGATGTTAGGGAAAACACATCTTTAGCCTTAGAGTGGAAAGTAAGTGGAATGACTTAGACAGAGAAAGGTAGAGGTGGTATCCATACATAGTTTCAAGAATAAGTGTGATAGTGGTCACACAGCAAGGAGAGAGGGTGAATCCAGAAGCGGAGAGTAGAGAGTAGCTGAGATTCGACCCCTGCAACTACAATTAGATGAGCACTGGGATGTTATTAAGGGTTTGAAAACCTCACTTCTGACCGAAATATCGTCCAAATAAAGCCTAGTTTTAACAGCAATAATTGTCTTTTTGTATTATTGCAATACCTGTCGGAATGTTTTTGTCTTTCAGAATTTAAGTTGTGAGGCAAGACTAAAAGGAACTAAATCTTTTAACACTGGAGAAGTTCAGAAGCCATTCAAATGAGAACACACAAAGCCGGAAATAGATTTAAAATAAATGCCAAAACTAATCGTGGATATTTTTTTTTTCAGTATAAACATATGGAGGACTTAGTAGGAACTGGAGGTAGTGGAGGGAGATTCCAGACGTAGATTCAGAAGTATATTTGAGAAAAGTCAAAAAGTTTGCAATAAAATGCACTAGGCTGAAGAAAAACATTGCCCAGTAGTCGAAGTTCAACCCTTCCAGACACAAACAGTTTAGTCACACATACATGTAGGCATAATGTTTGTTGCATTAATGCACAAGAAAGACCAAAGCACTGACCAGATAAATTCAACAGACAATATCTTACCCACCAAAGCATATGCACATATTTGCCCTTTGCTTAGCTACCATCTCCTAAGTGCCTATCTCATCAGTGTGAGTGCTTGCGTGTGTGAGTGCTTGCGTGTGTGAGTGCTTGCGTGTGTGAGTGCTTGCGTGTGTGAGTGCTTGCGTGTGTGAGTGCTTGCGCGCGCGCGTGTGTGTGTGTGTGTGTGTGTGTGTGTGTGTGTGTGTGTGTGTGTGTGTGTGTGTACTAACTTGATTGCTATTGAAGGGGGTTGATTCTCAATGGGAAAATTTCCTGGTTTACTTCCTCCTAGCTTCGTGGGTTCTTTCTCACATGTTCTTACAGCTGTGTATGGAGTGTGTCCCCACTACTTCTTTAAGTCATTCCATTTCCTCACCATTCGAAGGTTAAAGAAATATTACCTAACATCCACATGACTCATTTCTTTCTTTCGCATTCTAATGTGCCTTCAGTTACTCATTCCTTCCCTGCCAATCATGTCATCCCTTTCCACCTTTTCAATTCTGGCTATTTTGTACGTCACTGTCATGTCGTCTGTGATTCTTCTATCCTGTATTATAGTTAGGTTCTGTTTCTTCAGTCTCTCCACATAGTTTACTTCTCTTATTACAAGGCTCAGAGAGGATTTCAACAAGTGATTTGTCCGACCAATTCAACAATTTGTTCATATCCTTTAACAGCCCTTCTGTGATCTTGGAGATTTTTATATTATTCTCATTAATTTAATGAGCGATCAGGAATACAGTAAATTCTGTCTCCTCTGTGAGAATTTTGAATTCTCATGCAACAGAGTGCCTGCGGGACTAAGAGTGGTTTGTGTAACAGCTTCCCTATCTCTCTGCCATTACCGGGGGTAATGGCACTCTCCTAACTGCCTTGTGAGATGATATTCATACAAAAAGAGTGTCATCTGCCATATACCACTTGTAACCCCAGGTGGTACCTGCAGTGCAAGATCTTGAGACTTTAAATACAGGGCTTCAGAGCATTCTTGACATTATGACTGTCATAGTGACTGTTCTGGCATAGTAAGAATGATTAATTCGTTCTCATCATTACCAGCAGTCTGGCCAAGGTGCCCTTAGTCCAGGCCCACTTTACTAGGTTGCACTAAACTGTTTCTCGAATGCTCAGGGCAGTCTTCAGATTTTGGCAAGTAGGGCACTTCGGAATGTGTACCTTCCGTGACGACAAGGGAGCTGGATTAGCATTTACAAATGCCTCTAACTCATATGATTTAACGCATCGAATAAAATTGCCAGATATACATCTTACAATAAGAAAAAATCACATAGAAACATATTTAGCCAAGAATATGTAGGTTCTAACCTTACCATAAAAACTTTATATACCTTCTCTGCTTAAAAATTTCAGAATCAAACGTGTATTTAAACATCTTGATACTGTAAAAAAATGATTAATAATTCCCCCAAAATACTGATAGATGTGTCTGCAAGATTCCCTTTAAGAAATGCAATAAAAGTTTATTACAGTCAAATTGGTAAGTCTTGAACTAAAATTACAACAATATAAATATAACAGTAGAGCTGAACAAGAGTCTAATGCTGTGTTCACTCAGGTCAAAGATTTTAACCATCCAGTTGATTTTGAAAGTGTCGGGAAGGTTGTATCCAGCAGGTTCATGGTTTAAAGAAATGTAATTGAAACAAGTTCCACAGAAAAGTGCAATATGAACTCAAGTTCATATAATGAATAGAATTTGTGAGGGTTTAAAACTATGCCTGACATGTCACTCTTAAATTTTTGACATGTGACCTAACTATATCTTCACTACATTCCCACGTTCAGTGAGTAGGGTCACATGAGATGTCACATGTGAGGTTACATGTTAGGTCACATGAGAAGTCACATGTGAGGTCACATGAGAGGTCACATGAGAGGTCACATGCTTAACAATTCGCTAACAGGCGAAATTCTTTACAAACATTGTCTCTAAGTCCACAGCAGGACTCGAACCTGCTAACTATGTATCAGAGTCCACAGTACTTTACCACTGAGCTAGACCCAAGATAAGTATGGGCGCTTAGCCGAAGCTAAGCGATGTTACCCCATACACCCGGGCACCAAGCTCGTTTTGAAAGTTATTTCATTGAATCCTACCACATGCAGTGGACAACGATAGAGATTTGAAATGCTTAACAATTCGCAAACAGAATTAGCAGGTTCGAGTCCTGCTGTGGACGTAGAGACAATGTTTGTAAATAATTTCGCCTATTTGCGAGTTGTTAAGTATTTCAAATCTCTTTCGTTGTCCACTGCATGTGGCAGGATTCGATGAAATAACTTTCAAAACGAGCTTGATGCCCGGGGGTATGGGGTAACATCGCTTAGCTTCAGTTAAGCGCCCATACTTATCTTTGGTTTAGCTCAGTGGTGAAGTGCTGTGGACTCTGATATAGAGTTAGCAGGTTCAAGTCCTGCTGTGGACGTAGAGACAATGTTTATATATATATATATATATATATATATATATATATATATATATATATATATATATATATATATATATATATATATATATATATATATATATATATATATATATATTTGTGTGTGTGTGTGTGTGTTCTGACTTCTTCATTTCCATACTTCTCTTAACAAGGTTTTCTCTTCATCTTCCTCTTTTTCATGTCAATACTCCTCAGAACTTTGACTCCTCAAATTTCTCCTCTTCTAAATATTCCTCTTCCTCCTCCACATCTTGCTTTTCTCCTCTGTCTCCTCCTCTCTTTTCCTTATTTTTACATTTTCTTTCTCATATGCTTTAATTTTTCTTTCTCCTTATTATATTTTCATTTTTCTCTTTCCTCCTCCTCTCCCCTACTACCCATCATCCCGTCCCACCAACCATTATCTTACCCTCGCTACCCATCATCCCCCATCACCAATCATCCCCCACCACCCATCATCCTACCACTCAGAGGCTTATGGAACAATGTCTGAATATATCATCTAGGATCTGGCTCATCTGAGATGTTAGTGCAGGGGTGACCACCACCAACGCAACCCCCGCCAAAGACCCCACTAGAGCCTCCAACTACAGCCCCCACAACATCCCCACGCAGGTCCCCAACACAGCCACTTACAAGCCTTTCCCCACAGCCCGCCACCACCTCTGGGATGCTAGAGCGCGGTATGACAGGCATATCAAAGTGTACACGGAGAGTGTTCCGAGATGTTGCACACATGTCTAATTTTTCGTCTATTACGCTCACAGGTGTAAACTATGGACTGTATACCTTACCGTAATGCGATAACCACTTAGGAACGAGCAAAAAGACAGCAAAGAATGATTAGTGTAATTATCCTTGACTTCATATCAAGGAGCTTAAATAATAGGAGTCCTCAGTTTGTTCTTCAACTCTGTATATCTTTGGTTAGGCCTCATTTAAATTATGCTGCGCAGTTCTGGTCACCGTATTACAGAATGGATGTAAATGCATTGGAAGGGAGGATGACAAAGTTGAATCCATGTATCAGAAGTCTTCCTTATGAGGATAGACTGAGGGCCCTGAATCTTCACTCTCTAGAAAGGTGTATAAATGGAAAACAGGAATAAATAAAGGGAATGTAAATAGCTAAAATATCTAGCCAAGACAGGACTCGCAGTAATGGTTTTAAGTTGGAAAAATTCAGATTCAGGAAGGACATAGGAAAGCACTGGTTTGGTAATAGAGTTGTGGATGAGTGGAACAAACTCCCGAGTACCGTCATAGAAGCTAAAACGCTGTGTAGTTTTGAAAATAAGTTGGATAAATACATGAGTTGGTATGTGTTGGACCTGACTAGCTTGTGCTAATAAGTCTGATGACGTGCTCCTTCCTTAAGAGGATGTTACCTGACCTGACCTGACCTGACTAGGTGGGTTATTGGTTTAAGCCTGGAGGTGACTTGGATCTACCTCGTATGGGCCAGTAGGCCTGCTACAGTATTCGTTCTTTCTTACGGTCTTAGTCCTTCACCAAAAATAAACTGATATTTACAACATATATAGTCTATGTACAGTATTTACAGCTATGTACAATGAGGCAAATACAAGCATAAGACACAGTGAACCGTGGCGGCCAGCAGTAGGCAAGTCTATCATAGTTGCTTCACGAGTGTACCACATCGCTTCACAGCTTTGGCGGGCTTCCTTGTGATTGGCTGAACCAAGGTACTGGTATAACGACGGGGCCCCTGATCGTTAGACCCTTAGCACCTGGTTCACTGGTCGGGAGGTATGCCTATATGGGTGTGTGACATTCGCCGAATAGAATGTAACATCAGCTTAGCATGCCAACGTGTCCCGGTCCATGACCAGGTATGACCAGGTGTGATAAGAATAACAATGTATAAGTGTAAGAGCTCTGGTGATGAGAGTATACAGTTATAATGAGAGGTACGTATAGTTTAAAACTGAAGCACTATCGTAGTTGCAACCTGTAATTTGCCTGTGTTCGGTATCGAGAGCTTTCCTGCTCTTGCTGCCTGGCCTGGGGCCAGGTTTCATGTTGATTATTACCTGGTCAACCCGGTTGTTGCTGCAGGCGGCCCATTAGCCCGCATGTCCACCACAGGCTGGTTGATCAGCACCTCACTGCAACCCGTATGAGAAATTTCCAGAATCTAATGCGTTACCAGTCCCAGTCCCACATCCCTGTTAAAATCTGTCTCACATGCATACCAGTCCCAGTCCCACATCGTTAACAGTTTCTGTCCCACATCCATACCAATCTCTGTTCCACATCCCTACCAATCCCTGTCCTACATCCCAACCAATCCCTGTCCCACAGCCCAACCAATCTCTGCCCTACATCCCTACCAATTCCTTTCCCACACCCCACCAATCATTGTCCCACAGCCCAACCAAACCCTGTTCCACATCCCTATCAATCCCTGTCCCACATCCCCACCAGTCCCTACAGGTGTTGCCATTCTGTGGTCGAAAACAGGCGCCACTTACCCTTATTTAACTCCCTTCTCCTCCACTGAACCCCCTCCCCTCCATTTAACTCCTCCCCTCCAATTAAATCCCTCACCTCTCCACTTAACCCCCTCCACTCCCATTAAACTCCCCTCCCCTCCATTTTATCTCCATAGTTAACTTTCATTTCCACTTGGTAACTATGCTCCACTCCGTCACACTGCGGATGTATCCAAACCTTACCACAGGCGGGGTTAGAACCCGCGGTCAGAGAGTCAGAAACTCCAGACCGACGCGTTAGCGTATCCAATTTTGTTTTTTAAAACAAAAATATAACCCCGTTCCTCCATTAAGCACTCCCCTCTCCACAAATTTACTCCCATCCCTTCCATTTAATGCCTGCCTTCCACTTCTGTCTGCCCAGCAATTTATCTCCTCTCCATTCCCCTCCCTCTTCCCCGTCTCCCTATTTTCCCACT
>NC_091295.1:22629190-22649190 GCF_038502225.1 Cherax quadricarinatus | reverse complement strand
ATATTTAATAACATGTAAATCAAACATGACATACAATGCAAAGGAATAAAATAAACTAATTGATTTTAATTTAATTTAAAAGTGGAGCTCTCAGAGGATGGGTACTTGGGCCAGTACTGTTTCTGGCGGACATCAACGATATGGTGAATGATACGAAGCCTGATGTTTCCCTGTCTGCAGATGAAGTGAAACTGATAAACAAATATGGGAGAGAATAAGGAAAAACTACAAATCATCCAGGACAAGCTGCAGAATTACTCTGATAAGTGGTTACTGGAACTCAACCCCAGTAAATATATAATTATAAAATTTGGGAGACGGATTACAGGCTCAGAGGACAGAAGCTAGAAAACTCATACAAAGAGAAAGACCTCGAAGTGAGCACAACATCGAACATCTCACATAAGGTGCACATCATTTAAATAACTTCTGCAGTCTATTCGTGCTAGAAAAATCCGAAGCAAGATTTTAGAAGATCTTGGGGTGAGTATAACATCAGGCACATCTGAAGCGCACATCAATCAAATAACTGCTGCAGCATATGGGCGCCTAGCAAACCTGAGAACAGCATTCCGACATCTTAATAAGGAATCGTTCAGGACCCTGTACACCGTGTACGTTAGGCCCATATTGGAGTATGCAGCACCAGTTTGGAACCCACACCTAGCCAAGCACGTAAAGAAACTAGAGAAAGTGCAAAGGTTTGCAACAAGACTAGTCCCAGAGCTTAGAGGTATGTCCTACGAGGAGAGGTTAAGGGAAATCAACCTGACGACACTGGAGGACAGGAGAGATAGGGGGGACATGATAACGACATACAAAATACTGAGAGGAATTGACAAGGAGGACAAAGACAGGAAGTTCCAGAGATTGGACACAGTAACAAGGGGACACAGTTGGAAGTTGAAGACACAGATGAATCACAGGGATGTTAGGAAGTATTTCTTCAGCCACAGAGTAGTCAGTAAGTGGAATAGTTTGGGAAGCGATGTAGTGGAGGCAGGATCCATACATAGCTTTAAGCAGAGGTATGATAAAGCTCACGGTTCAGGGAGAGTGACCTAGTAGCGACCAGTGAAGAGGCGGGACCAGGAGCTCGGACTCGACCCCTGCAATCTCAACTAGGTGAGTACAACTAGGTGAGTACACACACACATACACACACACACACACACGCTCACACACACACACACACACACACACACACACACACACACACACACACACACACACACACACACACACACACACACACACACACAAACACACACAGGACGAATGAAGCCAAACTACAAGAAAGGGGACTAAATGGGAATGAGGAACTTCCTGAACGGGGTTCAGTGGGACAGAGAACTGGCAGGGAAGCCAGTTAATGAGATGATGGAATATGTAGCAACAAAATGCAAGGAGGCTGAGGAGAGGTTTGTACCCAAGGGTAACAGGAATAATGAAAAAGCCAGGATGAGCCCATGGTTTACCCGAAGGTGCAGGGAGGCAAAAACCAAGTGTGCTAGGGAATGGAAGAAATATAGAAGGCAAAGGACCCAGGAGAATAAGGAGAGCAGTCGTAGAGCCAGAAACGAATATGCACAGATAAGAAGGGAGGCCCAAAGACAATATGAAAATGACATAGCAGCGAAAGCCAAATCTGACCCGAAACTGTTGTACAGCCACATCAGGAGGAAAACAACAGTCAAGGACCAGGTAATCAGGCTAAGGAAGGAAGGAGGAGAGACAACAAGAAATGACCGTGAGTATGTGAGGAACTCAACAAGAGATTCAAAGAAGTGTTCACAGAGGAGACAGAAGGGGCTCCAGAAAGACGGAGAGGTGGGGCACACCACCATGTGCTGGACACAGTGCACACAACCGAGGAAGAAGTGAAGAGGCTTCTGAGTGAGCTAGATACCTCAAAGGCAATGGGGCCAGATAACATCTCCCCATGGGTATTGAGAGAGGAGCAGAGGCGCTGTGTGCCCCTACCCCTAACAACAATATTCAATACATCTATCGAAACAGGGAGATTGCCTGAGGCATGGAAGACAGCAAATGTAGTCCCAATCTTTAAAAAAGGAGACAGACCAGTGTCACTGACATGTATAATATGCAAAATCATGGAGAAGATTATCAGGAGAAGAGTGGTGGAACACCTAGAAAGGAATGATCTCATCAACAGCAGCCAACATGGTTTCAGGGACGGGAAATCCTGTGACACAAACCTACTGGAGTTCTATGACATGGTGACAGCAGTAAGACAAGAGAGAGAGGGGTGGGTGGATTGCATTTTCTTGGACTGCAAGAAGGCTTTTGACACAGTACCACACAAGAGATTAGTGCAAAAACTGGAGGACCAAGCAGGGGATAACAGGAAGGGAAGGCACTGCAATGGATCAGGGAATACTTGTCAGGAAGACAGCAGCGAGTAATGGTACGTGGCGAGGTGTCAGAGTGGGCACCTGTGACCAGCGGGGTCCACGAGGGGTCAGTCCTAGGACCAGTGCTGTTTCTGGTATTTGTGAACGACATGACGGAAGGAATAAACTCCGAGGTGTCCCTGTTTGCAGATGACGTGAAGTTGATGAGAAGAGTTCATTCGATCGAAGACCAGGCAGAACTACAAAGGGATCTGGGCAGGCTGCAGACCTGGTCCAGCAACTGGCTCCTGGAGTTCAATCCCACCAAGTGCAAAGTCATGAGGATTTGGGAAGGGCAAAGAAGACCGCAGACGGAGTACAGTCTAAGGGGCCAGAGACTACAAACATCACTCAAGGAAAAAGATCTTGGGGTGAGTATAACACCAGGCACATCTCCTGAAGCGCACATCAACCAAATAACTGCCGCAGCATATGGGCGCCTTGCAAAACCTCAGAACAGCATTCCGACATCTTAATAAAGGAGTCGTTCAGGACCCTGTACACCGTGTACGTTAGGCCAATATTAGAGTATGCGGCACCAGTTTGGAACCCACACCTAGCCAAGCATGTAAAGAAACTAGAGAGAAAGTGCAAGGTTTGCAACAAGACTAGTCCCAGGGTTAAGAGGTATGTCCTATGAGGAGAGGTTAGGAAATCAACCTGACGACACTGGAGGACAGGAGAGAGAGGGGGGACATGATAACGACATA
This sequence comes from Cherax quadricarinatus, assembly GCF_038502225.1. Lineage (NCBI taxonomy): Eukaryota > Metazoa > Arthropoda > Malacostraca > Decapoda > Parastacidae > Cherax > Cherax quadricarinatus. The sequence continues at coordinate 22,646,066 of NC_091295.1, read as the reverse complement.
CAAAATACTGAGAGGAATTGACAAGGTGGACAAAGACAGGATGTTCCAGAGACTGGACACAGCAACACGGGGACACAGTTGGAAGCTGAAGACACAGATGAATCAAAGGGATGTTAGGAAGTATTTCTTCAGCCACAGAGTAGTCAGGAAGTGGAATAGTTTGGGAAGCGATGTAGTGGAGGCAGGATCCATACATAGCTTTAAGCAGAGGTACGATAAAGCTCATGGTTCAGGGAGAGTGACCTAGTAGTGACCAGTGAAGAGGCGGGGCCAGGAGCTTGGACTCGACCCCTGCAACCTCAACTAGGTGAGTAACTAGGTGAGTACACACCACAGCATCTCAAGAGTGGAGAGCTGGAAGAAACCCTACAAGAAGACAACGTAGACATCATTGCTATAGTGGATACAAAGCTCACGAGTTTAACACAAACAAATGCGATTTTTTCCAGATAATAGTCAGATTATAAATTACACAAAGGTTACAGTAAAGACTGGAGGCTGTTGGATTATAGAGGCTGGGATATATAATGAAAACAACTTATCAACAATAAATATAATTAAAGAAAACAATAGAGACAGCAAGAACCAAAGCAAAACTTCTAAGTCCAGATTTTAGCAACAAAGAACAACAATGTGAACTGGAACCCACTCGGGGGACCGGAAACGTGAAGGGAAAATTTCACGGAAGCTGTAATGAAAATCTTCATGAACGAACGTGTGAAGGAAATGGCGAGATTGAGAGGGGGAAGAGGAACCAGGAAGACTCGACCTCATTTTCACATTAAACGAACATAACATAGAACTTGAGTATGTAGAACCACTGCGAGCCAGCGACCGTCCGGTACTAACATTTGATTACCTAGTAAAAATGAGACTGAAGAGAGGAAGGGAAGGAGAGGCGCAATACACACCAGACTACAAAAGAGAAAACCATGATGGAATGAGGAACTTCTTGTAGAGAATCCACAAGGGAAGAGAAGCTCTTGGAAGGACGACACACTGGACGATTAATGCAATAGACAAATAGTGAAGGAAAGCACGTAAAAAAATCATGCCAAGTGAGAAGAGAAAAAATAACAAAATAGAGGGAGTCCATGGTTAAACGAGGAATGTAGAGAATCAAAGAAGATGAGCAAAATAGCAAAGTAAATGCATGAGCTCAGACAACAGCAGAAAATAGGGAAATGAAAAGAGCTATGAACGATTACGCGACAACAAGAGAGGTGGACAGACAGTTTCAAAATATAATTGCGTCGAGGACGATAACATACCCGAAATTCCTTCCTAGTTACTTAAGAAAGAAAACAGCTGTAAGAGATCAAATATTAAGTCAAATAAGAGAAGAGAGAAGATTTTACGGAAGAATATACCCACCGAAATAACATATTTTTAAATTATAGATGTGGTATTGACTTAGCACTTTAAAAAATTGTAGTTAAAATGTATTTTAAAAAAAAAGTTGAACAAAATGCGTTTAGTATAGATAAACATAAAGAGTTAAGACCAGAGGCAGGGAAAATATTCACTTTCGAAGACAGCAGCAGCAGAAGAAGAAGAAGAAGAAGAAGAAGAAGAAGAAGAAGAAGAAGAAGAAGAAGAAGAAGAAGAAGAAGAAGAAGAAGAAGAAGAAGAAGAAGAAGAAATAACTGCAAATAAATATTTAAAATAATGTAAAAAAAAGTAAAGAAGGTGAATTTTGTTGTCAAAAAAATGAAGAAGCCGCCAAGATTTTACTGCTTAATTAAGAATCAGTGTAAAGGGGTTATTTTAATGGACATCTTCACAGATAGTGATAGACGACTGGAATGAAATCAGAAATAAAATGACGATTGGCAGAAAAATTATGAACGTTCACATAACTTGCAATAAATGCACACCAGAGATGAGACACAACAAATGAACGATGTCTTGCTACTACTATAAGCCTCTAACTACACCGGGAAGACTGAACACCGTTAAGACTCTCATTACTTTAAGTACAAGCAGATAATTATGCACACATAGCAGACGAGACAACATGAAGATGAGTTCCGATCCTGTAAGTACAAGCAGGTAATTACACACGAGAACATGAAATGCAACATTGGTTAACACAGGTGTGGAGGAAAGTGTCACCAGAGTATAAAGTACACCAGGGAATTCCTTGAAACAAAACCACGCAAGAATTCTTTTTCGGTCTGGCCAGCACGCCTCTGAAATATCACTTTGCCTCTCTTCTTACCACCTCTCTCATTCTCTCGCACTTTCCCTCCCTCTCTCTCTCTCTCTCTCTCTCTCTCTCTCTCTCTCTCTCTCTCTCTCTCTCTCTCTCTCTCTCTCTCTCTCTCCCTCTCTCTCTCTCTCTCTCTCTCTCTCTCTCTCCCTCTCTCATCTCTCACTACTTCTATTTCAAACGGCCCCATGAACTTTTTTCTCTCTTCCTCCTCCCTACCTTTCCTTCCCTATTTGCTTTTTCACTAGTTTGCTTTTATTTTCCTCCCCACTTTCACTTGCTTTTGCTCTCCCTCTGTTCTTTTATTTGGTTCTCAGTCGCTTCTCTCACTTCTCCTTCTTTACTCCTCACTTTCGAATCTCTCCCCTTTTCTCTCTCTCTCTTTCACACACACACACACACATATATATATATATAAATATATATATATATATATATATATATATATATATATATATATATATATATATATATATATATATATATATATATATATGTAAATATATGTAATATATATATATATATATATATATATATATATATATATATATATATATATATATATATATATATATATATATATAAGATGGCATATACAGTACCTGAGGTGTGCATGAAAGACATGTCTAGCACATATTATTACGTGTTTGCCACTGATTACAACGCGAAAATCTCATCCAGCTCCTCAGAGCTGGGGCGCGTGCACAAGATACAGCAGGCATTACCCCTCTGAACACAAGGCGCTGAGTCGCTGGAACAGAAAACTAGCTGCCCTGGGTTCCCTAGTTACCCTGTTGAGTCTATTGCCTAGCTCCTTGAGGAACTTAGATGCACTCTTTCCCCATCAGCCAAGGGTCTCTGAGCCGAGGGTAACAAACATAAATGATGGGCAAGTTCTCCGCATATGTCGTGCCGAATAGGAAATAAAATCTGAGCGCTTTCATGTGCTTACTCACATATCTTTAGAGGAATGGGAGAAGAGGCAAGAGAAGCACATAGTAAAGATTAAACCCTGAGGCGTTTAACATCCTTAAGGCAACACAACCTTCCTCCACCATCCCTCAGGCAACACCCCGTCACTCCCTCAGGAAACACAACCTCCCTCCACCATCCCTCAGGCAACACCCCGTCCCTCCCTCAGGAAACACAACCTCCCTCCACCATCCCTCAGGCAACACCCCGTCCCTCCCTCAGGCTACACAACTTTCATCCTCCATCCCTCAGGCAACATCCCCTCCCTCCCTTAGGCAACACAACCTTCCTCCTCCATCCCTCAGGCAACAACCTCTCCCTCCCTCAGGCAACACAACCTCCCTCCTCCCTCCTTCAGGCAACACCCCCCTCCCACCCTCAAGCAGCACCCTCTCCCTCCCACAGGCAACACCCCTCCCCCTCTCCATTATCACCTGCACAGCATCACTAAGAATCAGAGATGTGAGAAGGATTTAACATGATGAACACGATGGAGATTATGTTGGTGGAGGTGAAGGTGGTGGTGAGTATGATGAATATGATAGTGATGATGATGAATATGATGAATGTGATGGTGAATGTGAATTTGATGAATGTGATGATGATGATGGTGAATTTGACGATTGTGATGGTGAAGATTATGGTAAATATGATGTGATGAAGATGATGGTGAATATGATGACCGTGAGGGTGAAGGTGATGGTGAATATGATGAATGTGGTGAAGATGATGGTGAATATGGTAAATATGAAAATGAAGATGAATATGATGAATGTGATGAAAATGATGGTGAATATGATGAATGTGATGAAGATGATTGTGAAGATGATGAAGTTGATGGTAATAAAGATAGTGCGACAGGCAGAGAACCCGCCTCATCCCTACTGGTAATTAATAATCAGTAATAAACAGCTAACATTAACTCCCCGTCAAAATCTTACATAACAGCCATCTAAAACACATCACAGTTTACTCTATTTAATTCTCAGTTCAAATTCAGACCCCAATTTATTTTTTTTTGCTGCTGAGGTTTATACACCTGTGACATACCCGTGCTTTGATTCGAGAGTTTGCCTGCATGAAGTTACTCGACTTGTACACGTGAGAACGGAGGAAGCCATTAGTATACTGAGAACTCAACTAGTGTAAAGGAACCACGACTCTTCAACCCCCTTCCTCTATTCATTAGAGGAATTACAAGTAGATATCTGGGGTATCTTCAGGAGGGAACCCGACAAGCTTATCAAATCTAGCAACCAGGAGGCCTCGACTGGGACCGAGCCGCGGGGGCGATAGCTTATGGAAGCGAGTACAGGTAACCTACTCTCAAAGTCCGACCTGCTCAAGCAGTCTGTTGATGCCAGCAGCCAGCGGATCCACTAAGCCGTCAAAACATGGCTTAACTGACCCTTGTTAAGATCTAAATTCTAGTTAGATTTATTACCTTTGCATTTATTTCTTCTGGATTTATTACCTTTGGATTTATTACCTTTGGATTTTTTACCTTATTTTTTACCCTTAGATTTTTACCTTTGCATTTATAATCTTTGGATTTAATACTTTTGGATTTATTACCTTTGGATTTAATACCTTACCAAATAATCCACAACAAACTCATTAACGTTTAAAAACAAAAGAATTTGACTAAATAGGATTAGGCAATAATTAAAGACAAATAGGAGAGTACAGAAGATGACTAGACAGACGAGAAGAATTAGACAAGAGATAAATATTGGGCAGGAAAAAGAGAGAAAGATTGCAGAAATAAAACAAGGAATGATCGGTGCCAACGTAAAATAAACACAGACAGTTGTGTACATAAAACAATTTGAAAACGTACCTGCCGGGGTCAGGAGCTGTGGTTCGACCCTGCCAACGAAACTAGGCGAGTACAACACACAAAACGCACATACAGCTTTAGGAAGAGGTATGATAAAGCTCATGGAGTAAGGAGAGTGTGACCTTGTAGCGACCAGTGAAGAGGCGGGGCCAGGAGCTAAGACTAAACTCCTGCAACCACAGTTAGGTGAATCAAATTAGATTAGTATATATATATATATATATATATATATATATATATATATATATATATATATATATATATATATATATATATATATATATATACACACACACACACACACACACACACACACACACACACACACACACACACAAGAATGGGAAAAATATAGAAGACAAAGGACCCAGGAAATAAGGAGAGTAGTGGAAAAGCCAAAAACAAATATGCGCAGATAAGGAGGGAGGCCCAGCGGCAATATGAAAATGACATAGCATCGAAAGCCAAATATGACCAGAAGCTGTTGAAGAGCTTAACATGAGATTTAATGAAGTATTTTCAGGGGAGACAGAAATTACTCCAGAAAGTTGGAATGGCGGTGTACACCAACAAGTGCTGGACACAACCGAGGAGGAGGTGAAAAGGCTGCTAAATGAACTAGATACCTCAAAGGGGGTGGGATTGGACATCTATCTCTCAGTGGGGCCTGAGAGAGGGAGCAGAGGCGCTATGTGTACCACTAACAACAATCTACAACAAATGTATCAAAACACGGCGACTACCTGAGATGTGGAAGACAGCAAATGTAGTCTCAATTTTAAGAAATGAGACAGACAGGCAGCATTAAACTACAGACCAGTATCACTGACAATTACTGTATGCAAAGTCATGGAGAAGATTATCAGGAGAAGAGTGGTGCAGCACCTAGAAACTAGTGAGTTTATACATGACAACCAGCACATTTTCAGGGAAGAGAAATCCTGTGTCACAAACCTACTGGAGTTATACGACAAGGTGACGGAAGTAAGATCAGAGAGAGAGAGGGGGGTTGGTAGATTTCATTTTCTGGGACTGTAGGAAGGCTTTCGACACAGTTCCACACAAGAGACAAGTGCAAAAGCTAGAGGACCAGACATGTATAACAGGAAGGCACTGCAATGGATCAGAGAACACCTGACAAAGACAACAAGTCATGGCACATGTTGAGGTGTCAGAGTGGGCGCCTGTGACGAGCGGGGTTCCACAGGGTCATTCCTAGGGCCGGTGCTGTTTTTGGTATAAGTGAAGGACATGATGAAAGGGATAGACTCAGAGGTGTCCCTGTTAACAGATGATGTAAAGCTAATGAGAAGAACTGAATCGGATGAGGACCAGGCAGGACTACAAAAGGATCTGGACAAGCTGCAAGCCTGGTCCAGCAACTGGCTCCTGGAGTTTAACCCTACCAAGTGCAAAGTTATGATGATTGGAAAAGGTCAAAGAAGGCCGCAGAGTAGAGGCTAAGAGACCAAAGACTGCAAACCTCACTCAAGGAAAAGAATCTAGGGGTGAGTTTAATACCCACCACATTTCCTGAAGTGCATATCAGCCAAATAACTGCTGCACCATATAGGCGCCTGGCCCACCTAAGAATAGCGTTTCGACGCCTTAGTAAGGAATCTTTCAAGACTCTGTACATAGTGTACATCAGGCCGAATAAATTGAGTATGCAGCACCAGTATGGAACCCCACACCTGGTCGAGCACATCAAGAAATTAGAGAAAGTTCAAAGGTTTGCAACAAAATTAGTCCCAGAGCTAAGGGGTATGTCTTACGAGGAGACGTTAAAGGGAATCGACGTGAGGACACTGGAGGACAGGAGAGATAGGGACGACATGATAACGACATACAAAATACTAAGAAAAATTGACAGGGTGGACAGAGACAGGATGTTCCAGAGATGGGACACAGAAACAATGGCTCACAGTTGGAAGCTGAAGACTCAGATCAGTCAAAGGGATCCTAGGACATATTTCTTCAGTTATAGAGTTGTCAGGAAGTGGAACAATCTGGAGAGTGATGTAGTGGAGGCAGGATCTATACATAGCTTTAAGAAGAGGGTCGATAAAGCTCATGGAGCAGGGGGAGATTGGACCTAGTAGCGAAGAGGAGGGGCCAGGAGCTTTTCTCGACCTCTGTAACCACAAATATTTGAGTACACACACGAACTACATTCACTAGTCTGCGCACACAAAACATGTTGGACACGCACACGTGTACACACGGAACCACTTAGATGCACACGTGTACGCTTTCACTTGGGCAATGTATACACGAGATCCTCGTCACTTTACTCCTGGCCAATATTAAAATCGATTCTGCCAAAGCCCGGGTAAGTTGAAGAGTGGTGGTTGGGGAGGGGGTTGTTGGTTGAAAGTGGGTGGAATTGGGGTTGGAGTAATGTGATGGAGGTGGGAGGGGGTGGAGGGTGAGTGGGTAGGGAGTGGAGGTGAAGCGTGGGGAAGTTTTTGTGATATGAAGGAGGGGGGTTAGACGAGGAGGGGGAGGGGGGTCCCGAACAGAGGATAGGAATGGTGAGGAAGATGGAGAGGAATGAGGGGAAGGACTAAGCGAAAAGTGGTTGGGTGGGTGGAAGAGGGAGGGAGGGGTGGTTGGAGGGTGGGGGATGGAGGGGAAAGAAGGGGAAGAATGACACAATTTTGAATTTAATAGAAAACGGGTGTCACAATTTTCGGCTTAATAGAAAACGAATGATAAGTGAGAGGGCCAAGATGGCGCCAGGCACTCGCCAGGTGGTGCCAGGCACTTGCTAAGTGATGCCAGGTACTTGCCAGATGATGCCAGGCACTTGCCAGGTGGTACCAGGCACTGGTAAGGCGGTGCCTCGCAAAAAAATATTCAAGTATCGAAGGTGATTGATTCGTCAGTTGCCAATGAAACACTGAGATAAGGAGTTTGAGGTAATCAGTCCCTCAGATTGAAGTATGTGTGTTCGGTCCATCAATCTTCAAGGCTGATAGACTGAACACATCTACTCCAGTGTGAGGGACTGATTACCTCAAACTACACCTCCTCCTTCTCTTTCACTGTTCTTCTTTGTATTGGACTGAAGAAGCCACTGACTGACGAAACGTTTCCTCAAGATTGTCAGATGTTTTCTAAACCATTTATCATAGGGAATTTTGTTTTCTTCCTCTGAGGCTTCATGGGATAACCTGAGAACGCCTCTTCTGATCGGCTTCAAACCTTCAATGCAAATGAACACTACATTGAGAAATGTTTTGATTGAAATTAGAGTGAGAACGTTCCAATTTGCTCCTTTTATTTTAAAAACTGTGTGTTAGTTTTCTTTTCTTTTACTTGAGAATGCCTCTTCTGATAGGCTTCAAACTTTCATCACTGACACATCTAACATAATGGAAGGCTTATTATAATTTTAAGCTGTGCAGGCGCAAATCTGTCAAATTTCTGACAACTAAAAGAGAGATGGAATCACTGATTTCTGTTTGGTAACCGCAGAACGCTTCCTCTCAGTGCCTTCAACTTATCAGCACTGGTATATTCTTCTCAGTGAAAGGTTTACACTGTTACTGAACTAAGTCTCAACATAATTTATTTCAACAAGATGAGTTATTGGTTCTTACATATAACAATATCTGGAAAATGCCTCTTTCAGTCGGCTTCAAATTAATAACCTTCGTTTATTTTAGTACAAGGTTTGAACTGGTTTTTATCCAGCGTTGGTGCCAGTTTACCACTTTAACAAAACATATTGAGATATTTTCGTGGAATAATTTGTGAATGCTTCCTCCGACTGTTTTTAAAATTTCAACAATGTTGTACCTCACTCAGAGAAAGAAGACTGGCATGATTATTATGTTGTGGAGGTGTGACGAGTGGCCGCTGGGTGGCAGCACATCTCTGGTCTAAAAGGATTTAAGAGAAAATTTTATTTATTATGACTTGTTGAAATTGACAAACTTAGCTTAATCTGCCCGAGTGGAGATAGAATGTGTATTACAAAACAATTATCATAGTTTTTCAAACAATCATATTCATCTCTTTGTTTGTGAATTGCGTTCATGAATGTGGATGCAGGATGTGTTGTAGTGTGGATACACACCGAACAAGTGAGGTACTCAGGCCACTCCACACATGTGTTACAGATTGTCTAAGGTCATGAAACATGGACATGTGCAGTGACACACTTTTTGATGCTCTTCATTGTTTGTGTATGTGTCCATGAGATTATGTATATAAAAATTATGTTACATTACGTATCCTTATGGGCTCCCGGACCTCTTGATGGAGCTGAGCTGCAGCACCACATCCTCTAACGTACACTGAGGTTCAGTGTACGTAAGAGGAGGATCGCACAGCGGCACAAATGATTCTGTATACAGTTCTACTGTCTTCCAATTTTGTCCTGAAAGATGCATTGATAAAACGATGGCCAAACGTCTATAATAAAGATACCCAGAAATGAATCTAGTCTGAAGTGTTACTTCCGAGCACTTCGACCTAGACAGCTATTGACTGAAAGATGATGAATAAGTTTCTCTTTTTTGGGTCACTATCTTAGTAGGAAACAGCCGATGAATAAAAAAAAATAAGTAATCTCGTTTTCTCTATTCCTGCTCCTCCCTGACAATAAATATTTATATTTTTCCTATTTTGTGTGTTTACTTTAGCCGGTCAGATGCATAGAAACAATAGAACATGTGGAAATATATTAGAGCGAAAACATTCAATCAACTTATTCGGAAAAAGTCCGGAATATGCAGTTTAAAATATAATTTTTTTTTTAAAGTTCAGAAGTTGGTGAGGTTGTTCCAATGCTAGGAGTGACGAAGGTTCGAAGTTCAGTGCTAGGAGTGGCGAAGGTTCGAGGTTCAGTGCTAGGAGTGACGAAGGTTCGAAGTTCAGTGTTAGGAGTGGCGAAGGTTCGAGGTTCAGTGCTAGGAGTGGCGAAGGTTCGAGGTTCAGTGCTAGGAGTGGCGAAGGTTCGAGGTTCAGTGCTAGGAGTGGCGAAGGTTCGAGGTTCAGAAGCTCATGAGGGCTAGTCGTCGCAGTATATATATATATATATATATATATATATATATATATATATATATATATATATATATATATATATATATATATATATATATATACATATATATATATATATATATATATATATATGTCGTGCCGAATATGTAAAACTTGTCAATTAGCAAGAACTCATTTAAAATTAAGTCCTTTCTAAAATTTTCTCTTATACGTTTAAAGATACATCTTTTTCATCATTGTTAACGTAAAAATTTATAATTTTGCTTCAAAAGAATCTTAGAAAACTTACCTAACCTTATTATAACAAGAACAATTTATTTTAGCCTAACCCAACTAAATATATTTTAGATTTGTTTACAATAATTTAATACTGAACAAACACAGTGAAATATATTTTTTTCGTTAGGTTCAGAATGATTTTGGCGAAATTATTGCATACACAAATTTTCGCTTGTCCTATATGGCAAGATGAGCGTTGTTATTTAAGCCAAGATCGCAAGTTCTGCCTATTCGGCACGACATATATACATACATATACATATATATATATATATATATATATATATATATATATATATATATATATATATATATATATATATATATATATATATGCAATAAGATCAGAGTAAACAGGTGATTTCAGAATATGCAAAACAACCACTGTGAAAGAATAGAGAAATTCCAAGCGCTTTCGTGACTACTCACATTAACAAGGAACAATAAAAGTAATGCATCAAAGGAAGGCATATAAAGGGTCGAGACCACACCTCACCATCACATCCCACCAGAAAGCAACGCGTGATGTGCGACTCATAAGAAAGAGAACACTGCAGCAAGCCCGCTGACCCAACTAGACAAGTCCTTCACACAACCCTCAAACTATTCTACCCAAGAATTAAGAATTTTACAATTTATTATTTGTCCAATGTATTATTAAATTCTTCCTAAATTCTATTAATTATAAATGGATCTAATTTATATAAACCAAAGGAAATATTCATATTATCGTCAAAACTGCTTTTTATGAAACAAAATTCAATTATATTCCTGTCGACCATGGACTTGCTTGATACAACTTTCTCAGCTTTTTGAAAATCAATTGGATGGTTAAAATCTCTCACAGTTTGACCGTAATAAACTTTATCGCAAATTTTACAAGGAATCTTACAGGCACATCCGTCAGCATTTTTGGGGGAATTCTTTATCAAAATTTTTTTACTGTATCAAGATTTTTAAATACAACTTTGATATTAAAAGTCTTAAGAAGAGAAGGCATATCAACCAAGTTTTCATGGTAAGGGAGAACCAACATATTTTTAGTTGAATAAGGCTGGTTGTCCCTTTTTGGATTGTAAAAAGTATTTCTAGCAATTTTAAAAGATTTATCAATTACGTTTCTTGGGTATTTCAAATCATTAGCTATTTCATAAATTTTGGATATTTCCTCATCTATGAACTCTGGACTACAAATATGCAAAGTTCTCAAAAACATTGATGAGAAAACAGACAGTTTAACTCTTTCTTGATGTGAAGAATAATAGTGTACATAGGAACAGTAATTTGTAGGTTTTCTGAAAATTTTAAATTTGAATTTATTATTACCCTTAATAATTAAAAAAATCTAGAAAAGGCAATGAGATATTTTCTTCAAACTCAACAGTAAAGTTTATAGAATGGGCTAAGCTTTTTAATTTACCAAGGAAATGGTGTATATCTACATTCTTGGGCATAAGACAAATTATCGTCAACATATCTGAACCATTTAGCTCTTTTAGGGAGGATTGTGTTAAGCAACCTTGTTTCAAAAAATTCCACGTATAGGTTACTAAGAACAGGTGAAAGAGGATTTCCCACTGCCATACCAAACTTCTGAGTGTAAAACTTATCATTAAATACAAATTTTGCATCAACAATACAAAGTTTAATAAGTTTAATGATAGTAGGAACTGGCAATGGTAAATCATAATTAACGAGTTCTTCAGATAAGAAACTTAATAAATCATCAACAGGAACTTTCGTAAACAAGGAAGTAACATCAACACTAACCATGTTAAAATCATTTAAGTCAGTCAAGAAACGTAATTGATAAATCTTTTAAAATTGCTAGAAATACTTTTTACAATCCAAAAAGGGACAATCAGCCTTATTCAACTAAAAATATGTTGGTTCTCCCTTACCATGAAAACTTGGTTGTATGCCTTCTCTTCTTAAGACTTTTAATACCAAGTTGTATTTAAAAATCTTGATACAGTGAAAAAACTTTTGATAAAGAATTCTCCCCAAAATGCTGACGGATGTGTCTATAAGATTCCATGTAAAATTTGCAATAAAGTTTATTACGGTCAAACTGGTAAACGTCTCGAACTAAGATTAAAACAACATAAATATAGCATTAGAGCTGGACAAGATTCCAACGCTCTATTTATTCATGTGAGAGATTTTAACCATCCAATTGATTTTCAAAGAGTTGAGAAAGTTGTATCAAACAAGTCCATAGTTTGTTTGTAGGTTGAGTGAAGGCCCTGTCTAGTTGGGCCAGCTGGCCTGCTGCAGTGTTGTCTTTCTTATGAGTCGCGCATCAGGTGTTGCTTTGTTGTGGGATGTGATGAGGAGGTGTGGTCTAGACCCTTTATATGCCTTCCTTTGATGCACTACTTTTATTGTTCCTTGATAATGTGAGTAGTCACGAAAGCTCTTGGAATTTCTCTGTTCTTTCTTTCACAGTGGTTGTTTTGCATATATATATATATATATATATATATATATATATATATATATATGTGTGTGTGTGTGTGTGTGTGTGTGTGTGTGTGTGTGTGTGTGTGTGTGTGTGTGTGTGTGTGTGTGTGTGTGTGTGTGTGTGTGTGTGTGTGTGTGTGTGTGTGTGTCTGTGTGTGTGTGTCTGTGTGTCTGTGTGTGTGTGTGTGTGTGTGGAGAGGATTGTTAATTGCTAGTTCGATTAAGTGATTAAGTGGTCACAATTTCAAGAAGAGAAAGCGGAATGAAAAAACAAAAAACACATAAGTCTAAACAAACATACATACTATTGTAAATACAAGCACGGGGGTGCTACCACGTATGGGAATGTAAAGTAAAAGGACACAAGTGCAACTAATGTGACATTTTATTGTGGCAACGTTTCGCTCTCCAGAAGCTTGACAAAGCTCCTGGAGAGCGAAACGTTGTCACAATAAAATGTCACATTAGTTGCACTTGTGTTCTTTTACTTTACATATTGTCGGTAATTCTACCAACATTATTACACATATGGATAAGTACACACACACACACACACCACACACACACACACACACACACACACACACATACACACACACACACACACACACACACACACATACACATACACACACACACACACATACACATACACACACACACACACACAATATGAAAATGACATAGCAGCGAAAGCTGTTATACAGCCACATCAGGAGGAAAACAACAGTCAAGGACCAGGTAATCAAGCTAAGGAAGGAAGGAGGAGAGACAACAAGAAATGACCGTGAAGTATGTGAGGAACTCAACAAGAGATTTAAAGAAGTGTTCGCAGAGGAGACGGAAGGGGCTCCAGAAAGATGGAGAGGTGGGGCACGTCACCAAGTGCTGGACACAGTGCACACAATCGAGGAAGAAGTGAAGAGGCTTCTGAGTGAGCTAGATACCTCAAAGGCAATGGGGCCAGATAACATCTCCCCATGGGTCTTGAGAGAGGGAGCAGAGGCGCTATGTGTACCCCTAACAACAATGTTCAATACATCTATCGAAACAGGGAGATTGCCTGAGGCATGGAAGACAGCAAATGTAGTCCCAGTCTTTAAAAAAGGAGACAGACATGAAGCACTAAACTACAGACCAGTGTCACTGATATGTATAGTATGCAAAATCATGGAGAAGGTTATCAGGAGAAGAGTGGTGGAACACCTAGAAAGGAACGATCTCATCAACAGCAGCCAGCATGGTTTCAGGGATGGGAAATCATGTGTCACAAACCTACTGGAGTTCTATGACAAGGTGACAGCAGTAAGACAAGAGAGAGAGGGGTGGGTTGATTGCGTTTTCCTAGACTGCAGGAAGGCGTTTGACACAGTTCCACACAAGAGATTGGTGCAAAATCTGGAGGACCAAGCAGGGATAACAGGGAAGGCACTACAATGGATCAGGGAATACTTGTCAGGAAGACAGCAGAGAGTCATGGTACGTGGCGAGGTGTCAGAGTGGGCACCTGTGACCAGCGGGGTCCCACAGGGGTCAGTCTTAGGACCAGTGCTGTTTCTGGTATTTGTGAACGACATGACGGAAGGAATGGATTCAGAGGTGTCCCTGTTTGCAGATGACGTGAAATTGATGAGAAGAATTCACTCGATCGAAGACCAGGCAGAACTACAAAGGGATCTGGACAGGCTGCAGACATGATCCAGCAATTGGCTCCTGGAGTTCAATCCCACCAAGTGCAAAGCCATGAAGATTGGGGAAGGGCAAAGAAGACCGCAGACGGAGTACAGTCTAGGAGGCCAGAGACTGCAAACCTCACTCAAGGAAAAAGATCTTGGGGTGAGTATAACACTAGGCACATCTCCTGAAGCGCACATCAACCAAATAACTGCTGCAGCATATGGGCGCCTTGCAAACCTCAGAACAGCATTCCGACATCTTAATAAGGAATCGTTCAGGACCCTGTACACCGTGTACGTTAGGCCCATATTGGAGTATGCGGCACCAGTCTGGAACCCACACCTAGCCAAGCACGTAAAGAAACTAGAGAAAGTGCAAAGGTTTGCAACAAGACTAGTCCCAGAGCTAAGAGGTATGTCCTACGAGGAGAGGTTAAGGGAAATCAACCTGACGACAGTGGAGGACAGGAGAGATAGTTTGGACATGATAACGACTTACAAAATACTGAGTGGAATTGACAAGGTGGACAAAGACAGGATGTTCCAGAGATGGGACACAGCAACATGAGGACACAGGTGGAAGTTGAAGACACAGATGAATCACAGGGATGTTAGGAAGTATTTCTTCAGCCACAGAGTAGTCAGCAAGTGGAATAGTTTGGGAAGCGATGTAGTGGAGGCAGGATTCATACATGTCTTTAAGCAGAGGTATGATAAAGCTCACGGTTCGGGAGAGTGACCTAGTAGCGATCAGTGAAGAGGCGGGGCCAGGAGCTCGGACTCGACCCCTGCAACCTCAACTAGGTGAGTACAACTAGGTGAGTACACACACACTCACACACATATATACACAAACACACACACACACACACACACACACACACACACACACACACACACACACACACACACACACACACACACACACACACACACACACACACACACACACACACACACATACACTCACATATACACACACATACACACACACACACACACACACACACACACACACACACACACACACACACACACACACACACACACACACACACACACACACACACACACACACAGATGAATCACAGGGATGTTAGGAAGGATTTCTTCAGCCACAGAGCAGTCAGTAAGTGGAATAGTTTGGGAAGCGATGTAGTGGAGGCAGGATCCATACATAGCTTTAAGCAGAGGTATGATAAAGCTCACGGTTCAGAGAGAGTGACCTAGTAGCGATCAGTGAAGAGGCGGGGCCAGGAGCTCGGACTCGACCCCCGCAACCTCAACTAGGTGAGTACAACTAGGTGAGTACACACACACACACACACACACGAGCGCGCGTGAACCAGACTGACCAGTTTAAGAGCAACTTTCAGGAAAATCGCCAAAAATGTATTTACGACCTGATACACGTCATATGCCACGTCCATCTTGGAGTGTCCAGCGCCAATATGGAGCCCACATCTGGCTAAACATGTAAAGAAGCTGGAAAAAGTGCAAAGATTTGCAACGAAATTAGTCTCAGAGCTGTGGGTCATGACATATGAGGAGAGGCTGGAACAGCTGACGACATTAGAAGACAGAAGGATCGAAAGTGATACGATTACGACGTACAAAATACTCAGAGGAATTAACAGGGTCGCAGGTATGCGAGGTCACAGCTGAAGGTTACAAGTGCAGATGAGCCACAGGTAGAATCCAAACATAGCTTTAAGACTAGGTATGCTAGGGCTCTCGCAGCTAGGAGTGAAACCAGTAGCAGCCAGCAGAAAGGAGCCGCCAGGAGTTGAAACTAAACCCCTGCAAACACAATTAGGTAAATACACACACGCACACAAACACATAAATGGAAAGGATTAGGCAGATATTGACTGACTGAGTTAAGAGGAGCAGGATCAAGGGAACACAGCTGGAAGCTAAAGACACTGACCAGGATCAAGGGAACACAGCTGGAAGCTAAAGACACTGACCAGGATCAAGGGAACACAGCTGGAAGCTGAAGACACTGACCAGGATCAAGTGAACTCAGCTTGAAGCTAAAGACACTGACCAGGATCAAGTGAACTCAGCTGGAAGCTAAAGACACTGACCAGGATCAAGTGAACTCAGCTGGAAGCTAAAGACACTGACCAGGATCAAGGGAACACAGTTGGAAGCTAAAGAAACTGGCCAGGATCAAGGGAACACAGCTGGAAGCTAAAGAAACTGACCAGGACCAAGGGAACACAGCTGGAAGCTAAAGCCACTGGCCAGGATCAAGGGAACACAGCTGGAAGCTAAAGACACTGACCAGGATCAAGTGAACTCAGCTGGAAGCTAAAGACACTGACCAAGATCAAGGGAACACAGCTGGAAGCTAAAGACACTGACCAGGATCAAGGGAACACAGCTGGAAGCTAAAGACACTGACCAGGATCA
>NC_091295.1:22606690-22624190 GCF_038502225.1 Cherax quadricarinatus | reverse complement strand
AATGGGGGAGGATTGAGATGGACAAGGGAATAAGAAATGGTAGAGCAGCGACGGAGCGAATCAAAGAAAGAATGAAGAGTACCAAGAAAGGAGAGGAGAGAGGTGTGAGAGAAAGGAAGAATGAGGAAGGGCAGAGAGAGAGAGAGAGAGAGAGAGCGAGAGAGAGAGAGAGAGAGAGAGAGAGAGAGAGAGAGAGAGAGAGAGAGAGAGAGAGAGAGAGAGAGAGAGAGAGAGAGAGAGAGAGAGAGAGAAGCACATTCGTACAGCATTATGATGTCAACGAGATAAAGTCAGTTGATCAGATGAAAATGCTGGCCCACAGATGGCTCCAACTTCATCCTGTTCCCTACTTGTATGTCTCCTAACAATAAAAATGCTTTCAAATGAGCTGATGTAGGTAACAGCTCTTAGCTTGTCAATAAAGTTAGGAATCCTTAACCTGTAAATAGCTTGTCAATAAAGCTAGGGATCCTTAACCTTGTCAAACCCTGTGTAAAAAAAAGTGAAAGAGAGAGAGAGTGAAAGAGAGAATGAGAATGTTGGGACGAAATACAAGAGAGACGAGGTAAGAGGAAATGAGTAAAGAGATGAGAGAAAGAGGGTCATAGGACGGGTCCCTGTGTTGTGGTCTCTGCTTGGTGGGTCCCTGTGATGTGGTCTCTGCTTGGTGGGTCCCTGTGATGTGGTCTCTGCTTGGTGGGTCCCTGTGTTATGGTCTCTGCTTGGTGGGTCCCTGTGATGTGGTCTCTGCTTGGTGGGTCCATGTTGTGATCTCTGCTTGGTGGGTCCATGTTGTGATCTCTGCTTGGTAGGTCCCTGTGTTGTGGTCTCTGTTTGGTAGGTCCCTGTGCTGTGGTTCCTGAATCCCTTTATAAATGCTCCCCCTAATCAAACTCCAGCAACAACTTAAGTCATGAAAATCCCATCCTAATGCGATCATACCAGCCTGTTGGATGTCCAAGCCTTTCAACACTGAAAACCTTTACCCCCTCCCTCCAACCTTTCTTAGGACGACTTGTACCCCTCCTTCCATCCACTCCCAGATTTATACACCCTCCTGGTCATTGTGTTTTGCTCCAGCCTCTCTAAATGTCCAGACCACCTAAAAAAAAAAAAAAAAAAGAAAACCTCCCTCAGCCCTCTGAAGAGTGCTTTAGTAATCTCACACCCTTCTGTTTCCAGCCTACGAATTCTCTGCTTAAGAGGTGCGTAAGTTCCCACGTCTTCTAATAACATTTTTCCATTATAATCTACCTTGTCCGTAATTACTATCGCATTTGCTTTGTCTGTTTTGTAAGGTGAAGTCTAGGATCTTTCCTTAATTCATGGTATAACTTAACAAATCTTTGAGGATAACTGTGTTGCAGAGTCTGAGCCTCCTCCTTGTCCCCACAGATGCCTCAATGAAACACCCATTTTTTCCCCCTTCGTTAATTCTATGGTTCATTTTTTCACCGATCTGCCGACAACTTCACTCGCAAATGTCTTGAGCTTTGCTCATTTATTTCCTTTATACTCTTTCAGTCCGATATGCAATCTTTCATTGTGTGTACTTACCTAATTGTACTCACCTAATTGTGATTGTAGGGGTCGAGACTCAACCTCTTCACTGACCGCTGCTAGGTCTGTTCTTTCTGCTCCCTGAGCTTTGTCATACCTCGTCTTAAAGCTATGTATGGTTCCTGCCTCCTGTTGTGGCCCCTTGTTTCTGTGTCCCTTCTCTGGAACATCCTGTCTCTGTCCACCTTATCTATTCCACGCAGTATTTTGTATGTCGTTATCATGTCTCCCCTGACCCTCCTGTCCTCCAGCGTCCTCAGGCCGATTTCCCTCAACCTTTCTTCGTAGGACATTCCTCTGAGCTCTGGAACTAACCTTATTGCAAACCTTTGCACTTTCTCTAGTTTCTTGACGTGTTTGACCAGGTGTGGGTTCCAAACTGGTGCTGCATACTCCAGTATGGGCTTGACGTACACCGTGTACAGTGTCTTGAACGATTCCTTACTAAGGTAACGGAACGCTATTTTCAGGTTTGCCAGGAGCCCATATGGTGCAGCAGTTATCTGGTTGATGTGTGCTTCCGGAGACGTGCTCGTTGTTATGCTCACCCCAAGATCTCACTCTTTGTCCTCCCCCAATCTTCATGACTTTGCATTGGGCGGGGTTGAATTCGAGAAGCCAGTTGCTGGACCACGTGTTCAGCCTGTCCAGGTCTCTTTGTAGTCCTACCTGATCCTCATCTGATTTAATTCTCCTCATTAACTTCACATCATCTGCAAACAGGGACACTTCTGAGTCTAACCCTTCCATCATGTCATTCACATATACCAGAAATAGCACTGGTCCTCGGATTGACCCCTGTGGGACCCCGCTCGTGACAGGCGCCCATTGTGATACCTCATCACGTGTACTCACCTAGTTGTACTCACCTAGTTGTGGTTGCGGGGGTCGAGTCCGAGCTCCTGGCCCCGCCTCTTCACTGATCGCTACTAGGTCACTCTCCCTGAGCCGTGAGCTTTATCATACCTCTGCTTAAAGCTATGTATGGATCCTGCCTCCACTACATCGCTTCCCAAACTATTCCACTTACTGACTACTCTGTGGCTGAAGAAATACTTCCTAACATCCCTGTGATTCATCTGTGTCTTCAGGTTCCAACTGTGTCCCCTTGTTTCTGTGTCCAATCTCTGGAACATCCTGTCTTTGTCCTCCTTGTCAATTCCTCTCAGTATTTTGTATGTCGTTATCATGATAACGACATGATAACGTGTGTGTGTGTGTGTGTGTGTGTGTGTGTGTGTGTGTGTGTGTGTGTGTGTGTGTGTGCATGTGTGTGTGTGTGTGTGTGTGTGTGTGTGTGTATGTGTGTGTGTGTGTGTGTGTGTGTGTGTGCATGTGTGTGTGTGTGTGTGTATATTTATACATACACAATTTATCCACAGTGAAAGATAATAAATTCACCAATAGCTTTTACGTGTGTCTGATTCATCTGTTGTGAACATTCAAATCATGACTTGAATTCGAGTGTTTTAATATTTTGTCCATGTTTGTCCGGCACACACGCCAACAGCCAAGTTTTTGTTTATAAATTTGTAAACTGTTTTGTGGAATATACAATCGAGTGATATCAACTGATCAACTTTCCAGCCCCACACAACACTGACTGAAGTCTGATCAACTTTCCAGCCCCACACAACACTGACTGAAGTCTGATCAACTTTCCAGTCTCACACAACACTGACTGAAGTCTGATCAACTTTCCAGTCTCACACAGCACCGACTGAAGTCTGATCTACTTTCCAGTCTCATACAACACTGACTGAAGTCTGATCAGACTTCCAGCCTCACATCACACTGACTGAAGTCCTTCCAGACTCACACAACACTGACTGATGTCTGATCAACCTTCCTGCCTCACACAACACTGGTTGAAGTCTGATCAACCTTCAGCCTTACACAACACTGACTGAAATCTGATCAACCTTCCAGCCTCACACAACACTGAAGTCTGATCAACCTTCCAGCCTGACACAACACTGGCTGAAGTCTGATCAACCTTCCAGCCTCACACAACACTGACTGAAGTCTGAACAGCCTTGCAGCCTGACACAACACTGGCTGAAGTCTGATCAACCTTCCAGCCTCACACAACACTGACTGAAATCTGATCAGACTTCCAGCCTCACATAACACTGACTGAAGTCTGATCAACCTTCCAGCCTCACACTACACTGACTGAAATCTGATCAGACTTCCAGCCTCACATAACACTGAAATCTGATCAACCTTCCAGCCTCACACAACACTGGCTAAAGTCTGATCAACCTTCCAGGCTCACACAACACTGGCTGAAATCTGATCAACCTTCCAGCCTCACACAACACTGAAATCTGATCAACCTTCCAGCCTCACACAACACTGAAATCTGATCAACCTTCCAGCCTCACACAACACTGAAATCTGATCAACCTTCCAGCCTCACACAACACTGACTGAAATCTGATCAACCTTCCAGCCTCACACAACACTGGCTGAAATCTGATCAACCTTCCAGGCTCACACAACAGTGACTGAAGTCTGCTCAGCCTTCCAGTCACACACAACACTGAAATTTGATCAACTTTCCAGCCCTGCTCAACCTTCCAACGTCACACAATGCTGACTGAAGTCTGATCAATCTTCCAGCCTCACACAACACTTACTGAAGTCTGCTCAACCTTCCAGCCTCACACAACACTAGCTGAAGTCTGCTCAGCGTTCCAGCCACACACAACACTGAAATCTGATCAACCTTCCAGCCTCACACAACACTGACTGAAATCTGATCAACCTTCCAGCCTCACACAACACTGAAATCTGATCAACCTTCCAGCCTCACACAACACTGAAATCTGATCAACCTTCCAGCCTCACACAACCCTGACTGAAATCTGATCAACTTTCCAGCCTAACAAAAAAACTGACTGAGGTCTGGTCAAAATGTCATCGACACACCAACACTGGCTGGACTCTGGCCAACCTACAAACAACACACCAACACTAGCTGGACTCTGGCAGACCTACAAACAACACACCAACACTGGCTGGACTCTGGTCAACCTACAAACAACACACCAACACTGGCTGGACTCTGGTCAACCTATAAACAACACACCAACACTGGCTGGACTCTGGTCAACCTACAAACAACACACCAACACTGGCTGGCAGGCCTGGCTAAACAACTGAGCTCGTCCGAGTCTTGTTTACCTCGTTTTATCTATATTGGTTTAATTTTGGGGTCACGAGTCGATGCTTTTGTGTTATCCTTGTTGCTTCGGTTGTTGTTGTTTATTTGTTTTTATCAGCTTGTTTGGATGTAACTCGACTTTTTTTTTTAAACAAAGCGATAGTGTTTTTTTGGAGGGGGGGGGGGTAAAAGTTGCTCTCCATGTTGTGGTATGTTTCTATTTTTTAATTACTTTCTTTTATATGTATTTACATTTTCCTCAATTTAGGAACAAGGATTCATGTCGTGGTTTAGTGTGGTTCGTCTGTCTCGTATATATTGCAAAGCTTACTTCTGCAACTTGCAATAAATGCACTCTGTAATAATGTTTCTCTTGTACTTTGTATGTACCCCTCTTTATATTATTGTTTTATTATCCCTAACACGATGACAGTATATTTTAAACGAAATTGTTGTTAGTAATGATATTGTAATTTAATTCTTCTCTGTATTATCATTACGACGCTTGGAGGTGGCTCCGGGTCTCCGCTTACTGGAACATTAGTTAAAAAAGAAAGAAAATGGCGTCGTGACTGGAATAATACGCAAATAATCCGCACATAGGAGAGAGGAGGTTATCAGGACGTTTCGGTCCGTTTTGGACTATTTACAAGTCACACACTGACTTGTAAATGGTCTAGGTGGGACCGAAGCGTTGTCATAATCTTCCCTCTTTTTTGTGTAGGTTATTTGTATATTGAACATTAGTGAGTTGTTCAAATTATTGAAATTAAAGATGTGTATATTTCTTTCAGCTTTTACTCACCGAGTGGTGTATATCTCTGATGAATTATACACATGTGCAGCATCTGGGTGTCTTTTTTCTGTTGACGTTTCGCCAACTAGTGGTTTTATCAATGCAATATAGAAGACTAAAGAGGAAGAAGATGAGGTGATCAGTCCCTCAGCCTCCGTACTCAACACCTGCTTCTAGGCTCAAGGACTGATTACCGTATCTTTTACCTCTTCAGTCTTCTTTCTGTATTGTATTGATAAAGCCACTAGTTGGCGAAACGTCTACAGAAAAAAGATGCTGAGATGTTGCACAGGTGTCTATCTCATCATCTCGTCCGTATGATATACCAGCGATATACGACTCACGAAATCGTAATGACACGATTGCAAACAAACCATACCACGGGTGGGGTTAGAACCCGCGGTCAGAGAGTCTCAAAACTCCAGACCGTCGCGTTAGCCACTGGGCAAGCTAGCCACAATAAGATTCATCCAACTAGGTATATTTATACACTATAGGAAGGTTAGCATAGGCACCACTGTGACCACAAATGCAAGATTTTATAGACGAATATCCAGCTAGCGTGGTCGTGACGAACTCTAGCTCAAGTCCCCTCAAAGCCGTCAACATAACTCACGAAATCGTAATGGCACGATTGCAAACAAACCATACCACGGGTGGGGTTAGAACTCGCGGTCAGAGTCTCAAAACTCCAGACCGTCGCGTTAGTCACTGCGCCAGCTAGCCACTCTCTGACCGTGGGTTCTAACTCCACCCGTGGTATGTATTTTTCTCACATCGCATACACATTACTGAAAGATCTTTGAATTCTCTTGTCCATAACGTGTGCCCTTATTGTGTTCAGTGTTCCTGGTTGATATAGAGACAGACAGGTAGAATGTTATTAACCAGGATCGCTCAACACAAGAGGGTGATACGTTATGGACAAGATAATTCATCGGTCTTGCAAGAAGTTAGCAGCAACAACAACAACTACAACATTTACTGGGAACCTGCCGCTGCCATACAATTCGTACAGCGGCTACAAACGAAAAATCATAGAATCTGCTCTCATAGCCTCAACGCCCAATTTTAATATTCCACAGATACAATAGCAACCAGATGCTCTTTCAAAATTCGCTCTAAAATCATTACATACTATAACCTAACCTAATAAAGAACGCCAGAACGAGATTAGGAATTACATAGCACAGAGAAACTATTTGCACAAAGTTTAAGTTTGGTTTCAGTCACCTGCTTCCAGACCTGACATACCACTCCCACTTGTTCACTGACCTGACTTCTTACTCTCTAAACTGATGTTCACACGCTCTGCTGAGTGGCCGCAAACTCCTTATATAAACATTATTTCCCCTTTATATATATATATATATATATATATATATATATATATATATATATATATATATATATATATATATATATATATATATATATATATACAAAGGAAGTGTGCTAAAAGTTTGTTATTTGCTTAAAACCACTCGTTCGTGGTTGTGTACTCACCTATTTGTGGTTGCAGGGGTCGAGTCACAGCTCCTGGCCCCGCCTCTTCGCTGATTGCTACTAGGTCCTCTCTCTCCCTGCCCCATGAGCTCTATCATACCTCGCCTTAAAACTATGTATGGTTCCTGCCTCTACTACATCACTTTCTAGGCTATTCCATGGCCTGACTACTCTATGACTGAAGAAATACTTCCTAACATCCCTTTGATTCATCTGAGTCTTCAATTCCAATTGTGACCTCTTGTGTCTGTGTCCCATCTCTGGAACATCCCGTCTTTGTCCACCTCGTCTATTCCGCGCAGTATTTTATATGTCGTTATCATGTCTCCCCTGACCCTCCTGTCCTCCAGTGTCGTCAGGCCGATTTCCCTCAACCTTTCTTCATAGGACAATCCCCGTAGCTCTGGGACTAGTCTTGTTGCAAACCTTTGCACTTTCTCTAATTTCTTGACGTGCTTGACTAGGTGTGGATTCCAAACTGGTGCTGCATACTCCAGTATGGGCCTGACGTAGATGGTATACAGAGTCTTAAACGAATCCTTACTGAGGTATCGGAACGCTATCCGTAGGTTTGCCAGGCGCCCGTATGCTGCAGCAGTTATCTGATTGATGTGCGCCTCAGGAGATATGCTCGGTGTTATACTCACCCCCAGATCTTTTTCCTTGAGTGAGGTTTGCAGTCTTTGGCCATCTAAACTATATTGTGTCTGCGGTCTTCTTTGCCCTTCCCCAATCTTTATGACTTTGCATTTGGCAGGGTTAAATTCAAGGAGCCAGTTGCTGGACCAGGCTTGTAGCCTGTCCAGGTCTCTTTGTAGTCCTGCCTGATCCTCGTCCGATTTGATTCTTCTCATTAACTTCACATCATCTGCAAACAAGGACACTTCTGAGTCTATCCCTTCCGTTATGTCGTTCACATATACCAAGAACAGCACAGGTCCTAGGACTGACCCCTGTGGAACCCCGCTTGTCACAGGCGCCCACTCTGACACCTCGTCGCGTACCATGACTCGTTGTTGCCTCCCTGTCAGATATTCTCTGATCCATTGCAGTGCCTTTCCTGTTATGTGTGCCTGGTCCTCTAGCTTTTGCAGTAACCTCTTGTGAGGAACTGTGTCGAAGGCCTTCTTGCAGTCCAAAAATATGCAGTCGATCCACCCCTCTCTCTCTTGTCTTACTTCTGTCACCTTGTCATAAAACTCTAGTAGGTTTGTGACACAGGATTTTCCTTCCCTGAAACCGTGCTGGTTGTCAATTATACACTTGTTTCTTTCCAGGTGCCCCACCACTCTCCTCCTGATGATCTTCTCCATGACCTTGCATACTATACACGTTAGTGATACAGGTCTGTAGTTTAGTGCCTCATGTCTGTCTCCCTTTTTAAAAATTGGGACTACATTTGCCATTTTCCATACCTCAGGGAGTTGCCCAGTTTCAAATGATGTGTTGAAGATCGTTGTTAATGGCTCACACAATATTTCTGCTCCCTCTTTAAGGACCCATGGAGAGATGTTGTCTGGTCCCAACGCCTTTGAGGTGTCAAGTTCGCATAGCAGCTTCTTCTGTGTGTGTGTGTGTGTGTGTGTGTGTGTGTGTGTACTCACCTAGTTGTACTCACCTAGTTGAGGTTGCGGGGGTCGAGTCCGAGCTCCTGGCCCCGCCTCTTCACTGATCGCTACTAGGTCACTCTCCCTGAGCCGTGAGCTTTATCGTACCTCTGCTTAAAGCTATGTATGGATCCTGCCTCCACTACATCGCTTCCCAAACTATTCCACTTACTGACTACTCTGTGGCTGAAGAAATACTTCCTAACATCCCTGTGATTCATCTGTGTCTTTAGCTTCCAACTGTGTCCCCTTGTTACTGTGTCCAATCTCTGGAACATCCTGTTTTTGTCCACCTTGTCAATTCCTCTCAGTATTTTGTATGTCGTTATCATGTCCCCCCTATCTCTCCTGTCCTCCAGTGTCGTCAGGTTGATTTCCCTTAACCTCTCCTCGTAGGACATACCTCTTAGCTCTGGGACTAGTCTTGTTGCAAACCTTTGCACTTTCTCTAGTTTCTTTACGTGCTTGGCTAGGTGTGGGTTCCAAACTGGTGCCGCATACTCCAATATGGGCCTAACGTATACGGTGTACAGGGTCCTGAACGATTCCTTATTAAGATGTCGGAATGCTGTTCTGAGGTTTGCTAGGCGCCCATATGCTGCAGCAGTTATTTGGTTGATGTGCGCTTCAGGAGATGTGCCTGGTGTTATACTCACCCCAAGATCTTTTTCCTTGAGTGAGGTTTGTAGTCTCTGACCCCCTAGACTGTACTCCGTCTGCGGCCTTCTTTGCCCTTCCCCAATCTTCATGACTTTGCACTTGGTGGGATTGAACTCCAGGAGCCAATTGCTGGACCAGTTCTGCAGCCTGTCCAGATCCCTTTGTAGTTCTGCCTGGTCTTCGATCGAGTGTATTCTTCTCATCAACTTCACGTCATCTGCAAACAGGGACACCTCAGAGTCTATTCCTTCCGTCATGTCGTTCACAAATACCAGAAACAGCACTGGTCCTAGGACTGACCCCTGCGGGACCCCGCTGGTCACAGGTGCCCACTCTGACACCTCGCCACGTACCATGACTCGCTGCTGTCTTCCTGACAAGTATTCCCTGATCCATTGTAGTGCCTTCCCTGTTATCCCTGCTTGGTCCTCCAGTTTTTGCACCAATCTCTTGTGTGGAACTGTGTCAAACGCCTTCTTGCAGTCCAAGAAAATGTGTGTGTGTGTGTGTGTGTGTGTGTATGTGTGTGTGTGTGTGTGTGTGCGTGTGTGTGTGTGTGTGTGTGTGAATCAAGACTACCAACTGCTTGTTGATGCGTCAGTGTGATGATAATTATTGATGATACGTCAATGTGATGATGATTTCTGGGTAAGTGGTATTAATAATTGTCAGGGAAAATGGTAATTACAGGTACTAGTCCTCTTAGTAACAATTACACTCATATAACTACCTGAGAATAGGAGCTAAGTATGTTAACTAAGGTTGAAATTTGCACTAATTTGGCACTGTAAGTTGGCAGCAATTTGTCAAGATGCCGTCTAATGACATCGTGAATCACTGAGTTGTTAGTAGTTCCCTCGTTAACAGCCACTATGAATGATATATTTTATCGTCCCATAAATTTTAAATTGCATCAGTGTTCGTACAAGGGACACTTAACAGCTGGGTCTAGCCCCCCTCAGCTAGCAGCTGGGTCTGGCCCTTCACATAGCTGCTGGGTCTGGCCCTTCACATAGCTGCTGGGTCTGGCCCCTCACATAGTTGCTGGGACTGAGCCCTCACATAGCTGCTGGGACTGACTCCTCACATAGCTACTGGGACTGATCCCTCAGATAGCTGCTGGGACTGACTCCTCACATAGCTGCTGGGACTGACCCCTCACATAGCTGCTGGGACTGACCTCTCACATAGCTGCTGGGACTGACCCCTCACATTGCTGCTGGGACTGACTCTTGTTGCAACCCCTGAATGGGTTGCAATGTATTTTTTCATATAATTTTATATTGCTTGTATTTGCGATAATAGCTAAATCGTAAATGTATTGCTTTATATTATTTGACTTAGCTTCCTTTGGTTAGGTAGGATGTAACATATTATGTGCTCAGTTCAAGTCTTGATTGTCTAACTACTGTAATTATCGCTCTTTGCTCGTTTCCCTGCCGGCTTCTTGCTGGGCAGAGACCCACGGAGCTATCACGTAATCGAGGGGGGGGGTGTCCTCACCTCGCCTGAAGTATTCAGTCTGGTCTAGACTCGCTTGGTGGTTGGACAGATTGTCTGTCTCATTATTCTTGTTAGTTCTGTAGAACTCTGTTCACAGAACATTGTATAGACTTAGTGATTTTCGACGTTGTACTGAGGTTGTGTGTCGCATAGACACTCAAAACAACTTAGGTCCTGAGCTGTAGCTTCTGACCTAATTTGTACTGGTTTCTGTGTATTATCACAGTCGGGGATTTTCTTATGCTGAACTTAGATTCAGTAGTATGAGAGTTTTGTGACTTTTGTGGAGGATCTGCAGATGGTCCCTACTTAGTGTCGTTATATTATCTCCTTGTTCCTGATTCTGTGTCACAGTTGCTTGTTATATTGCTATTGGGCTTAGCATTTTTTTTTATTGTTCAAGCAGACTGTTCTGATTGCCAGTTGGTCAAGAAGTTAGTTTATTTGAGGACTTTGTCAGTCACTTGTTTAAGTCTAGTCGAGTCTTGAGACATAGCGAACTACTTAGAGCACTTACTCACATACACAAACTTACTTGTACTTATTTGTAATATCTTATTAAATGTTAATGTACCAGACGGTACTTAAGAATTATAAATGTGATATGTGCTTTCAGCACAATAATATTGTACTCGAGAGAAGTGATATTATTTTGATTACTGTGATTAATTTAATTTAATTTAATTTGATAATATACCTCTAGACTTAATAAATTTATTAAATTTTAATTTCTCTAGTTAGTAGCCTACCAGTTGTAATCCTGAAGCACTATTGAATCATACTGAATTCTAATGGATAATTGGACAAGGATACTGACTACTTGTTACGAAAACCCAGTAACAGGCTGGATGCTAGAAGGGCAGTCCTTTCTAGTATTCGCTGGAGATTTCTAAGCTTTTAAAATCGCTTTTTTGTAACACTCCTCACATAGCTGCTGGGACTGATCCCTCAGATAGCTGCTGGGACTGACTCCTCACATAGCTGCTGGGACTGACCCCTCGCATAGCTGCAGGGACTGATCCCTCACATAGCTGCTGGGACTGACCCCTCACATAGCTGCTGGGACTGACCCCTCACATAGCTGCTGGGACTGACCTCTCACATAGCTGCTGGGACTGACACTTCACCTCCAATCCCCAGAAGAAAATTGGACTCGATTATTTTTTAAAGCTCGTACTCTACTCTTTCTTCTTTTATTCATGCTGACGAGGGAAGAAGACTGTCAGCGAAACATTTTTAAGGTACACCCAGAAGTACAACCTTACCCTGCACCTCCCCCATCCACCTCCACTGTCCACCTCCCTATTCACCTTTTCATCCACATTGCCTTCTATATACCATCTATATAGCCTTCTCCTTCACGTGTCGTTGTGTTTATTACTATCGGCAGTACGATCCTCGTTTAAATAGCAATGTCTTGCCATTAGTCGTGTCGACGACCCACTCAGCATCACTTGTAATAATCACATACTTAACATTACTCTCAATGTTGATGATTGAAACAGATATGCAGCAGATGGGCATCTTTATTGTCGAAACGTTTCACCTACGTGGTAGGCTTCATCAGTTAAATGCAGAGGAAAATGTATTATAGACAGCAGGAGAGGCGAGGTAGAGATAAAAGGTTTCAATACTAAACATACTGATGGACATCAACTTGTTGGCATTTTATGCCATTTGCAACATTACTCACAATAAAGAACAAAAAGGCACAATACTGTGACTGGAACGATACATAAATAACCAACGCATACGAGAGAGATGTTATGACGTGGACCATTTACAAGCCACACTGACTTGTAAATGGTCCAAGTCAGACCAGAACGTCCTCATAAGCTTCTCTTTCCAATGTGAGAGTTATCTGCGTATTACTCACAATAACAATACTCAACATTATTCACAATACTCACACTCTTCATCCCTCGCAACATCTTCGTCAACTTTCAACCACAAACTACATAATTCATTAGAACCTCCATCAATCACAATTTCCACTCACATCCTTCCTTCCTGTTCGTTGAAATTCTCCTCCAGCCATTCAGGGGTGGTTTCCTGATGATTATGAAGGGTTTCTTGTTCCATGGAACCACACTTCTCCTCTGGATCGAACCTTATTGCCTTCCATTCCACAGGAGTTATATGACCCTTGAACATCAATAGCCTACAACACTTCCCCAAAATACAACGTAAAGAACTTATATCTTTCCTAGCAGCCTTCCCGTGACACTCAGCGTGGCTCTACAGCCCAGGAGAGGTAAATGGCACCCTTCAGAGGCACTCTTGCACGCCTCCTTTAAGAGGTTTTCCATTGCCACTCACACATGCACTAGTCGTCCACTACGGTGGTAGGCGGTTCAAGGCACGCAAGTCACCCAGGATTCGACAACGACACCCAGGAGACGGCAACGATACCCAGGTCACTGTAACGACACCCAGGTCATGGCAACAACACCCAGGTCACGGCAATAGCATCCAGAAGATGGCAATGGCATCCAGAAGACGGCAACGACTGGCGGCTTTAGATACAACAAAGAAAGGGTTGTCACGGTTTTAGTTACGGTAAGAAGCGGCAAGATGTCGAACGTCTTTTGGAAGGACAACGAACGCCTTGCAGACCATTTTGACGACAATTGTACGCCGTTTAAGAGACGATAAGAGCTGACAGCGGAAGCAAGAAATGTGGAGACACTGTAATCAATCCATCACCCTCGAATTAGTACTTATGAGGTGGTCAGTCCATCAGTCTGGAGAATTATTATTATTATTATAATCAAGGGGAAGCGCTAAACCCGGAGGATTATACAGTGCCTGGGGGGGGGATGTGGAAGGTATTCAGGCTTAATTCGGGGAACTGGAGCACAGATCCAATTCCCTAAATCAAGAGCCCCTCACCAACATCAAGGAACCTTCCTTGAGGGGCTCAGTCTGGAGAAGAGTTCTGCTCCATAGTTCGGAACAATGTGAAGCTGAATCATCAGAATGAAAACTTATATACTATCATAGGTGAGACGTAGAAATATTAATAACGACAGAAAAGGCGAGCCCACTATTCACTACATCTCTTCTACTGCTGCTGTGTCTGTATTCGACTGAAGAAGGCTACTGTTTAGGCGAAACGTCAGGGAATAATGATGCCTGATTACTGCAGATATGTCAGTATTCTATGTCAGTGTCATATTCACACAGAGGATAAGAACGTCAGCCGACTCCTCGGACACGACTTAAACCCTCCGAACATACAATTAGCGCAGCACCTGACACTAATACATTATACATGACATGAACGATATAAAACGAATCTTTAGCAACGAAGGCACGGAATAACGTACTTTCCCCCAAGATGATAAAAAAAAATAACCACCATTAACAACAAAAACAGTAAATACAAGAACAGAAATAACAATTACAACAATTAGAGCAGCAGCGACCATAACAATTACAGTGTCATTTAGTGAAGAAGGTTAGCGTGATGGAGACAACGAGTCATGTCTCTTGTAACAATTTTAATCTATTTTCTGTATTACATTGACACTCAGCACTGCAATAATCATGCATGGATTTATGCATCCATGCGTAAACGCACACACGAACACACATTAAACTATACATTTATGCATGCACACAGAAATACACACGCTAACATGAATACAAACATTTATGCATGCATGAACGTGCATTCACATGCATTTTTTTGCATGCACATAAAGGCATACATGTGAAGGCATACAATATATATATATATATATATATATATATATATATATATATATATATATATATATATATATATATATATATATATATATATATATATATATATATATATATGTGTGTGTGTGTGTGTGTGTGTGTGTGTGTGTGTGTGTGTGTGTGTGTGTGTGTGTGTGTGTGTGTGTGTGTGTGTGTGTGTGTGTGCAAAACTACCACAGGGGGAATTGAAAGATAGCTCTAGGCCTTTTGTGTTGCAATCAACACATCAGGAGCTTGCAATGTTGTAGGAAAGAGGATAAAATCCGAGCAAACACACATTCAGAGTCGGCGTTTTTGCTAGAATGAGAGAGGAGGGAAGCAGAGATACAGACTGCCGTGATGCAGAGTCTGTAGTAACATAGCAAATTGTCCGGAAGCTAAAGTCATTGTTCCTTCTTCCACTCGGCCTGAACGAAACATTATAAAATCAGCTATCATAGAACATGATAAACATTCATTATATAATAATAGTAGAAGCTTACTCAAATTAGATTCGTTTATAGTGGAGATTATAGTCCATAGCCTAAAACAAGACTCCTATGCTAATGCTATGGATTGTATTAAATGTAGTAGACAGAGGGATAGGGTCGGTTCTGATGGTTCTGATAGTTAAACTAGAGTCTGCCTAAAAACGTTGTGGGACAATACTTTGACTTAACTATGGCCATTGTGTTTGTGGTTAAACTACAAATGTCTCCCCATTAAAGGAGTTCCTTTTTAAATGAGTTTCCCCTTTGTATGAGTCACCTAAACCTAACAAACACTCCATCAGTCATAGATTATTTCTGTCTTTTCCTTGTCAGAACGAGCTTCAGTTTTTTTTTTTTTTTGTCAAGGCGACGACTCTCTCGGTCTTTATTAAGATACCCTTAACTTCTCTGTCGAGGCTTCCCATGACTTCTTTGTCAAGATGACCTGTCAACCTCTTTGTCAACATGACCCACCACTTCTTTGCCAACACGACCCATCACTTCTTTGCCAACACGACCCACCACCTCTTTGTCTCAATAACCACCGTCCTGCCTTGTTGACCCTCTCTGACTACACTTCAGCGGTTGGCTTCAGTAATTACTGAGGTACTTGTGTGACCTCTCCTCCTCTCCCCTCTCCCTCTTCATCTCATCAATTGCCTCGCCGCTTTCTCCTCTTCCCCTTTTCATCACATTATCACTACCTACTCACTCTTCTTCCTCCCCTAAATTTTTACCACTAGAAATGTGGTTAGAGACAGTATTTAAATCACAGATCTTGTTCACCCTTCTCTCTCTCTCTCTCTCTCTCTCTCTCTCTCTCTCTCTCTCTCTCTCTCTCTCTCTCTCTCTCTCTCTCTCTCTCTCTCTCTCTCTCTCTCTCTCTCTCTCTCTGTCTCTCTCTCTCTCTCTCTCTCTCTCTCTCTCTCTCTCTCTCTCTCTCTCTCTTTCTCTCTGCTTTTCTATTTTTTATTCATACATATAGAAAGACAGGATAGTCCTTCATCTAAGCAGTAAATAATTCTCATCAGATAGCCTTGGTGTTTGTCTCTCCCGTGTACTTCCATGCTCTCTTTCTCTCCCTCCCTCCCTCGCTCCCTCCCTCCCTCGCTCCCTCCTTCCCTCTCCCTTTTTCTCTCTCAAGAGCTAAAGCCACAAATTATAAGATATTAGCAAGAGTGTCTTTGTCTGTGGTCGACTGTATAAGTAATGAGTACTGAACACAGCTAAGTAATGACATTCGCTGTACAACAGTGTAAAACAACTCAAGTTATCCATAATAATGTAAAACAGGCATTCGTGTCTAAAACGTGTCTGAAACATGTCTAAAACGTGTCTAAAGCTTCTCAAAAGTGCTAAACCAGTCCTGGAGTTTATATGGCAATGAAATTTTGACGAATAAATATTTTTTTTTTTTTTTTATCACACTGGCCGATTCCCACCAAGGCAGGGTGGCCCGAAAAAGAAAAACTTTCATCATCATTCACTCCATCACTGTCTTGCCAGAAGGGTGCTTTACACTACAGTTTTTAAACTGCAACATTAACACCCCTCCTTCAGAGTGCAGGCACTGTACTTCCCATCTCCAGGACTCAAGTCCGGCCTGCCAGTTTCCTGAACCCCTTCATAAATGTTACTTTGCTCACACTCCAACAGCACGTCAAGTATTAAAAACCATTTGTCTCCATTCACTCCTATCAAACACGCTCATGCATACCTGCTGGAAGTCCAAGCCCCTCGCACACAAAACCTCCTTTACCCCCTCTCTCCAACCTTTCCTAGGCAGACCCTACCCCGCCTTCCTTCCACTACAGACTGATACACTCTTGAAGTCATTCTGTTTCGCTCCATTCTCTCTACACGTCCGAACCACCTCAACAACCCTTCCTCAGCCCTCTGGACAACAGTTTTGGTAATCCCGCACCTCCTCCTAACTTCAAAACTACGAATTCTCTGCATTATATTCACACCACACATTGCCCTCAGACATGACATCTCCACTGCCTCCAGCCTTCTCCTCGCTGCAACATTCATCACCCATGCTTCACACCCATATAAGAGCGTTGGTAAAACTATACTCTACATTATCATCTCTTTGCCTCCAAGGACAAAGTTCTTTGTTTCCACAGACTCCTAAGTGCACCACTCACTCTTTTTCCCTCATCAATTCTATGATTCACCTCATCTTTCATAGACCCATCCGCTGACACGTCCACTCCCAAATATCTGAATACATTCACCTCCTCCATACTCTCTCCCTCCAATCTGATATTCAATCTTTCATCACCTAATCTTTTGTTATCCTCATAACCTTACTCTTTCCTGTATTCACCTTTAATTTTCTTCTTTGCACACCCTACCAAATTCATCCACCAATCTCTGCAACTTCTCTTCAGAATCTCCCAAGAGCACAGTGTCATCAGCAAAGAGCAGCTGTGACAACTCCCACTTTGTGTGTGATTCTTTATCTTTTAACTCC
>NC_091295.1:22594190-22599190 GCF_038502225.1 Cherax quadricarinatus | reverse complement strand
ACCAAGCAGATAGTACACTGACACCAAGCAGATAGTGACTAACACCAAGCAGATAGTGACACTAACACCAAGCAGATAGTGACACTAACACCAAGCAGATAGTGACACTAACACCAAGCAGATAGTGACACTAACACCAAGCAGATAGTGACACTAACACCAAGCAGATAGTGGCACTAACACCAAGCAGATAATGACACTAACACCAAGCAGATAGTGACACTAACACCAAGCAGATAGTGACACTAACACCAAGCAGATAGTGACACTAACACCAAGCAGATAGTGACACTAACACCAAGCAGATAGTGACACTAACACCAAGCAGATAGTGACACTAACACCAAGCAGATAGTGACACTAACACCAAGCAGATAGTGACACTAACACCAAGCAGATAGTGACACTAACACCAAGCAGATAGTGACACTAACACCAAGCAGATAGTGACACTAACACCAAGCAGATAGTGACACTAACACCAAGCAGATAGTGACACTAACACCAAGCAGATAGTGACACTAACACCAAGCAGATAGTGACACTAACACCAAGCAGATAGTGACGCTAATACCAAGCAGATAGTGACACTAACACCAAGCAGATAGTGATAACACCAAGCAGATAGTGACACTAACACCAAGCAGATAGATACACTAACACCAAGCAGATGTGACACTAACACCAAGCAGATAGTGACACTAACACCAAGCAGATAGTGACACTAACACCAAGCAGATAGTGACTCTAACACCAAGCAGATAGTGACACTAACATCAAGCAGATAGTGACACAGATAGTACTGACACCAAGCAGATAGTGACACTAACACCAAGCAGATAGTGACTCTAACACCAAGCAGATAGTGACACTGACACACTAGTGACACTAACACCAATGACACTAACATCAAGCAGATAGTGACACTAGCACCAAGCAGATAGTGACATTAACACCAAGCAGATAGTGACACTAACACCAAGAAGATAGTGACACTAACACCAAGCAGATAGTGACACTAACACCAAGCAGATAGTGACACTAACGCCAAGCAGATAGTGACACTAACACTAAGCAGATAGTGACACTGACACCAAGCAGATAGTGACACTAACACCAAGCAGATAGTGACACTAACACCAAGCAGATAGTGACACTAAAACCAAGCAGATAGTGACACTAACACCAAGCAGATAGTGACACTGACACCAAGCAGATAGTGACATTAACACCAAGCAGATAGTGACACTAACACGAAGCAGATAGTGACACTAACACCAAGCAGATAGTGACACTAACACGAAGCAGATAGTTACACTAACACCAGACAAATAGTGACATTAACACCAGACAAACAGTGACACTAACTCTAGACAAACAGTGACATTAACACCAGACAAACAGTGACGCTAACAACAGACAAACAGTGACACTAACGCCAGACAAATAGTGACACTAACACCAGAGAAACAGTGACATTAACGCCAGACAAACAGTGACACTAATACCAGACAAACACTCACACTAACACCAGACAAACACTGACACTAACGCCAGACAAACAGTGACACTAATACCAGACAAATAGTGACGCTGACACCAGACAAACAGTGACACTAACGCCAGACAAACATTGGCACTAACACCAGACAAACAGTGACACTAACACCAAACAAACAGTGACACTAACACCAGACAAACAGTGACACTAACGCCAGACAAACAGTGACACTAATACCAGACAAATAGTGACACTAACACCAGAGAAACAGTGACGCTAACAACAGACAAACAGTGACACTAACACCAGACAAACAGTGACACTAACACCAGACAAACAGTGACACTAATACTAGACAAACAGTGACACTAACACCAGACAAACAGTGACACTAACACCAGACAAACAGTGACACTAACACCAGACAAACAGTGACACTAACACCAGACAGAGAGTGACACTAACACCAGAGAAACACTAACACCAGACAGAAGTGTGAGTGTGTAATGATAAGGATCAAAATGATCCTCAACATATCCTCTTCCTCATGCTATAAATCATAAGTCTTCATCTAATCTCCAACTGTAATCACTCGTGTAATTAGCTGCCCTCTGTCTCAGTCTTAAAAATTTGACTGCGAAATTGCCAACTCTCTAATTAATTACCCAAACACGGTCAGTGAAGTGACTAACTCATTAGCGAATAAATTAGTCTACCGTGCAATTTGACCACAAGGAATGAGTAACTACTGTCGAGGGATATCGTTATGTACCATTAAAGGTCTCGAGAATAAGCTTGGTTTGGTAAGATTTGTCCGAAAACAGGACAAGTGTTTCCTAACGCGTGCCTTGCTCATATGATGACTCGCAGCTGAAGCTTTTGGTCATCCGCTGACCTACCGGTCCACCCCTTAAGAATTATGATTATCGACAGTGTTACCTTGAGTATGTAACTTAAGCACCTGGGATAATTTTATCTCATTCCCTTCCTTTTTTCAGTTCCATTAGTCTGCTCTTTTATAGTTGTGTTGGGGAGCATAACACTGGAAACTATTACGTTAATAAAACACGAGGGTGTATTTTATTTACATTAATCTCAAGGGTATAAAGAAATATTTAACCTTATTTAAGCTGCAGTTTGCTAAGAATTTGTATATTGGCCCAGATTTAAAAAGTTTTACCCAATGAAATTTGTCATGAATTTTATCACCTTCACCGAATTGGATTCGAACAGAAAACTATAAAAATATGTATAAATATAGCAGGGTTGCCCAGTACAACAGCCAGGAGTAAATCTTGAGGGATTCCCGAGGTTGTCGATACAGCCAGGTAAAGAACCATCCCTTCAAGCCAGCCCTAACTACCCCTCCCAGCCAGACTTAACTTCTAATAGTCAGACATGACTACTCCTCCTAGCTAGCTGTAACTACATCTAAGTTGGGATGAGGAATTTCTAGAGCAGTGTGGTCTGGGGATTATCAGGACGAGAAACCGACAGTTGGTGTTAACAGTTACCAATACGACACTTTCGTGGCATCGTACACGCTGTTCAGAGCAGCTTTTTCAAGTGATCTAAAGGACTGCAAGGAGGAACTTAGTAAACCATTAGTTACATTACCTCTTCAACAAATCACTGCAAGCGGGTAATGTACCTGATAAGTGGAAAATGGCAAACCTGATACCTATTTACAATTTAAGAGATAGGTTATAAGCTTCACATTATAGACCAGTATGTCTAATTTCAACTTAAGGAAAGCTGATAGAATATCAGTAACTGCAGACAAAATTCGAAGCCACATTAACAGTAATAGTTAACAATAATAATTAACAAAATAAAATCCCTGGTTGTTATAATGAAAACTGCTGTTCCTCAAGTCACAGTTCTGAACCTAATTCTCTTCCTCGTTCTCATACTCAATAAAGAAATATGTCATAGCGCTGGCACCTAGTGAGGACACAGTAAGTCTTCATGCTGATACTGGGCAGATCATCTGGTGGGTCACAGAAAGTAATACGATTTTCATTGAGAGTGACTTTCACTTACTTCGTTATGGAAAAACTGAAGATTTAAAGCCCAATCAGAATTTAAAAGAAACTTAATTCACTCGATAAATTAGAAGGGCAATGTGGGTGACTTTAAAGTGATAATGTCAGCAGATCTTACTTTGTGATCGATGGTTTGAAAAAACGACTAGTTGAAGATTGAGACACTTATGCAAAATATAGGAATCTTTATTGAGGAAACTTCTCGCCACACAGTGGCTTCATCAGTACAGTACAAAGCAGAAAGGTGTAAGGGGAGGAGGAGTTTAAGGTAATTCGTACCTCAGCCTGGAGTCGATGTATTCAGTCCATCAGTCTTGTAAAATGTACAGCATAGGGCCGTAGACGTGGATTATATACTGTAGTCAGGTGAGGCGAAGCAGGAGGAGGCGGGGGCCATAGTGGTACCATCCACTAGTCTAAATAGGTCGTCGTCCAAACGTTGGACAAATTTTGAAGAATGTTTCTAGTTTAACTAAATAAGACAAACGACAAGTTTTCGAGAGAGAACAGTCATGGAAAACCTTCAGAAAATGCCGTTAACTGAATCAGGCGAACATGGTAGCAATAAAACTCTCATTATAACCAAGATGTTACTGACAGATTTACCGTCATTATACAGTGATAAGAAAATGTTAATAAAGGGGAAAATGCAAAGTGCAGGAGAAACATTATTGCAGCTCGTTTTATTGTAAGTTACGGCAGGAAATCTTGCGATGTATACGAGAGAGAGAGAGAAAAAAAACACGTTCAACCACGACACGTTAAACCACGACGCAAATATTTGTTGTTGAAGTAAGGTAATTGTTAAAACAAGGTATAAGTAGTGGGAAATTATATCCAAATAGTAAAGAAGGAAAATCGCCAAAGTTTGACGCAAATGGATCCAAAACTCTTGTGTTTGTTTTGGGACAGAGAAACACCACCGTGTTATATAAGGAAAGATTGGTAAAAGTAAAGAATACAATGACCAAAAAGATGCAACAACAAAAACTACAAAAGAAGAAGAAGGAGGAGGAGGAGGAAGAAAAACAAAAAGAAGACGAAGAAGAAGAAGAAGTAGAAGAAGAAGAAGAAGAAGAAGAAGAAGAAGAAGAAGAAGAAGAAGAAGAAGAAGAAGAAGAAGAAGAAGAAGAAGAAGAAGAAGAAGAAGAAGAAGAAGAAGAAGAAGAAGAAGAAGAAGAAGAAGAAGAAGAAGAAGAAGAAGAAGAAGAAGAAAGGGATAAAAGAAACCAACAGCCACCATCAACAACAATAGCAACACTGCCAACAACAACACAACAGCAATAACAACAGCAACAACAACGGAAATAACAGCAGCAACAACAGAAATAACAGCAACAACAACGGCAGACACAACAATAACAGCAAAAAAACAAAAGCAATATAAAAAAACAGCGACAACACCAGCAACAACTACGAAACGCTAAAAACTGCAACAAAACAAGAAAGCAATA
>NC_091295.1:22581690-22586690 GCF_038502225.1 Cherax quadricarinatus | reverse complement strand
AAGGCAGCCAGGGGTTTATTGGCAATTCCCCTAATACTTGATGGGAGGCTGTTGAACAGTTTTGGGCCCCGGACACTTATGGTGTTTTCCCTTAGTGTACCAATGGCGCCCCTACTTTTTATTGGGGGCATTTTGCATCGCCTGCCCAGTCTTTTATTTTCGTAGGGAGTGATTTCTGTGTGCAGATTTGGGACCATTCCTTCCAAGATTTTTCAAGTGTAGATTATGATATATCTCTCCCTCCTGCGTTCCAACGAGTACAAGTCAAGTGCTTCCAAGCGTTCCCAGTAGTTAAGGTGCTTGACAGAACTTATACGTGCAGTAAAGGATCTCTGTACACTCTCTAGATCTGCGATTTCACCTGCTTTGAATGGAGATGTTAATGTACAGCAGTATTCCAGCCTAGAGAGAACAAGTGATTTGAAAAGGATCATTATGGGCTTGGCATCTCTCGTTTTGAAAGTTCTCATTATCCATCCTATCATTTTCTTTGCACGTGCGATCGTGGCACTGTTGTGATCCTTGAAAGTGAGATCCTCAGACATTACTACTCCCAGGTCCCTTACATTATTTTCCCGCTCTATTGTATGGCCGGAGTCAGTAGTATACTCTGTTCTAGTTATTATCTCCTCCAGTTTTCCATAACGGAGTAGTTGGAATTTGTCCTCATTGAGCATCATATTGCTCTGAAATATGTTGAGGCAGGATCACAGAGTTTAGTCTACATATACAGCCTCTCCTCACGACGAGCTCTCTGACCAGTAGGCATACCTAAATAATGTATATTAGAGCTGGTTAACTCTATTCTGTTTACTGCAACAGACAACAATCTATAAACATTTACAAATATAATAAAAATGTTATAAATAGTGAAAAGGTGACATTAAAACAATATCAAAGATGGCTGACACAAACCCACTACCATTATAGTATGCTCCTCACTTAGCGACGAATTTGTTTACGAATGTGGTCTTAAGAACGGAACTCCACCGTTGAGTGAGGAGACGCTGTGCATTCAAAGGTGTATTAATAAAGAGAAGAGCCAAAAATTTCGCCGTTGGTAAATAAGAGATGAAGGAGAGATAACCACTTATAATATGATAAAGAAATATAAAAAAAATAATTGAAAAAGGTAATTAGCGCTGTCAGTGGGTAGAACAGTTATTGTTCCTGGGGAATGGTAATCAGAACAGAGATCAAAACAGAAGGAGAGGAAATGGGAGAAAACATTATTAATCCTAAGAAAGAGGAAGGGTGATCCAGTCCTCTGATCAAGAGCCCTAGCGGGCACGGCAGCCTCGTAGGGACACATTAAAATGTATCTTCACATTGCATGTGTCGCAGACACTCCCGACCGTGGCAACTTTTTTTTCCTGTATAATATAAATAGTTGGTGGGAATTTTGTTTTGAAAAAAAGTATTCACTGATATGATTTTTTTATTAACAAAAAGTTGACGTTCATTGCAATTTCGTTTTAGGTTAAAAAACTAGAATTTTTATGTACAATTTTTATGTGATTTACTGACCTATGTTTTCCCATAGTCTCAACATTCACCTTAAAATAGAAGAGCGTGACTGTAAGAGTGATTGTCTTGATGGTGACTGTAAGAGTGATTGTCTTGATGGTGACTGTAAGAGTGATTGTCTTGATGGTGACTGTAAGAGTGATTGTCTTGACGGTGACTGTAAGAGTGATTGTCTTGATGGTGACTGTAAGGTGATTGTCTTGACGGTGACTGTAAGAGTGATTGTCTTGATGGTGACTGTAAGAGTGATTGTCTTGATGGTGACTGTAAGGTGATTGTCTTGACGGTGACTGTAAGAGTGATTGTCTTGATGGTGACTGTAAGAGTGATTGTCTTGATGGTGACTGTAAGAGTGTTTGTCTTGATGGTGACTGTAAGGTGATTGTCTTGACGGTGACTGTAAGAGTGATTGTCTTGATGGTGACTGTAAGAGTGATTGTCTTGATGGTGACTGTAAGAGTGTTTGTCTTGATGGTGACTGTAAGAGTGATTGTCTTGATGGTGACTGTAAGAGTGATTGTCTTGATGGTGACTGTAAGAGTGATTGTCTTGATGGTGACTGTAAGAGTGTTTGTCTTGATGGTGACTGTAAGAGTGATTGTCTTGATGGTGACTGTAAGAGTGATTGTCTTGATGGTGACTGTAAGAGTGATTGTCTTGATGGTGACTGTAAGAGTGATTGTCTTGATGGTGACTGTAAGAGTGATTGTCTTGATGGTGACTGTAAGAGTGATTGTCTTGATGGTGACTGTAAGAGTGATTGTCTTGATGGTGAGTGATTGTCTTGATGGTGACTGTTTGTCTTGATGGTGACTGTAAGAGTGATTGTCTTGATGGTGACTGTAAGAGTGATTGTCTTGATGGTGACTGTAAGAGTGATTGTCTTGATGGTGACTGTAAGAGTGATTGTCTTGATGGTGACTGTAAGAGTGATTGTCTTGATGGTGACTGTAAGAGTGATTGTCTTGATGGTGACTGTAAGAGTGTTTGTCTTGATGGTGACTGTAAGAGTGATTGTCTTGATGGTGACTGTAAGAGTGATTGTCTTGATGGTGACTGTAAGAGTGATTGTCTTGATGGTGACTGTAAGAGTGATTGTCTTGATGGTGACTGTAAGAGTGATTGTCTTGATGGTGACTGTAAGAGTGATTGTCCTGATGGTGACTGTAAGAGTGATTGTCTTGATGGTGACTGTAAGAGTGATTGTCTTGATGGTGACTGTAAGAGTGATTGTCTTGATGGTGACTGTAAGAGTGATTGTCTTGATGGTGACTGTAAGAGTGATTGTCTTGATGGTGACTGTAAGAGTGATTGTCTTGATGGTGACTGTAAGAGTGATTGTCTTGATGGTGACTGTAAGAGTGATTGTCTTGATGGTGACTGTAAGAGTGATTGTCTTGATGGTGACTGTAAGAGTGATTGTCTTGATGGTGACTGTAAGAGTGATTGTCTTGATGGTGACTGTAAGAGTGTTTGTCTTGATGGTGACTGTAAGAGTGATTGTCTTGATGGTGACTGTAAGAGTGATTGTCTTGATGGGGACTGTAAGAGTGATTGTCTTGACGGTGACTTTAAGAGTGATTGTCTTGATGGTGACTGTAAGAGTGATTGTCTTGACGGTGACTGTAAGAGTGATTGTCTTGACGGTGACTGTAAGAGTGATTGTCTTGATGGGGACTGTAAGAGTGATTGTCTTGACGGTGACTGTAAGAGTGATTGTCTTGATGGTGACTGTAAGAGTGATTGTCTTGACGGTGACTGTAAGAGTGATTGTCTTGACGGTGACTGTAAGAGTGATTGTCTTGACGGTGACTGTAAGAGTGAATGTCTTGATGGTGACTGTAAGAGTGATTGTCTTGACGGTGACTGTAAGAGTAATTGTCTTGACGGTGACTGTAAGAGTGATTGTTTTGATGGTGACTGTAAGAGTGATTGTTTTGATGGTGACTGTAAGAGTGATTGTCTTGATGGTGACTGTAAGAGTGATTGTCTTGATGGTGACTGTAAGAGTGATTGTCTTGATGGTGACTGTAAGAGTGATTGTCTTGATGGTGACTGTAAGAGTGATTGTCTTGATGGTGACTGTAAGAGTGATTGTCTTGATGGTGACTGTAAGAGTGATTGTCTTGACGGTGACTGTAAGAGTGATTGTCTTGACGGTGACTGTAAGAGTGATTGTCTTGACGGTGACTGTAAGGATGATTGTCTTGACGGGGACTGTAAGAGTGATTGTCTCGACGGTGACTGTAAGAGTGATTGTCTTGACGGGGACTGTAAGAGTGATTGATTTTACGGTGAC
This sequence comes from Cherax quadricarinatus, assembly GCF_038502225.1. Lineage (NCBI taxonomy): Eukaryota > Metazoa > Arthropoda > Malacostraca > Decapoda > Parastacidae > Cherax > Cherax quadricarinatus. The sequence continues at coordinate 22,582,864 of NC_091295.1, read as the reverse complement.
TGTAACAGTGATTGTGAATATAAGAGAGCCCTGACAGTGACTGTAAGAATGATCGTCTTGACTGTGACTGTATAAGTGATTACTTTGACCGTGACTGTCAGAATGATCGTCTTCAACAAGCAAATACCCGGGGATATGGAAACCGGTATTAGACACAAACAATAAAAGCCATAAGTGGATACTGGTGAACGATGGACCGGTATAACGAAACTACCCCAGAGAACCCCAAACATTCCCCGTATAACCCTCATTCACGAAATGTACATTATATAATTTCACAGGTTAATATAAATTCATAAAATGGGTTTCAATCGGCAACATAAATGGCTATAGACATGGTGATAAATTACGTGGCATCAAAGTCTTTTCTGCGATTTATAGGCGTAATTTTTGCACAGACTTAACCAAGGATAAAGCAATAAAGTCAAGCAGTGTGATTTATTTCCCTAATAAGCCGCTTGTGTTGCAGTTACAAACGGGAATAAAGCGATGCAAACATAACGACAAGATGAGAAGACCAGAGGGGAAAAAAATAGTGACGTATAGTAATCAGTGTCTTAAAATATATACCGGATCCCAAAACAAAGGCTTGAAGTCCATTATAAGTAAAGTTTGAAACCCATTATAAATAATGCCTGAAGCCCATTATAAATAAAGGTCTGAAGCCCATCATAAAATAAAGGCTTGAAGTCCATTGTAAACAAAAGCCTGAAGATCACCAGAATCCCACTGGAATCCTAAAGCCTGTATCTCACTGGATCCCTTAACCCGGTACCCCATTGAAACCCTAAAACCCATTGTACAGTTTTTACTATTGGAAGTCTGTATTCCACTGGAATCCTGTATCTTACTGGAATCCTGTATCCCACTAGAATCCCGTATCCCACTAGAATCCTGTATCCCACTGGAATCTTGTATCCCACTGGAATCCTGTATCCCACTGGAATCCTGTATACTACTGGAATCTATATCCTACTGGAATCCCGTATTCCACTGGAATCTTGTATCTCACTGGAATCCTGTATCCCACTGGAATCCAATATCCTACTGGAATCCTTTATGCCAATGCAATACTGTATCCCACTGGAATCCTGTATCCCACTGGAATCCAGTATCCTACTGGAATATCATATCACACTATTTCAAAGTATTATTCTTCATTTTTATTATTAAA
>NC_091295.1:22549190-22579190 GCF_038502225.1 Cherax quadricarinatus | reverse complement strand
GCTTTAAGAAGTACGATAAAGCTCACGAAGCAGGGAGGGAGTGACCTAGGCGCGACCGGTGAAGAGGCGGTGGCCAGGAGCCATGAACCGACCCATGCAACCACAACAGATAAGTAGCACAGTGTATTTAACCCTGGTTCGTGTGCAAGGGGAAAGAGGAAAACAACACATTTCAGCGTACTTAAACCTTGCTTATAAGCCAGTCCCTACTTACTGGACGCAGAACAATAAACCGACCATCATCAGGTCTCTCCAGGTTGAAAGCACTAATCAAATTCTTCAGCCTGCTTTAAACATTAATGGAAAAAAGTAATGCAGAAGTATAATAAAAAAGAGGGGAAGAGAAGACGGTGGGTGACATTAATAAGATACAAAAAAAAAAAAAAAAAAAAAAAAAAAAAAAAAAAAAAAAAAAAAAAAAAAAAAAAAAAAAAAAAAAAAAAAAAAAAAGCTCGTCTGGTGAGCAAATTGGATGAAGAATGTGAAAGAAAGTTCGGTGACCTTCGGGAGGAAACAGTGAAAGTATGTAATAAAGCACTGGATGATGGAACACTGGTAAGACAGACAAATATGGCTATAAAAAAGAGCTCTAAAACTGGATGAGGAAATGAAGAAGCAGGAGACCATGTAGAAAATAATGGGGAGGATAGAAGAAAAAGAAGAGGGAAGCAGAAAGGACAGAGGAAGACAATCACTAGCGGAGATACTCTTAAGAGACTAAAAGATAAAGGAAGTGAAAAGAAAGACAGAAAGGAAACTGGTAAAAACAGATAAGGCAATCTGGAGGGAAAGGCAATTAAGGGGAGAAAAGGGAAAGACACGGATGATCTATGGACTATAAAGACTGAGTTTTTTTTTTTTCTTTTTTTTTCGCCGGTACTCCTCCTATCTCCTTCACACTGAGGGGTGTGAAGGAGATTGGAGGAGTACGAGAATTATATCGATCAGTGAGAGAAAAGGAGGTAAGAAAGAGATAGGGCAGATGGAAAATTCAGAAATTTTTGAGGTTCTCCCAGAGCAAACAACGCTGAATCAAGTAAACAAACCTTCTGTCTGATTACACAGCTCCAAACAAGGTCTTGAAACAGAAAGCATACCTGAGGAATACACAACATCAACCTGTATACTGGGCTTGAGACATGACCCTTGTGAGTTTATCGCTTAGATTCGGTGGTAATAATAACAGGAGCACATTAATTACCGTCAGAGCTGGGAAAGAGAAGCAACGAAGGATGGGTGACAGGAGGAGCCCGAGATGAGAATATGAAGATTTCACCAAACAAATGGTTGACACAACAGCGAAAGGAGCAAGGAGAGTTTATAGGACTAAAGAAAAAGTATTGATTGTGGGTAATTTCAACCACAAAGAAATAGGTTAAGAGAACTAGAACCCACATAGGGTGTTGGAAACTTTTAGGACTAAGATGGTGGTGGTATAAGAAAACTTTCATGTGTCAGCATGTTATGAACTGGATCAAGTATTTACCACAAGTACATGGTAGGTGAGATGGGATATGAGAGCCTCCTGGGTACTTACCATAATACAGAATTGAATTCTGAATTCCTTCTGGAATTAAACCTTGAAGGAAGAACGTCGGTGGAGGGTGAAAGAAGCCAGTTTATGAAAGAAGGTCCTTTAAAGACATGAGAGAATACCTGAGCTCATTTCAATAGGATAGGGAACTGGATTGCAAGTCAAGGAATGAGATGATGAAGTACCTAAGCAGACACTGCCAGGAGGAAAACCTCATATCCAGACGAAGGGAAAATGACAAAAAGAAAGAGATCATGGTTCAACCAACGACGCTGACACATATGACGAATTCACACACTCATACACATGCATGTACACACACATACACACACACACACATACACACACACACACACGTACACACTCACGGCACAATTGCCTTAAGCTTTCAGGGGCACCATGGAGAAAGGTGAAACAAGCACTTGCACTCACCCAAGCACTCAGGGAGAAACACTTGCACTCACCCAAGCACTCCGGGAAGAATATGTGTGCACTCAAGCCAGACACTGAGGAAGGGAGTCCTCGCGTGTACTGGCATCGGCATGTAGAGAGAGAATGCACAATGTTGTTCTCGTATTCACGATGGGTGTAAAAAGTCGTGTGTGTCCTGAATACCAGCCAGCAGAGGGTAATGTTCTTTGGGGGAGTCCCAGAGCTGGAACCCGTGTGTCTTGGCTTGTTGGGGGTGTGCTGGTGTGTCTGGGGGTGTTGGGGGAGTGGTGGTGGTGTGCTGGCAGGTATGGTGGGGAGTATTGCAGTGTCGGGAGTGTGGTGGTGGTGGAGTTTCCTGTGAACTGGCGGTAGTGGTGTGTTGGGTGGTGGTGGTGGAGTGTTGGTGCAGAAATGGGGAGAGAGGGTGGCGATGTAACGATTAATATGCTAGAGGTGCGAGGTGTTGGGGAAAGGAGAGGAAGGGGGGGTAGTGATATTGGATGGGGTGAGATGGGATGCTGAGGATATATGTAGGAGAGGGATGCTGGTGAGGTTGAAGAGGGATGCTGGTGATGTTGGAGAGGGATACTGGAAATACTGAAGAGTAATACTGCAGAGGAAAGGTGGAGATATTGGAGAAAGATACTGGAGAGGGATGCTGGAGATACTGAAGAGGGATGCTAGAGATATTGGAGAGAGATATTGGAAAGGGATGTTGGCGATATCGGAGAGAGATACTGGAGATGTTAGAGAAAGACTCTGGAGCAAGAGATGTTGGAGGTATGCTGGAAATGTAAACGAGTTACTTTGGAGATGTTGTAGCGGTGTTGGCGCTGCTGTAATGGGAAGCAGCGATGGATCACTGAAGCAGCGACGGATCGCTGAAGCAGCGACGGATCGCTGAAGCAGCGACGGATCACTGAAGCAGCGACGGACCGCTGAAGCAGCGATGGATCACTGAAGCAGCGACGGATCGCTGAAGGGAAAAATGAGAGGAAATTATCATTTTAAAGATTTTTTAAAGAATATTTTTCCAAATGACGAAATATTTTGTAGTTTTCAGGTATGTTCACTGCTTTTTCCTCCTCCTGTTTATGCTGCTTTCTTCTCCTCCTGTTCATGCTGCTTTCTTCTCCTCCTGTTCATGCTGCTTTCTTCTCCTCCTGTTCATGCTGCTTTCTTCTCCTCCTGTTCATGCTGCTTTCTTCTCCTGTTCATGCTGCTTTCTTCTCCTCCTGTGCATGTTGAGGGAAATGCTACAAGCTAAGTCAAAGATTAAATAGTGGACTGAAATGGGACTTAGCTTGATAGACAGCTTTCGTCTACACAGCCGTCCCTGCAGGCGAAGTCTTGAGAAGCTGTCGCATGCAATCCCTCAAGGGCTGGAAATTAAAATATTATAGGTGAGTTTAATTATCCTTAGGGGGTGTTATATCAGTATTTTCATTACTGAATACTGGCTGGATCCATTAAATCCTATACTCACGTGTGTGGGCTCGATGGCCCACGTTTCACCGGGTATTGGTACGTCAAATAAACATAAATGGATATCCGCTGCGCAGCCGACCTACCCCTATTATGGATATTAGACGCACCTGGTATTTGTAGTTGAACCATAATTGCACCTGGTTATCCGTTGTCTTGATTGAAGAATAGTGTCTTTGAGAATGTCCACGTCTTCTATGTTCCACAAGAAGCTGAACACACTTCTTGGTAATAGGGTTATAGTTATTATGGAGATTGTCTGAGGTACAGCAATGCACAATTCACTTCCTTTGTTCGTTCTCAGCGTGCAGTGGTCTTTATTGCACCATTAAACATACTGCAATCTGAAGACGCCACAGCACCCTTTGCCGCCACTCCCGCTAGCCACAAAGAAAGAGCTGACCTAGTACATTTCTGCTCCTTGCTAAACTTCCACTATGAAGCAATGCAGAATGCTTGATTCTTGCTGTCTTAAGCAAAGACAACAATGTACATCTTTAACATGGTAATAAAGAGGGTGCAAGATTTTCCTTAATTGTCCTGCTAAGGTAAGAGATTGATTGTCTCTTATTTAAAGTGCACTACTTGCAACACTGGTCTCTTGCAAAGAGCTGTATGACCCGCAACAGGTACACGCTGGTTAAACATATGGTCGTAATTACTTGATGTATCAGTAAACAAGATGCTTGCCCCTTCTGAGAGGGCTGGGCCCCTCAGGGCTGAAGGGGCTGAAGGGCTGAAGAAGGCTAAAGGGGGTTGATATCCCCCTCCTGGAGAAAATTTCTCCAGAGTTCATGCTGCTTTCTTCTCCTGTTCATGCTGCTTTCTTTTCCTGTTCATGCTGCTTTCTTTTCTTGTTCATGCTGCTTTCTCCTACTCCTGTTCATGCTGCTTTCTCCTACTCCTGTTCATGCTACTTTCTCCTACTCCTGTTCATACTGCTTTCTTCTCCTGTTCATGCTGCTTTCTCCTACTCCTGTTCATGCTGCTTTCTCCTCCTACTGTTCATGCTGCTTTCTTTTCCACTTGTTTTTGCTGCTTTCTCCTCCTGTTCATGCTGCTTTCTTCTCCTGTTCATGCTTCTTTCTTCTCCTTTTCATGCTGCTTTCTCCTATTCTTGTTCATGCTGCTTTCTCCTCCTACTGTTCATGCTGCTTCCTTCTCCTCCTGTTCATGCTGCTTTCTTCTACTCCTGTTCATGCTGCTTTCTCCTCCTGTTCATGCTTCTTTCTTCTCCTCCTGTTCTTGCTGCTTTCTCCTCCTGTTCATGCTGCTTTCTCCTCCTATTGTTCATGCTGCTTTCTTCTCCTTCTATTCTTGCTGGTTTCTCCTCCTATTCATGCTGCTTTCTCCTCCTCCTGTTCATGCTGCTTTCTTCTCCTACTGTTCATGCTGCTTTCTTCTCCTCCTGTTCATGCTGCTTTCTTCTCCTCCTGTTCATGCTTCTTTCTCCTCCTCCTCCTGTCCATGCTGCTTTCTCCTCCTAGTGTTCTTGCTGCTTTCTCCTCCTCCTGTTCTTGCTGCTTTCTCCTCCTCCTGTTCTTGCTGCTTTCTCCTCCTCCTGCTCTTGCTGCTTTCTCCTCCTCCTGTTCTTGCTGCTTTCTCCTCCTCCTGTTCTTGCTGGTTTCTCCTCCTCCTGTTCATGCTGTTTTCTTCTCCTGTTCATGCTGCTTTCTCCTACTCCTGTTCATGCTGCTTTCTCCTCCTACTGTTCATGCTGCTTTCTTCTCCTCCTGTTCATGCTGCTTTCTTCTACTCCTGTTCATGCTGCTTTCTCCTCCTCCTGTTCTTGCTGCTTTCTCCTCCTCCTGTTCTTGTTGCTTTCTCCTCCTCCTGTTCTTGCTGCTTCCTCCTCCTCCTGTTCTTGATGTTTTCTTCTGATTTTAAACGTGCTTTTTTTCTCTTCTTTTTGCCTTCTATTCCCTCTGTTCTTCTTGCTTTCTTCTCTTTCTCTTTTTGCTGCTTTCTTCTCCCCTTCTTTTTGCTGCTTTCTTTTCTCCCTCTTCATGCTGCTTTTTTCTCCTCCTCTCTGCTGCTTTCTCTTCTCATGATACTTACTTCTCTTCTCCCTGCTTTCTTCTTTTCATCTTGCTGTTTTCTTCTTGTCTTGCTGCTTTCTCCTCTTCTCGTTGTTTTCTTCTCCTCTTCTTGCATACTACTCTCTCTCTCTCTTTGCTCTTTTCTTCCCTTCCTCTTTTTACTGCAATCCACTCTTCTTCTTTCTGCTTTCTCTTCCTTCTCTTCTTATTGCTTCTTTCTCTTTCTCTTCTTACTGCATATTCCTCCTACTTCCTTTCTACTTCTCTTCTTAATGTATTCATCTTCCTTTGATGCTTTTTTTTACATCTTTCTCTTTTTTTTACATCTTTCTCTTTTTTTTACATCTTTCTCTTTTTTTACATCTTTCTCTTTTTTTACATCTTTCTCTTTTTTTACATCTTTCTCTTTTTTTTACATCTTTCTCTTTTTTTTACATCTTTCTCTTTTTTTTACATCTTTCTCTTTTTTTACATCTTTCTCTTTTTTACATCTTTCTCTTTTTTTACATCTTTCTTTTTTTTTACATCTTTCTCTTTTTTTTACATCTTTCTCTTTTTTTTACATCTTTCTCTTTTTTTTACATCTTTCTCTTTTTTTTACATCTTTCTCTTTTTTTTACATCTTTCTCTTTTTTTTACATCTTTCTCTTTTTTTTACATCTTTCTCTTTTTTTTACATCTTTCTCTTTTTTTTACATCTTTCTCTTTTTTTACATCTTTCTCTTTTCATCTTCTTTTTACTTTCTTCTCTTGACTCATTTTTATCATTTTCTTCCCATCATATTTTTCTTTTAATCTTCTTTACATCTTAAAACTTAACTATCTTCTTATCGCTTTCTCCTCTACTTTATGGTTTCTTATCATCTTTAATTTATTTTCTCTTCTTGATATTTTATTTTCTCTTCTTGACACTTTCTGCTTCCCTCTTTATAATTTATTTTCCTCATCCTGAGGCATTTTCTTCTTCTACTCTTCTTGCTGCTTTTCTCTCTTCTTGAAAACTTCTTCTCTTGTTGATGTGTTCTCTTCTTGAAGATTTTTTCTTTTCTTGTGGCTTCTCTTCTTGATGTGTTCGATGCTTGAAGATTTCTTCTCATCTTGATGATTTCTCCTTTTTCTGATGGATTCTTCTCCTGTTGATGGTTTCTTCTTTCTTGATGACTTCTTCTCTTCTGGATGTCTTATCTTTTCTTGATGGATTCTTCTCTTCTTGATGGATTCTTCTCTTCTTGATGGATTCTTCTCTTCTTGATGGATTCTTCTCTTCTTGATGGATTCTTCTCTTCTTGATGGATTCTTCTCTTCTTGAAGCTTCTTCCCTTCTTGATGACTTAATAGCTTCTTATCTTCTTGATGAGTTCTTTTCTTAATGAGGGAGGAGACATCATCACATATGTGTAATATTGGTGGTGATGTCTCTTCCTTCATGTGTAACACTGGTGGTGATGTCTCCTCCCTCATATGTAACACTGGTGATGATGTCTCCTCCTTCATGTGTAACACTGGTGGTGATGTCTCCTCCCTCATATGTAACACTGATGGTGATGTCTCCTCCTTCATGTGTAACACTGGTGGTGATGTCTCCTCCCTCATATGTAACACTGATGGTGATGTCTCCTCCTTCATGTGTAACACTGGTGATGATGTCTCCTCCTTCATGTGTAACACTGGTGGTGATGTCTCCTCCCTCATATGTAACACTGGTGATGATGTCTCCTCCTTCATGTGTAACACTGGTGATGATGTCTCCTCCTTCATGTGTAACACTGGTGGTGATGTCTCCTCCCTCATATGTAACACTGGTGATGATGTCTCCTCCTTCATGTGTAACACTGGTGGTGATGTCTCCTCCCTCATATGTAACACTGGTGATGTACTCACCTAATTGTGGTTGCAGGGGTCGAGACTCAGCTCCTGGCTCTCCTCCTCCTTCATGTGTTACACACTGGTGGTGATGTCTCCTCCCTCATATTTTACACACTGATGGTGATGTCTCATCCCTCATAGTTTACACAATGGTGGTGATGTCTCCTTCATATTTTACACACTGGTGGTGATGTCTCCTTCATATTTTGCACACTGATGGTGATGTCTCCTCCCTCATATTTTACACACTGGTGGTGATGTCTCCTCCTTCATATTTTACACACTAGTGGTGATGTCTCCTCCTTCATATTTTACACACTAGTGGTGATGTCTCCTCCCTCATATTTTACACACTGGTGGTGATGTCTCCTCCCTCATATTTTACACATGGTGGTGATGTCTCCTCCCTCATATTTTACACATGGTGGTGATGTCTCCTCCCTCATATTTTACACACTGGTGGTGATGTCTCCTCCCTCATATTTTACACACTGGTGGTAATGTCTCCTCCCTCATATTTTACACACTGGTGGTGATGTCTCCTCCCTCATATTTTACACACTGGTGGTAATGTCTCCTCCCTCATATTTTACACACTGGTGGTGATGTCTCCTCCTTCATGTGTTACACAATGTTGGTGATGTCTCCTCCCTCATATTTTACACACTGGTGATGATGTCTCCTTCATATTTTACACACTGGTGGTGATGTCTCCTCCCTCATGTGTTACACACTGGTAGTGATATCTCCTCCTTCATGTGTAACACTGGTGGTGATGTCTCCTCCTTCATGTGTAACACTGGTGGTGATGTCTCCTCCTTCATGTGTTACACAATGGTAGTGATGTCTCCTCCCTCATATTTCACACACTGGTGATGCCTCCTACCTCATATGTAACACACTGGTGATGTCTCCTCCCTCATATGTAACACACTGGTGGTGATGTCTCCTCCTTCACGTATTACACACAGTTCATCCAGTAAACTAATTTCGGAATTAAAACAACAAATTTATATGCCGGAAACCCTAAGCTCATCTTTTCTATATTCAACGAATTTAATATCGTCTTTTTCGGGATGATAACATCTGGGAATCGCAGGTTCAATCATGGGTCGTAAATTATGCCTTACTAATGGCTTCCAATTGTACGTTCTTTTTATAAGCATAATATTGCTTGTGTGTGTATCTTCAGCTCTGAGACGGAAAGTTATGGTGATTGAGTTGGTATTTTTAACTAAGAAGACAAGATATGTTGCTTGTATCTTTGCTAAGAAGGGTAGACTAGGCATCAAGATTTTGATTGGAATTGATATGAGTGTCGACTGCTTCGTAACTCGGCTCCCAAATCCTAGTTTTAACTAGTGCTGTTTAATTTGTAATTAATCTAGTGTAACTTGTAACCAGTATAGCATAACTTGTTACTAGTGTAATGTAACTTGTAACCAGTGCAGTTTAACTTGTTACCAGTCTAGTGTATCTTGTTACCATTCTAGTGTAACTTATTACCAGTCTAGTGCAACTTGTAACCAATCTAGTGTACCTTGTTACCACTGTAGTGTAACCTGTAAAATGTCTAGTGTAATTTGTAACCACTCTAATGTAACTTGTAACCAGTATAATGTAACTTGTAACCAGTCTAGTGTAGCTTGTAAATAGATTAATGAAACAAATAACTATTTTAATGCAATTATTAACTATTCTTGTAGAACTATTAACCTGTCTAGTGAAACTAACAACTAGTAACAATACCATACTTCTTCTAAGTAGGTTTCACTACTTGTAAATTTTCAAGGCGATCGGAAGAGGCTTTCCCAAGTTATCACAAGGACACCAACTTTGTAAATGGTGTGCATCTGAGCATAGGGAACCTGCTTTGGCCAGGTCTTCCAAGAACCTTCTACTTGTTATAGTTCACCAGGGTTGAAAATCTGAAGCCGATCGGATGAGCCGTTCTGTAGTCTAACACTCTCTGACATAAACGACCATAAGAATATAGTTTAAAATTTCACTAAACGCGTCAAAAATTTAAAAATGCACTTAAAAAAAAGCTAGTTTTCAGAATTTCGTTATTTTTTCAATTGAAATTCTTTTCAATTTTACAAGAAAAAATTTGTTTTCTAGTCACATTTTTAAGTTGCCCTAAAAAAAAAAATACGAGTTTTCAGAATTTCTTTTTTTTTTCAAGTGAAATTGTCTTCAATTCTAAGAAAATATATATTTCTTCTTCATTTTTTAAATAGCCCTAAAAACGCGAGTTTTCAGAATTTTATTTTTTTTTCAATTATAATTCTCTTCAATTATGCAAGAAAAAAAATTATTTCTCTCCAGTTTAAAAAAAAAACAGTCTTAAAAATCGACAGTTTTCAGTATTTTGTTTTTGCAATTAAAATTCTCTTTCAGTTTTACAAGGAAAAATGTGATTATCTTTATATTTTTTAAAAAAGTTCAATTTCACTGATATTACCAACAATAACAAAAGCTCCTATTAATGCTCCACAACACAGATTATTTACAATGGTAAATCAAATTTAATCCAAGGGACAAAAAGGTGCATCCAGATCCTTGTATTAAGAGATTTTCCCCGGGATTGAATGATTGCTGGGAGTGATTGTTCCGTCCGTGCTGTGCAGCAATACATCGTCCATGACGCAGAAACACACTGTCCATGACACGCAGCAACACACCGTCCGTGACACAGTAACACACGGTCCATTACACACAGCAACACACCGTCCATGACACACAGCAACACACCGTCCATGACACACCAGTTTGGAACCCACACCTAGCCAAGCACGTAAAGAAACTAGAGAAATTGCAAAGGTTTGCAACAAGACTAGTCCCAGAGCTAAGAGGTATGTCCTACGAGGAGAGGTTAAGGGAAATCAACCTGACGACACTGGAGGACAGGAGAGATAGGGGGGACATAATAACGACATACAAAATACTGAGAGGAATTGACAAGGTGGACAAAGACAGGATGTTCCAGAGATTGGACACAGTAACAAGGGGACACAGTTGGAAGCTGAAGACACAGATGAATCACAGGGATGTTAGGAAGTATTTCTTCAGCCACAGAGTAGTCAGTAAGTGGAATAGTTTGGGAAGCGATGTAGTGGAGGCAGGATCCATACATAGCTTTAAGCAGAGGTATGATAAAGCTCACGGCTCAGGGAGAGTGACCTAGTAGCGATCAGTGAAGAGGCGGGGCCAGGAGCTCGGACTCGACCCCCGCAACCTCAACTAGGTGAGTACAACTAGGTGAGTACACAGTAACACACCGTCCGTGACACACAGTAACACACCGTCCGTGACACACAGTAACACAGCGTCCGTGACACACAGCAACACACCGTCCGTGACACAGTAACACACCGTCTATGACACACAGCAACACACCGTCCGTGACACACAGTAACAGACCATCCTTCTGACACACAGCAACACACCGTCCGTGACACACAGTAACACACCGTCCATGACACACATCAACACACCGTCCGTGACACACAGCAACACACCGTCCGTGACACACAGCAACACACCTTCCGTGACACACAACAACACACCTTCCGTAACCCACAGCAACACACCGTCCCTGTGACGCACTCAATACATCACCACTTCACATAAATAAGGTGATGAATAAACCAATTTATGCACAGTGAAGTTCACCTCCGTAACAATAAATCGCTTTTTACTACTCACACAAACATACTGAAGATGGCGCACCTCCACCCGAGAAATGGTTCTTATATTTTTATATGACTGAAGTGAACCATTGTACTGAGGTGAGTGGGGCTAATAACCTCTGGTATTACGGAAAGGAGGAGGTGGAGAGAGGAAGATGAACAACAAAAACAACAAAAGAAAGGAGAAGAAGATGAAGAAGTGGAAAGAAGAAGAAAAGGAAAAGAAAAAAAGGAAGAAAATGACGAAAGAGAAAAAAAAATTACGAAGAAAAACAGAAAAGAAGGAATGAAGAAAAAGGAGAAAAACAATAACAGCAACACTAAAGCTTGATCTAATAACGTATGTAGAGAACAAGATAAAAAAAAAGGGCGTTAACTATAAGAAACTAAAATAACTTAACCTGGTGGTATCAAGGAAGGCGGGAATGGTTATGCCTATTTTTTTTTCTCTCTAATTTTAATGAAATTTTTTCCCGTGAAATAAACAGCATTTGAAACCTAGACAAAGTGTTTCTTTTCACATTTTTCCTTAAAGTTAGATAGAAAAAAAAATTAAATTGTTATATTCTATAGGTCTTACACCATTCCTTTTTCTACAAATTTGTTAAGATGTACAATGTTCTAGTTGACATCAGACGAAAGCTAAAGAGCTAGATAAGCATCGGATAGAAGGGGATGAGCGAAATGTTAATATGTTGTATTACGCCATATGTTGAAATTTTCTCTCTCTCTCTCTCTTTTTTTTTTTTTTTTTTTTTTTTTTTTTTTTTTTTTTTTAGGAAAAAATCCATCAAACCAAACGGTAATACATATCACAACTCCCTTCTGTAGCTTTATAGAACCATCATTCCTCAATAGCGTGTGAAAAAATCATGATGCTTCTATAGAAACTCTTCGCAGGAGAAGGAAAATATCAATAACTTATTCCATACCTGTTTTGCTTGAAACTCTAGGGTGGCGGCGCGCCACCTTTCACTTACCATAATAACTCCACTCTCAACGGCGACTCATAAGTCACTGAGGTACTGGTGGTGTGCGCAGTGATCACTAGTGACTCATAAGTCATTGAGGTACTGGTGGTGTGCTCAGTGATCACTAGTGACTCATAAGTCACTGAGGTACTGGTGGTGTGCTCAGTGATCACTAGTGACTCATAAGTCACTGAGGTACTGGTGGTGTGCGCAGTGATCACTAGTGACTCATAAGTCACTGAGGTACTGGTGGTGTGCGCAGTGATCACTAGTGACTCATAAGTCACTGAGGTACTGGTGGTGTGCGCAGTGACCACTAATGACTCATAAGTCACTGAGGTACTGGTGGTGTGCGCAGTGATCACTAGTGACTCATAAGTCACTGAGGTACTGGTGGTGTGCGCAGTGATCACTAGTGGCTCATAAGTCACTGAGGTACTGGTGGTGTGCACAGTGATCACTAGTGACTCATAAGTCACTGAGGTACTGGAGGTGTGCGCAGTGATCACTAGTGACTCATAAGTCACTGAGGTACTGGTGGTGTGCGCAGTGATCACTAGTGACTCATAAGTCACTGAGGTACTGGTGGTGTGCGCAGTGACCACTAATGACTCATAAGTCACTGAGGTACTGGTGGTGTGCGCAGTGATCACTAGTGACTCATAAGTCACTGAGGTACTGGTGGTGTGCGCAGTGATCACTAGTGGCTCATAAGTCACTGAGGTACTGGTGGTGTGCACAGTGATCACTAGTGACTCATAAGTCACTGAGGTACTGGAGGTGTGCGCAGTGATCACTAGTGACTCATAAGTCACTGAGGTACTGGTGGTGTGCGCAGTGATCACTAGTGACTCATAAGTCACTGAGGTACTGGTGGTGTGCGCAGTGATCACTAGTGACTCATAAGTCACTGAGGTACTGGTGGTGTGCGCAGTGACCACTAATGACTCATAAGTCACTGAGGTACTGGTGGTGTGCGCAAAAACCAACGGGATTTTGTTGAGCTGGAGAGAGGAGACAGAGGAGAAGCAAGAGACTACACAATACGAACACTTCAGCCTGGAAGTGATGTATAACCCACACTGAACAGCAGGAGGTCAAAGCAAGAATATGATGAGAATAGAGTGACAGTTGACACACTGGTTGAAGTGGCCAGAAGGGTTCATGCGAGCAGGGCAAAGCTGCTGATTGTGGGTGATTTAAATCACAAGGAAATCGACTGGGAGAACCTGGAGCTACATGTGGGCCCCAGAAACGTGGAGGGCTAAAATGATGGAGGTGGTGTTGGTAAACCTTATTACCAACACGTAAGGGACACTACCAGAGAGAGAGGAGAGGATGAGACAGTAAGAGTAGTGAAGACATTGAGGACATCACATATGAAAGCCCTCTGGGCCAGTGACCACGTGGTTCTAAGCTTCGGATACATAGCAGAGTAACAAGTGTAGAGGGAAGTAGGAAGGGCAGGACGAATGAAGCCAAACTACGAAGGGACTACACAGGCGTGAAGAATTTCCTGCACGGGGTTCAGTGGGACAGAGAACTGGCAGGGAAGACAGTACATGAGATGTTGGAATATGTGATAACAATATGAAAGGAAGCTGAGGAGAGGTTTGCACCCAAGAGTAACAGAAATAACAAGAAAGCCAGGATGAGCCCTTGGTTCACCCAAAGGTGTAGAGAGGCCAAAACCAAATGTGCCAGGGAATGGAAGAAGTATAGAAGGCAAAGGACCCAGGAGAATAAGGAGAGCAGTCGCAGAGCCAGAAATGAATACGCAGAGGAATGAAGGGAGGCCCAACGACAGTACGAAAATGATATATCAGCGAAAGCCACATCTGACCCGAAGCTGTTGTACAGCCACATGAGCAGGAAAACAACAGGCAAGTACTAGGTAATCAGGCTGAGGAAGGAAGGAGGGGAGATCACAAGAAACGTTTACGAAGTATGTGTGCAGATAGCATGATATTCAAAATATTGTTCACAGAGGAGACAGAAGGGATTTCATCAAGTGTTGGACACAATACATACAACCGAGGAAAAAGTGAAGCTGCTAACGAGCTAGTTGTCTCAAAGGCGATGGTGCCGAATAACATCTCTCCATTTGTACTGAGGGAGCACAGGCGCTATGTGTACCACTAATAACAATCTTCAACACATCTACCGAAACAAGGAGGTATGGAAGACAGCAGACGTTGTCCCAATTTTTTTAAAAAGGAGACAGACACGAAGCATTAAACTACAGAACAGTGTCACTGACATGTATAGTAGGCAAAGTCATGGAGAAGAGTATTAGAAGGGTGGTGGAACACCTGGAAAGGAATGAGCTTATCGAAGACAACCCGCACGGTTTCTGGAACGTTAAATTCTGTGTTACAAACCCATTGGAGTTCTATGACAGAGTGACAGCAGTAAGACAAGAGAGAGAGAGAGGGGGGGGGTGAGTAGATTGCATTTATTTGAACTGTAAGGAAGCGTTTGACACAGTTCCACACAAAAGATAAGTGTAAAAGCTGGAGGATCAGGCAGGGATAACAGGGAAGGCATTTTAATGGATCAGGGAATACCTGTCGGGAATACAACGGCGAATCACGGTACGTGTCGAGGTGTCAGAGTGGCCGCCTGCGACGAGTGGGGTTTCACAGGGGTCAGTCCTAGGACCGGTGCTGTGTCTGATATTAGTGAACGACATGACAGAAGGAATAGACTCAAAATTGTCCCTGTTTACAGATAATGTGATGTTGATGAGAAGAATTCAATCAGATGAGGACCAGGCAGAACTACAAAGCGATCTAGACAGGCTGCAGGCCTGGTCCAGGAACTGGCTCCTGGAGTTCAACCCTAACACGTGAAAAGTCATGAAGACTGAGGAAAGACAAAGAAGACCGCAGACAGAGTACAGTCTAGAGAACCAAAGACTACAAACCTCACTCAAGGAAAAGGATCTTGGGGTGAGTATAACCCCGGGCACGTCTACTGAGGCGCACATCAACCAAATAACTGTTGTAGTATATGGGTGCCTGGCAAACCTAAGAACAGCATTCCGCCATCTCAATAAAGAATCGTTCAGGACCCTGTACACAGTGTACGCTATGCCTATATTGGAGTATGCAGCACCAGTTTGGAACCCGCACCTGGTCAAGTATGTAAGGAAATTAGAGAAAGTGCAAAGGTTTGCAACAAGACTAGTCCCGGAGCTAAGGAGCATGTTCCACGAGGAAAGGTTAAGGGAAATCGACCTGACCACACTGGACGACAGTAGAGATGGGGGGATATGATAACGACATACAAAATACTAAGAGGAATCGACATGGTGGACAGAGACAGGATGTTCCAGAGACTGGACACAGCAACGAGGGGTCAGATGTGGAAGTTGAAGACTCAGATAAATCACAGAAATGTTAAGAAGTATTTCTTCAGTCACAGAGTTGTCAGAAAGTGGAATAGTCTGGAAAGTGATGTAGTGGAGGCAGGATCCATACACAGCATTAAGAAGAGGTATGATAAAGCTCATAGAGCAGGAAGATTGACCTTGTAGCCACCAGGGAAGAGGCAGGGCCAGGAGCTGTGACTCGAAACCCTGCAACCACAAATAGGTGAGTGCAACTAGGTGAGCACACACACACTCACACACACACACACACACACACACACACACACACACACACACACACACACACACACACACACACACACTCACATACACACACACACACACACACACACACACACACACACACACACACACACTCACACACACACACACACACACACACACACACACACACACACACACACACACACACACACACACACACACACACACACACACACACACGAGCGCACGAGCACACACACACACACACACACACACACACACACACACACACACACACACTCGCGCACGAGCACACACACACACACACACACACACACACACACACACACACACACACACACACACACACACACACGCGAGCACCTACACCTACCCAGTTCTCACCTTATCTCCACAAAGTCAACTTAACGAACCCCAACACAGCAATTCCAAATTGACGGCTCATTTGAGGAAATAATTCAGAGAGAATAGCTGGATTATTGTTGTTTCCAGAGAAGTGAACGTAATTGTTGGTATGTTTAGCTCAATGCAGAAGCTGAACCAGCGGCAGTAATGTGCAGCCTCGCGCTCAAGTGCGAGGTTGGGGCTTCATGTTTAAAGTTTCAGGGAGGAGACTTCGGTCCAGGGCAAAGAGAGTTTGATGCAAGGTTAGAGGGTTTGATGCAAGGGTAAGAGAGTTTGATGCACTGTAAGAGAGTTTGATGCAGGGTATGAGAGTCTGATGTGTTGATGCTGGGTTGGTTCTGTGTTGGTGCTATGTCGGTGCTGTGTTGATGCTGTTTTGGTGCTGTGTTGGTGTTGTGTCGGTGCTGTGTTGGTGCTGTGTTGGTGTTGTGTTGGTGCTGTGTTGGTCCTGCTTTGGTGCTGTGTTGGTGTTGTGTTGATGCTGTGTCGGTGCTGTGCTGGTGCTGTGTTGGTGCTGTGTCGTTACTATGTTGATGTTGTGTTGGTGCTGTGTTGGTGCTGTGTTGGTGCTATGTTGGTGCTGTGTTGGTGCTGTGCTGCTGTTGTGTTGGTGCTGTGTTGGTGCTGTTTTGGTGCTGTGTTGATGCTGTGTCGGTGTTGTGTTGGTGCTGTTTTGGTGCTATGTTGGTGCTGAGTGTTGTGTGAGTGTTGTGTGAGTGTTGTGTGAGTGCTGTGTGAGTGCTGTGTGAGTATTGTTTGTTGTGCGAATGTTGTGTGTTGTGCGAATGCTGTGTGTTGTGCGAGTGTTGTGCGTTGTGTGAGTGTTGTGCGAGTGTTGTGTGAATGTTGTGTGTGGTGTGAGTGTTGTGTGAGTGTTATGTGTTGTGCGTGTGTTGTGTGTGTGTTGTGCGAGTGTTGTGTGTTGTGCGTGTGTTGTGTGAATGTTGTGTGTTGTGCGAGTGTTGTGTGAGTAGTGTGTGAGTGTTGTGTGTTGTGCGAGTGTTGTGTGTTGTGTGACTGTTGTGTGAGTGTTGTGTGAGTATTGTCTGAGCGTTGTGTGTTGTGTGAATGTTGTGCGAGTGTTGTGTGAGTATTGTCTGAGTGTTGTGCGAGTGTTGTGCGAGTGTTGTGCGAGTGTTGTGCGAGTGTTGTGCGAGTGTTGTGCGAGTGTTGTGTAAGTGTTGTGTGAGTGTTGTGTGAGTGTTGTGTGAGTGTTGTGTGAGTGTTGTGTGAGTGTTGTGTGATTTTGTGAGTGTTGTGTGAGTGTTGTGTGAGTGTCGTGTGAGCACTGTGTTGTTGGTATAATTATACACAAGAGTGTTATATGTAGACTGTGTGCAAACATGAGCCCGTGTGCGTGTGTGATGTATTCAGCCCTATACATGTAATGTGAGCGTAAATTTGATGTAGACTGTCGTGTACGTGAATTCATGTGTGTATAATAACGTACACAAGTATGTATATGTTGGTAATGTATATGTGTGTGTGTTACTATGACACACAAACACACTGAGAACTTCGCTTATGCAGATAAATTGTGTGTCATGCCACAGGTTATGAGTGTCATGAAATCAATTTTTGTGTGTCATTGTGACTACGTGTGTCAAGCCAAAAGTTATCATGTGTCATGTGTGGCGTGCACCAAGTAAGTTGCAACTTAGCATTCATCATACGTCCACTTCTTGCATTCCCTCTGTACCAGTTGAATTGGCAGCCAGGCGGAGTAGCTGCTGACGGGGGTGCCCCGACTACTCTGATTCACTGTCAGGTTTACACTTCAACCAACTGGATGAGAGCTCGCCACCAGCCGAACTGATTTCATGTTCCCACACCTGGCTGGGGGCAGACTCTCAGTGAGCCTAGCTGAGTACATACATACTAGATGCCCATGTATGAAGTGTAAAACCAAACGCAATGAGTAAACTCACCTCTCTCTCTCTCTCTCTCTCTCTCTCTCTCTCTCTCTCTCTCTCTCTCTCTCTCTCTCTCTCTCTCTCTCTCTCTCTCTCTCTCTCTCTCTCTCTCTCTCTCTCTCTCTCTCTCTCTCTCTCTCTCTCTTAATTAATTAATATCTCACTGCTCTATTGAACTTTGTTCATATTGTGAATATTGGTGGAGAGAATACTCAGGTACTTAAGAACTAATCTTCGTGTTTGCCTTCCCCTTGATTTTATGAGGTATGTTCCTTGTTTGGAGACTTGATTTACGGCCAGGTACAATAACCCTTCCTTAGTGCACCTGTCACTGTAACAACATGCCACTGTTTGGTGTGTCATGCTACACGTTATGTGTCTCATGCCACTATTGTGTCATACCGCACGTTACTGAGTGTGTGTTATGTCATACGTTATTGTATGTGTTATGCCATACTTTATTGTTCACGCCAGATTTTGTGTCATACCACGCGTTACTGTGTGTCATGCCACACGTTGTGTGTGTCATGCCACACGTTGTGTTTCCTGCCATACGTTGTATGTGTGTGTCTTGCCACACATTATTGTGTCATGCCACACGTTGTGTTTCCTGCCATACGTTGTATGTGTGTGTCTTGCCACACATTATTGTGTCATGCCACACGTGGTGAGTGTGTAATGCTACATATTGTGTCTCGTGCAACCATTGTGTGTGTGTCATGCTACACGTTATGTGTTTCATGTCACTATTACGTGTCTCATGTCACTATTATGTGTGTCACGCCTCACGTTGTGTGTCTCATGCCATTGTCGTATGTATGTCATGCAACAAGTTGCATCTCATGCCACTGTTGTGTGTATGTCATGCCACAAGTTGCGTCTCATGCCACTGTTGTGTGTATGTCATGCCACAAGTTGTGTCTCATGCCACTGTCGTGTGTATGTCATGCCAAAAGTTGTGTCTCATGCCCCTGTTGTGTGTATATCATGCCACAAGTTGTGTCTCATGCCACTGTTGTGTGCATGTCATGCCACTAGTTGTGTCTCATGCCACTGTTGTGTGCATGTCATGCCACTAGTTGTGTCTCATGCCACAAGTTGTGTGTATGTCATGCCACAAGTTGTGTCTCATGCCACAAGTTGTGTGTATATCATGCCACAAGTTGTGTCTCATGCCACTGTTGTGTGTATGTCATGCCACTAGTTGTGTCTCATGCCACTGTTGTGTGTATGTCATGCCACAAGTTGTGTAAATAACAAAAAAAGGCACAATACCGTGACTGGAACGATACACAAATAACCCGCACATAAAAGAGAGAAGCTTACGACGACGTTTCGGTCCGACTTGGACCATTTACAAAGTCACACTGGATGGCGGAACGTCCACAACAAAGACACCCAGACGCCGCACACGTGTCTTAATTTCATCAGTAGTAGTAGTAGTAGTAGTAGTAGTAGTAGTAGTAGTAGTAGTACTAGTAGTAGTAGTAGTAGTAGTAGTAGTAGTAGTAGTAGTAGTGGTAGAAGTGGGGAATAAGGAGGACGAGCCAGTCAATTACAAAGGAAGGGGAGCACTGCAAGAGAGCTAGGTGTCCACAGAGGGAGAGCAAGCGCACAGAGGAGCGTGAAAGGGGAAGTGGTGAAATAAATGAAGAAGGAACAGAAACACGAGACAGAAGAGAGAAAGACAACACAGAGGAGAAAAAGGAAAGAGGATAGGGGAAGAGGGAGAAGAAGAAAAAGAAAAAGAAAAAATGAGGAGTCAGGTTAAGTCACGGGTGTTGTGTATATGTCATGCTACAAGTTGTGTCTCATGCCACTGTTGTGTGTCATTCCACACGTTTAATTTTATGGCAAAAGTGTATCATGTCACAGGTTATGTTTGTCATGCAGCAAGTTATGTGTTATGTCTCAAATTATTGCGTGTTATGCAATAAGGTACTGTGTGTTATGCAAGAAGTTATTATGAGTCATGTCACAAGTTTTGCATTATGCCACAAGATATTTTATGTCATATCAAAGGTTATTATGTGTCATGCCACACGCTGTGTCATGCCACAAGATATGCATCATTCTCATGTTATTATATATGTCATGCTACAACATATGTCATCCCACAAAGAACCCTGACATATTTCAGTTTTAAGTACATTCTTATAATCATTATTTTTAGTCATGTGAAGAGCCAAGTCCGAATGAGCCATTTTAGTGTAAGGACTTTAATGAAGGCTCGATCCTCCGCCTTTTAACTGCACCGTTGATAAAAACTAAAATTGCGTGAAATGCTGTCAGAATAAATAGATATAATATATATATATATATATATATATATATATATATATATATACATATATATATATATACATATATATATATACATATACATATATATATATACATATACATATATATATATATACATATATATATATACATATACATATATATATATACATATATATATATATATATATATATATATATATATATATATATACATATACATATATATATATACATATACATATATATATATATACATATATATATATATATATATATATATATATACATATATATATATATACATATATATATATACATATATATATATATATATATATATATCGTGCAGAATATGTAAAACTGGTTAATTAGCAAGAACTCATTTAAAATTAAGTCCTTTCTAAAAATTTCTCTTATACGTTTAAAGATATATTTTTTTCATTAATGTTAATGAAAAACTTTTTAATTTTGCACTAAAAGAATCTTAGAAAACTTACCTAACCTTATTACAACAAGAACAATTTATTTTAGCGTAACCCAACTAAATATATTTTAAATACATTTACAATAATTTAGTACTAAACAAACACAATCAAGTACATTTGTTTCGTTAGGTTCAAAATGATTTTGGCGAAATTATTGCATACACAAATTTTTAATTGTTCTATATGGCAAGATGAGCGTTGCTATTTAAGCCAAGATCGCAAATTCTGCCTATTCGGCACGACATATATATATATATATATATATATATATATATATATATATATATATATATATATATATATATATATATATATATATATATATATATATATATATATATATATATGCAATAAGATCACAGTAAACAGGTGATTTCAGAATATGCAAAACAACCACTCTGAAAGAATAGAGAAATTCCATATAGTTCCTTGATAATGTGAGTAGTCACGAAAGCGCTTGGAATTTCTCTATTCTTTCAGAGTGGTTGTTTTGCATATATATATATATATATATATATATATATATATATATATATATATATATATATATATATATATATATATATATATTATTTAAAGACAAAATACATTGACAGAAGATTCACAAAACTACGATACAAAGTAAAACAACAAAGGTAACTCAGAGCTACATCTCGAATACTTCGTCCAGCTCCCCGGCGGTGGGCCGCGTGCCCAGAATGCCGCAGGCATTTCCTCTCTGGATCGCAACACTGAGTCTCTGGAAGAGGAAGCTGGTCGCCCTGTGGTCCTTTGTTTCTATGATGAGTTTTTCACCCAGCTCTATTAGGAACTTTAGAGCACACTTGCCCCATGCTCCAAGGGTCTCTGACCCTATTGGGATGAAGTTATAGCAAGGGGGAAGGTCTTCATATTTGCGGATCTTCTGAGTCTCCCTGTGGCTGGCAGCTCCACCCCCTTCCACTACGGAGTATGGCAAGTAGGTGTCTGCCAATGTGGCGGCACATGTGTAGTCCCAGGCAATCTGCTTTCCATCCTTCCAAGGTAGCATAGTGGCTCCATCAGGACGCTTTAGACTTCCGTCAGACCTCTGCACTTGGGGTTCCCGTTGAGCTGGGCAACGGGCTGTGGTGAGGCTTCTCTTTATGATATCACTGACCTCCTCATGCCTGGCATACTTCCCTTCTGCTGTGTGACACGCGAGACCATGAAGTCCGAATTGATCAGCTGTCGCCCTGCCGCAAATACACCTATGTTCGGTGAGGATGGGGGCGGCTAGGCGAAGAGCAACACCAGTCCGAATGGCCTGTGGGTCTAGTCGAGTGCCCAAGGAGGAATTGGGAACAGCAAACAGGAAATCTCCTGAGTGTGGTGCCTTCACTCCCAGGAGACGAGCTTTGTCCTTTCCTGAGGCGTTGGAGAGCATTGTGTTGGCGATTTTTTCCATGATCGGTTTGTCCCAGTGGGACTGTTTGTGTTCTTTGGGAGGAGCTGGTCTACTGGAGGAATCTGTAAGGGTGTCCCACCGAATCGCTGCTTCAGTAAACCTGGGGTCTTGAGCTCCTACCATGTCTCTCAAGCGTTCGGGAACAATCTTCTTGACTAAAGCACTGGAAGCCAAACATGAAGACAGAAAAGCAGGTAAAGCAACATGCGTTGCTTTGCGCACCTCTATACCTCCAAGTCGTACTGTGAGGGTTGCCTGATCCCATTGCTGATCCTCTAGTGACAGGTTCAGTGCCTTCTTAAGGGTTGACCTCAGGTGTGCGTCATATTCGTCGAGTGTTGGGTTGTCAAAAGAGGGTGCACACCTGAGGAAGTAAGTGAGTCTTGGAATAGTAAGGCACCTTGTGAGGAGATACAGAGCATCATGGGCATCAAGATTGCTTATTCTCTCCTCCATTCTCATCAGGTCATTCAATTTGTCCTTGAGGACTGTGTCGATGGCCTGGTGACCCAGCGGTGCTCCCAAGAGGGTACTGTTGGACGGAGTGGTAGTAGAGACTTCTGGGAGGATTCTTCGCACAGCATTGATTATTTCCTGGTTTGCTGTGATGATTTCACACTTGGAGAGATTGAGGATGAGTCCGAAGTCTTCTCCCTGTGTTTTCACCAGTTGTAGGTCCCCTACCAGGGACTCTTCAGTACCTGCCAGAGTGCCATCATCCAGGTACCAGATATTGAGCTCGCTGCTTAGGCTGGAAGTTAGTTCTCTTACTGCCAAGCAGAAGAGAAGTGGAGCTAGTGGGTCACCCTGCTGAACACCTTCTGATGAGAGAATTTCATGTTCTCCAAACAAAAGAATTGAGGGTTTGCTGTAGCCGGCTGAAATGAAGGGAAAAAGACTGGGGAAGCGATCCCGAATAGCTGGCAAGACAGCATCTCTCTTTACCATATTAAAGGCATTTCTAAAGTCAAGTTTGACTACGGCCTTGTCTTCTGGTAGGTCCCTGATGTAGGCCCTTGCCGCATGAGCTGCAGCTTCACTGCTTTGAGGGACCCCAAAGCCCAGTTGGTGTGGCTGGAGTAAACTGGCAGCTTCTAGGCGAATGTTACTTACTGCTGCTTTGGCAACGAGACGGCGAAGAGTGTTTCCAACCGCAATGGGTCTGATTCCCCCATCCTTCTTCTTCAAGGTACACAGTGAGGCTCCAAAAAAGAAAGGTTTAATTTCTTCTGGGATTCGCCCAGCCAGGCAGTTGTTGACGAAAGTTGTCAACTCGGTGAGAAGAAGTGATGCAGATGCACCGAGTACTGGATTTACCATCTCCTTGAGGTGCTGAGGTCGAATTCCAGTGTAACCTCCTGCAGATCCTGCAGGAAATGACACAATCGCCTTATAGACTTCCGATTCAGGCAAAATTAATTGTTCAGTGATGGGGTCTTCCTCAGGGTTGTTGTTGATGGCTATGGTGTCCCTGGTTGGATGCTTGTCTCTTAGTGCTTGGGCTGTGGTCTCATCTTTGGGGGCTACAGTGTCGTCACTTGTAATTATTCGGATTGCTCCCACTGTGTTACCTTCTTCAATTTTTTTGCTAACCTGTGCGCAAATTTTATCGTTTATATCTATCTATATTATATATATATATATATATATATATATATATATATATATATATATATATATATATATATATATATATATATATATATATATATATACACACATATATATATATATATATATATATATATATATATATATATATATATGTATATATATATATATATATATATATATATGTATTATATATATATATATATATATATATATATATATATATATATATATATATATATATATATATATATATATATATATATATATATATACATATATATATGCATAAAAAACACTCTGAAAGAATAGAGAAATTCCAAGTGCTTTCGTGACTACTCATATTATCAAGTTCCTTGATAATGTGAGTAGTCACGAAAGCGCTTGGAATTTCTCTATTCTTTCAGAGTGGTTGTTTTGCATATTCTGAAATCACCTGTTTACTGTGATCTTATCACACACACACACACACACACACACACACACACATCTATATATAGATATATATATATCTATATATATATCTATATATATCTATATATATATATATATATATATATATATACATATATAGCTTTTATGAGGATAGTGAGGCTCAGGTTAGGGTATGTAGAAGAGAGGGAGAATACTCCCCGGTAAAAGTAGGTCTTAGACAGGGATGTGTAATGTCACCATGGTTGTTTAATATATTTATAGATGGGATTGTAAAAGAAGTAAATGCTAGGGTGTTCGGGAGAGGGGTGGGATTAAATTATGGGGAATCAAATTCAAAATGGGAATTGACACAGTTACTTTTTGCTGATGATACTGTGCTTATGGGAGATTCTAAAGAAAAATTGCAAAGGTTAGTGGATGAGTTTGAGAATGTGTGTAAAGGTAGAAAGTTGAAAGTGAACATAGAAAAGAGTAAGGTGATGAGGGTATCAAATGATTTAGATAAAGAAAAATTGGATATCAAATTGGGGAGGAGTATGGAAGAAGTGAATGTTTTCAGATACATGGGAGTTGACGTGTCGGCGGATGGATTTATGAAGGATGAGGTTAATCATAGAATTGATGAGGGAAAAAAGGTGAGTGGTGCGTTGAGGTATATGTGGAGTCAAAAAACGTTATCTATGGAGGCAAAGAAGGGAATGTATGAAAGTATAGTAGTACCAACACTCTTATATGGATGTGAAGCTTGGGTGGTAAATGCAGCAGCGAGGAGACGGTTGGAGGCAGTGGAGATGTCCTGTCTAAGGGCAATGTGTGGTGTAAATATTATGCAGAAAATTCGCAGTGTGGAAATTAGGAGAAGGTGTGGAGTTAATAAAAGCATTAGTCAGAGGGCAGAAGAGGGGTTGTTGAGGTGGTTTGGTCATTTAGAGAGAATGGATCAAAGTAGAATGACATGGAAAGCATATAAATCTATAGGGGAAGGAAAGAGGGGTAGGGGTCGTCCTCGAAAGGGTTGGAAAGAGGGGGTAAAGGAGGTTTTGTGGGCGAGGGGCTTGGACTTCCAGCAAGCGTGCATGAGCGTGTTAGATAGGAGTGAATGGAGACGAATGATACTTGGGACCTGACGATCTGTTGGAGTGTGAGCAGGGTAATATTTAGTGAAGGGATTCAGGGAAACCGGTTATTTTCATATAGTCGGACTTGAGTCCTGGAAATGGGAAGTACAATGCCTGCACTTTAAAGGAGGGGTTTGGGATATTGGCAGTTTGGAGGGATATGTTGTGTATCTTTATACGTATATGCTTCTAAACTGTTGTATTCTGAGCACCTCTGCGAAAGCAGTGATAATGTGTGAGTGTGGTGAAAGTGTTGAATGATGATGAAAGTATTTTCTTTTTGGGGATTTTCTTTCTTTTTTGGGTCACCCTGCCTCGGTGGGAGACGACCAACTTGTTGAAATATATATATATATCTATATATATATATATATATATATATATATATATATATATATATATATATATATATATATATATATATATATATATATATATATATATATATATATATATATATATATATATATATATATATATATATATATATATATATATATATATATATATATATATATATATAGTACCACCTCTAGAATTGCGCCCTAGGGACCCTCATCCTCAGAGAAAATAATAAACTTACTTCAGGGAAAACTCAGGGTTCTCTCTGAAGCTGTTTGAGAATTTTCTCCTACCAACCGCAATATATTTAATATATATTTTATTTAAAGACAAAATACATTGACAAAACATTCACAGAAATACAAAAGAAAGTAAAACAACCTAGATAACAACTCAGAGCTACATCTCGAATACTTCGTCCAGCTCCCCGGCTGTGGACCGCGTGCCCAGAATGCTGCAGGCATTTCCTCTCTGGATCGCGACACAGTCTCTGAAAGAGGAAGCTGGTCGTCCTGTGGTCCTTGGTTTCTATGATGAGCTGATCACCCAGCTCTTCGAGGAACTTTAGAGCACACTTGCCCCATGCTCCAAGGATCTCCGACCCTATAGGTATGAAGTTATAGCTAGGAGGAAGGTCTTCATATTTGCTGATCTTCTGGGTCTCCCTGTGGCTGGCAGTTCCACCCTCTTCAGCTACGGAGTATGACAAGTAGGTGTCTGCCAATGTGGCGGCACAGGTGTAGTCCCAGGCAATCTGCTTTCCATCCTTCCAAGGTAGCATAGTGGCTCCATCAGGACGCTTTTGACTTCCGTCAGACCTCTGCACTCGAGGCGAGGCTTCTCTTTATGATGTCATTGACCTCCTCGTGTCTGGCGTACTTCCCCTCTGTTGTGTGACACACGAGACCATGAAGTCCGAATTGATCAGCTGTCACCCTGCCACAAATACACCTATGTTCGGTGAGGATGGGGGCGGCTAGGCGAAGAGCAACACCAATCCGAATGGCCTGTGGGTCGAGTCGAGTGCCCAGAGAGGAATTGGGAACAGCTAGAAGGAAATCTCCTGAGTGTGGTGCCTTCACCGCCAGGAGACGAGCTTTGTCCTTTCCTGAAACGTTGGTGAGCATTGTGTTGGCGATTTTTTCCATGATCGGTTTGTCCCAGTGGGACTGTTTGTGTTCTTTGGGAGGAGCTGGTCTACTGGAGGAGTCTGCAAAGGTGTCCCACCGCATTGCTGCTTCAGTAAACTTGGGGTCTTGAGCTCCTACCACGTCTCTCAAGCGTTCCGGGACAATCTTCTCGACTAATGCACTGGAAGCCAAACACGAAGAGAAAAAGGAAGGTAAAGCTACATGCGTTGCTTTGCGCACCCCTGTACCTCCCTGATCCCATTGTTGATCCTCTAGTGACAGGTTCAGTGCCTTCTTAAAGGTTGATCTCAGGTGTGCGTCATATTCATCGTCTTGGTATAGTAAGACACCTTGTGAGGAGATACAGAGCATCATGGGCATCAAGATCGCTAATTCTCTCCTCCCGGAGGAGTAAGAGAATAAGTATAACAATGAGAAGGATGACAGCAGGAGGAAGTATCAGCCCCACATTAAGAGTATACAAAAGTCATCAACAAGACAAGATTCAATCGGAGCTGTCCCGTCCAGGCATCGACGCTGATTTCTGACACAGTGAAGCATCACTACAAGACTCCTAGCTGGGGGAAAAGTTACTATAGTATAGCACAGAGAGAGAGAGAGAAAGAGGGAGAAAGCACTAAACCGGAGCTTCCTCTCCAGGCTACGACACTGATATGAGACATGGAAAAAACAATATGAGACTCCTTGCTGAGAATGTTTCTATATTATGTAGAAAGAACTCAAACAACTGACGACATTAAGTGTTACGAGGACGCATAATTACTCTCATTAAGCAGATAATGCACAATATAAAAACCATATGTGCTGCATTTATTTCTGCAATTAGGTACAAATTACTTTTATCAAGCAGCTGCTTGATAAAAGAACTCTATACCACTGCTGAGAAATGTAGTTCTCGAGTGTTTTTATATTCTTATCAAGATGAACAACAATTACTGTTGTAGTCAGGATATCCAGGATGAAGTGGACAAGTTACTGGATGAAAATGTTGTGGTCTGAGAGATGGACACAGCAGAGACGATGAGAGTCAGTCTGAAGTAAGCTCGTGTTTCCTCAGTCTGTAGTAATGGTGTGTCGTGTGGATGTTGTGAAGCAAATTTGTGTTCCCTCAGTCTTTCCTGTGGTAATGGTGTGTCATGTGAATGTTGTGAAGCACGTTTGTGCGCCGTCAGTTCTCCCTGTGATAATGACGTGTGTTGTGGATGTTGTGAAACAAATTTGTGTTCCCTCGGTCTTCCCCGTGGTAATGGCGTGTGTTCCTTCGGTCCTTCCTGTGTGTGCGTGTCTGGTAGCAGGTCAAGCTACTTTTTTGAAACAATTCAGTTTGTACTCGTCTCTGCTTGTCGTGGTAGTGTCTTGTGACTGGTCGAGTGACTGTTGTTGGAACACTGTAGGCATCACCCAGCTCCTGATGCTGCTCCTGGCTGAGGAGGACGTGGCAGACACAGGTGCACGTCATGGTAGTGAGAGGAGTTCCAATGAGAGGGGTTGGACTGGGTTAGAGGTGTTAGAGCTGAGATAAACCAACCAAGCACTACAGCAGGTCAGTAGGCTTGCTCTACTGCTTCTCCATTATGTTCTTATGCCGGCAGCACAAAATAAGCAGTGTGATACTTCCTTCAATAACACCTAAGACAAGCACTCCACACTACTCTGTGTGTGTGTGTGTGTATGTGTGTGTGTGTGTGTGTGTGTGTGTGTGTGTGTGTGTGTGTGTGTGTGTGTGTGTGTGTGTGTGTGTGTGTGTGTGTGTGTGTGTGTGTAAGAGGGGTGAAGGGGAAACAGAAGGGTGAACTGGGGTTAGACATTTGAGTAGGGAAGAGGGGTGAGTGATGCGGGAGAGGAGAGAAAGGGAGATGGAAGGTGTGAGTGGGGGTCAGAGGGGTGAGTGGACAAAGATGGGTGATGGGAAAAGGAAGGTGTGAGGGGGGGTAACAGGGTAGTGAATGGAGGGGTTAGATGTGTGAGTGGGTGGAGAGGTGATGGGAGTGAAAGTAGGGGTGAGTGGTATTAGTGGACGTAAAAGTGGGGAGAGAGGTGTCAGTTGATGTGAAAATGGGATGCGTAATGTTTGTAATATTAGAAGTTTTTGAGTGGAATGAAAGGTGACTGAGGTAAGTGAAGGGGTGAGATGTATGAGTAGATAGGGAGAGGTGTGAGTGTGGGGGGTGAGAGGTGAACGAGTGTAAGTGACATTAGAGTGGGGTGAGAGGTATAAGTAATATTACAGTGGGGTGACAGGAATGCTGAGAGGTTTAAGTTGCATTAGAGTGGGGCGAGAGGGATGGTGAGAGGTGCGAGTGGTATTAGAGTGGAGTGAGAGGGAAGGCTTCCCTCCCTCTCGTCATGAACGGATACACTGATAGCAACATTTGCATAATTTTAGTGTCTGGTGAGCCCAAGATCCATATTAGACTCGATAAACGTCAGATACAGTTGGCACCCTTCCGGTGGCTCCAGTGTCAGGCTGGCACTGTTGCTGTAGCTGTGGTTGAGTTGGCACAGTTACTGTAACCCTGTTATCTAGGTGGCACCATTCTTGTAACAATACAGTCTACTTGGCACTCTCCCTGTAACAATACGGTTTAGGTGGCATTGTTCTTGTTACACCACTGTTAAGTTGGCACTATTCCTTTAAGTGAGATGTCATTAGCACCATTCCTCTGTCTTTAAGGACTAGTTGACACTCTTCCTGTAACTCGTCGGTCGAGTTGGTTTTATTCCTGCGGTAAAGTCCACATGGCATGGTTCCTGGTGACGCTAAGGTCAAACTGGCACCGTCAGCGTATGTCTAAAGATCAGTTTTCACTGCTTCTTTGGCTCTAAAGAATAGTTGTAATTCTTGTTGCTCTAACATCCATTTGTCACTTTTTCCGTGTCTGCAATGTCCATTTGACAGTATTTTTGCTGCTCTACGGACCAGTTGGTACCTTTAAAGAGTACTATTTTTATTATGGGGAAGCGATAAACCAGTGAGAGTCACAAGCGTCTAGGAAATCAGACGATATATATATATATATATATATATATATATATATATATATATATATATATATATATATATATATATATATATATATATATATATATATATATATATATATATATATATATATATATATATATATATATATATATATATATATATATATGTAGTGCCGAATAGACAGAACTTGCGATCTTGGCTTAA